>NC_080105.1:51835485-52151985 GCF_950005125.1 Chionomys nivalis | reverse complement strand
GATATGGTCCCTGAACCAAACTCCATACATGTTCAGAATGGCCCTGGCCTTATGTGTAGCTTCTTTCACACGAGGAGATGGCAAAGTCTGCCATCTAGGAGAAGACAAGACTGTGTGCGCCATTTCTGTTCACCTTTTATACCTGTAATAAGATCCTTATTCTAAGGAATGAGCTTCTTCATGTTGTCCAGGTTCTGGTTATTTCAAAGGACTTGGCAATGGTATTTACAGTGGATGAGACTGAATTGAAGAAATAAGTTCTCTATGGAACAGATAAGTCCTACACTGTGAATTGAACGTTGGGATGAACAAGATATGAGGCTTCTTCCTTACAGTAAACACTATTAAAGCACACAGACAGAAGCAGAATTACCTAGTTTGTATCCTGAGTTACAGCAGTACAGCAATGTTCTGAGGTCCAATGTATAAACTGAACAGAATCTACCTGGTTGGTGTGTATTCTTTCCAGAGTGGCTTTCTCTTTTTCCTGGATTATGAATATATATTTCTAAACTTAAGTTTGTCCAAATATCATATCAGAAGCTGACCATGCCGTTCAAGTGGGCTGTGAGGGCTTGTGTCAGGGGACCAGAGAGAATGGACTATAGTTGACATTTTGGTAACCACACACATCATGATTCTTTCTGCCCAGTTTAGAGCCCTAGTTCCTTCATTGCAGAGCCTTTACACATGACCTGACAAAGGTCACCATCATGGCAATGCATGATGACCTCTTTGACCTTGTCTCTGACCACTGAGTTGTAAGTTTCCAAAACAGCTAACAGTTGTTGTGTGATGCAGGGTAACTCATTTTGTACCCTTTTGTCTGATCCATGAGGTCATTTGGTTTCAGAACATTTTCTCATTTCAGTCTCTTGCTTAAGTTCTAGAAAGTTTTTCTGACTAATGTCTTGGGATAGCTACATTTCCTTTTCTTCTGTGGATAGGTGTAAGTTCAATGTACAGTCAGAATGAAGTGTAAGCCTATACCATAAAGTCACTATGAAGCACATATGGGATATAGCAGTCCTTCAAATGGAAGATGCTCCCAAAAGTAACAGTGTTCTATGTAATAGACAAGGTATGGTCTTCAAGACTTGTCTCTTGATACACAGCAAGTTCTTCTTACAGGCTTTTCTCTCTTAAGCTTACTGACACCCTGAAACGGTTTACCCACAGTCTGACATTTAAATAGAATGAGTAATTAGTCAGTCTTCATGGGTAACTGAGTCTCATAAAGTCTACTTCGGTTCTTATATCACTTAATCAATAAAACAACGCATCTGAGAAGCATCTTATTTCTTTGAAAAACATTGTGATTTTCTGATTACTAATAATGGCAACTGTCTTAGTTACTTCTCCATGGATGTCATAAAACACCCTCTCCAAGGCAACCTAAAAAGAAAGCTTTTGATTGGCTTACAGTTTCAGAGAGTTTGAGTCTATGATGGTAGAGCAAAGCCATGGTGGCAGGAACACATGAGAGCTCCAATGCTCATCCACAAATGGAAGGCAGAGAGAGAACTAACTGGCAATGGTGTAGGCTTTTAAAACCACAAAGCCTGCTCCAAGGTATATACCTCCTCCAACAAAGCCATAGTTCCCAATTCTTCTCAAACAGTTCTACCAACTGGGGAACAATCATTCGGCTACATGAGCTTATAGGAACCATTCTCATTGAAAACACCACACTAAGGTTATTGTCTATGCGTTTAAAGTCGAACTGTGTAAAATGGGGTTAAAGACATATACATGTTTGTACTATGAACTGTGAGTTATCAAAGAAGTGGGGCATTAACAGCTACTGTTGTATTCTGTAAGCAAAGACTAATGTTGCTCTAAAAAGCAATTACAGGGCTCAATAGTTAAGAACACGTATTGTACTCTGAAAGGACCACAGTTTGGTTCCCAGCATCCTCTTGGGTGGCTCATAATTGACTGTAACTAGCTCTGGGGTTTATGACTCTTCTCTTCTAGCCTCTGAGACCACCCAAATGGACGTGATTATACTTATAAATAGACACAAATATAAATTAGTCACAAAAATATATCTTTAAAAGAATTAATTTTGATTAGATGTGAGTTGTGGCATAATGCTTGGTATTTTTAAGATAAATTTGTTTGATTTGTGTATTATACCTTTTGTGATTATAGATTTTGTAGAAAATGTATTCTCATGTTTACAATTCAGAGAACAATTCAGAGAAAAGTACAGCCTCTGCCCACACACACAATGACTTTCACTAAATGTTTTACTGTTCAACAGTTTTTAGCTTTTCTTAGTCAACTTACTTTTTGGTTTACTCAATTATAAGACATCATGTTTCCAGAAAAAGAGATTGATTTTACTTAAGTAAAGCCTATGAATGATCCCATGTTCTCTTCCAATTATTTACATATGTCTTTTTATATATAATTTCTGTAATTAAGAGTTAGGGGAAGAGCACACAAATTCAGGCATTATTAGTGGAGGTTACACTGGAGAAGTACACAATAGTTTTTTATGGTGTTAAATAGAAAGGGATTTGTAAATAAATAAATGAATAAATAGCAAAGTAATACACCCACAGCTCAATAAACTTAACTCTACATTTTTTCCTGAGAGGTGGTGCATCCCAGACCCTCGGGAGGGAAAAGGCAAAGGTATACATGTGCAGACATCATGAGAGTCAGGGAAGTGGGGACTTGGTGGTCTGTGGACTTGACAGTGTTCCACTTGGTATCTTCAAAGTCCCTCAATCTCTTTGGTTTATTCTGTCCTCACACCTAGTTTCTACACCCCATAGGCCTCCAGTGTGCTCATAACAGAAATAGCAGAAATGACCATCTGCCCATGAAAAATCTTCTAGCGAACGAACCAAAGACTGGAACCTCAACTCTGTGTCCCCCAACATATACCTTAAGCAAGATCCTTTCCCACAAACCACAATTAATTATTAATCCTCCCTGACTGGCATAAATTACAGTTATGTTATTTCTACATTATAATGGATTTTCCATTGCCTCCAGTGTTTAGTCTCTCTCCATCCTTTTTAAAGCATAAAATTATGGAAGGTGTAGGGGAGCCATATATGGAAGTCATCTAAACTTGAAAGACCAAGGTGCCATGAACAAGGTTGTGGCAAAGTCATCAGCTCACAAACCTTGGGACAAGGCTGTGCTGGCCGTGTGTGCGAGGGGAACAGACTGTGTGCTCTCTCAAGGCAGTGATTCATATCTGTCAGGAATATGCCGAGGATGGTGGGGCTTTTTGTTGGGAGGGCCACAGAGCTCATCTCTAAGGCAGAATAGCATTCTCACTACTACACATGTGACCAGTTACGAAAATGAATTCCTGAGCCAGGCTATATGTCCTCCAAGGGGAATCTGCAGGACTATCATAGGCAATAATTGTTGGAAATAATTTAGGTAAGGTCTTGCCTAGAGACAAAAGCAGAGGGCTGACAACCACTTCACACGGCTTCAATCCCCACCCCCACCCCCCATTTGGTAATTTAAATTCACAAGCTCTACTGGCAGACTCATCATCTGGTCAAATAATGAATCTATTTTTTATCTTGTCATGCCCTGTGCTAATGTAAGCCCGGCTCTCTTTCATGGAAATGAGAGCCGGGTGTCTGATCCAGCTGCACTGGGCAGCAGTGGAATGCAGCCCTGGTGCAGGGTAGCAGAGAGCTTAAATTGACAAGCGCTCGCTGCAAGTCCCACATTCCGGGTGAAGACTGGCATTTCATATGTCCGTTCAGGGCGTTTGTTTCTGAGTGCTCAGATAAAGTGGGATCTTGACCAGCAGTAACCTGCTCACGGAGGAACAGCCGATCTGGATTGATTAATGTGTTTACGTGGAGGGCAAAGTCGCTCCGAGCCTTGAGGAAGTGATTTTAAGAGATTTGAGTAAGAGAATTTAAGAGAAAAATAATGAAGATGTTCAATATTTTAAGACAAGAAATACCAAGCACTTCTGTTCACAGGACCTCGGGTTCTTCACAACAGACTTGACCTGAGATTTATATTTGAAAAAGCAAAGTGAGAAACATAATCTAGGTTCTATGTAGGGTGGAAGAGGATGTTGCAGCATTGGATACAATAGCGAAGTCTGACTTCCTGACGAGGACAGAAATGCGACAGAGACAATTCAATAAGAAATACTGAGGCATTGCCACGGGAATATGTTATAACTTAGCAATGTGTCTTCATGACATCTCTATGATTGTCACTCTTTTAAACTAACTCTAATTTTATTGTAATATATATATATATTTAAAACATTTTTAAATTCATTTTTTGTTGTGTGTGTGTGTGTGTGTGTGTGTGTGTGTGTGCACGAGTTTGGATATCCTCAGAGACCGGAGGCTTAGTTTTTCCTGGATCTTAAACTATAGTGAAAGTTATCCAAGGGCATGGGTTCTGGGAACTGAACTCATGTCCTCTGTAAGAGCAGGGGTTCTGTAAGCTGCCTGTCCATCTTTCCAGTCAATGGAAATGTACTTTTAAAGGGCTGACCTTATGAAATGTCTCCTCTATAAACTTTAGATTCATGTAAGTCATTGCGGGACTCCTCAGCTCACTGATAAAGCAGCAGTGACCAAGTCGAGTAAACTGGACACAAATCTCAATTGCACTTGCACAGTTGCACCCGGATTCACCCAACAGACATTAAGACACTTTTCAACAGTGACAGTAGGAATTCAAGTCACTATAAAAACCCAGGATTCCTTCTCTCCATGAACTTAGAACTTCACTGATCTTTGAACTATTTAGTATATCTTCTTTCCCAACTCCTTTTTTTATATTTTAAAACACAGAAGGTTATTGACCTCAACCTAGACACCTATAGAGCTTGGAAGTGGACGACTTGGAAGCACACATAACTAGGGTCAAGGAAGGATGATAGGATTCATGCTGCCCAGAGGGAGCCAGGGAAGGGCGGAACAAACCCTTTCTGGCAGGGGTGTCATTTGCTTCCTTGGATGAGAAAGGAGGTTGGAAGGAAATGGAGCATATGAAATGTGAGTTTTCACAATAGAAGCCTCAACCCCATTTCCAAGGCTAACCGACCTTTCCCCATTCCTTGCTCAGGCTCCCTATTAGTCCCTAAATCTCGGGCTTGTTACCCAGGACAGTCTCGGTTGCTTCAACATAAGATGCTAAAAATTCTACTTCCCTACTTCTAGACTCTCAAGGGTTTGGTTCCTAATTGCACTGCCCTGTGTTTGGTCTCAATTACCATCCCATTCTCTACGATTCAATGGGAAACTTCGAATGGCGAGACTTTCCAGTCTGAGAGAATCTACCCTATGCTTTTAGGGTTTATTTCAAGCCGATGGATCTCAGAATTGTCATAATTATCTTATTTTTTTCTGAAAATTAGGTATTCAGCTTCAAAATCCATATTCTAAAGCAACCTAAAAGGTAGATTTTGGAAAAGAAGTATGAGTGAATGCAGACATCTTATTTCCAATACATTGTTGCCTAGGTAACAAGGCCTATCTAAGCATTCTGAATTGGAAGGCTTTGCTCATCTATATTTGGGCATCAAATCTGCTATGAAGGCAAGTTTCCATGGTGCTCGTAATTACATAACCGTTTCCCAGTATTTGGGGGGAGGAAGTTGTATGTCATATGGGTATATTTCAGGTTCAGATATATTAACCAATCAGTCACATCCCCAGCTGAGAGTTTCCCACACTAAATTTCTGAGATGCGCATTCGCTGCTATTGTTACAAATAATTTAGTGTTCGGGCCATGAACTCAAAGTGGAGGAGAAGGGATTAAAAAGGGGATAGATTCTGAAAGTTAGGGAGGTAACTGTCAGCAGCAGCCAAGGGCTCCAGCCGTGACTGATATTCATACCAATGAGGCAACCTCTCTCTAGAGAAACATAGCCCCTGCTTCCTACAGTGTTTAGGGAAGAAATGCTGAGTTTGAGGCAGTTGGGTTTAGTTAGAAAGACTCGAACGCATTAAAAAATATGTAAAGACCTGTTAAGTCTTCTAGTAGTTGCTCTAGAGATAGCACCAAATTGTCTAGACTGTTGGAAACATTGACACGCCTATGAATATAGTTTCTACCAAATCCACAGAAAGCAGTAATGATGAACAAAAGTATTCTAGAACAACAACAACAAAAACCTAGATCTGCTTAGCTGATTTAAAGAATTCAGCTACAGATTAACTAATGAATGCCTTACCCAGCAGTTTTGGTGCATGTTAGCCTTTTGACTTTCCAGTTCCATCTCTCTGCCTATTGATTATCTTTACTTCATACACATTCCAAGCTCAACACAGATGCATTGGCATACATCACTGTGCTAATAAAACAGAAGGATGCTCTTTCTGTCACACTCATAGGAGTTGGTCTCAAGGTGCAAACTTTCTGAGCATCCGGGAGACTGGGAATCTGCAAACTACGTCTCTGTGCTCCTATGGTGCCTCCAAGTTATAAAGGGTAGGAACCAGAAGCAAAGCAGTTTCTTGTACTCACACTGTCAGCACCCTTGTGCAAACAGGGGTGATGGTGTGTGTGTGTCTGAGAGAGAGACCTATAAACCAGAAAAGCTCTCTCTAGATACAAAAGTAGATGCACTTTATGTACACATATAAAGCCCTGTATGTATTCGTGGTTATCACATATGCAGGCAATATAAGAAGTAATTTCTTTCTGAAACGTTCAAAACTATTTTTATAATCTAAACAGTAGCTGATATATGGCAGAAAGTAAATATGTCAGAAGAAGCATAGAATTAAGCTATCAGATAAAAGCTAAAGACTGGGCTGAGATCTTTTGAGCTCTTTAATACTGAAAAAAAAAAAAAACTACTTCTTCAAGTAACCACTTCTTTATAAGGCTATTGAGAACAGAACAGGCTATGTATCCAGTCTCTCTCCATTCTCACTGCACCTGAAATGAGATTTTATCTGTCTGCCCGGCAAAGCAGCCAGAACTATTCATGGGTGTGTAGTATTAGCCAGAGAGGAGGAGTAGCGTCCACAGGTTTCCGAAGGGCTGGGGAAGAAGTGAGCTGATGGGCTTGGAAAAAGCAATTTATTTGTAACCCAAACTCTAAGAAAACCACCCAGGTCTCCTGGGAAGTTTGTATCCTAGGTACAATAGGAAAAAAAACAGAAAACAAAAAAACAAACAAACAAACAAACAAAAAAAACAGGAGACATGTCTCCTTCTTTCTGATGGAGCAAAGTAAGGTTCCAAGAAAGTCTGTGACACCATATGCCAACCCTATTAAATATAGACCAGCATCCCATTGTGATCAATGATTTCCACCTCTGGTCAATAGTTTTTTTTCCTTTTTTTAATTCTGCATCATACAGGATGCATGGGTCACAGAAATCATATGTTAACATTACGCACTAGAATGTGAGGACATCAGCTGTCAATTTACACCATTCATTTACCTTTATTCTTATTATTGCCACGTGAATTTAATTTGTCCTCCTGAACACCTCTATTAATGCTGTTAATAAGGAAAATTGCAGAACACTGGGACACAGACAAAATGTCTAAGCTATCTTTCAAATTATTGTTTCCTTGGGCCTCCATATTCTGAATGCAGGAATTATAGGCACCTGGCTGCTGCGCTTAGCTTCAAGGTCTTTCATTTATTTGGTCCTATTAATGAAGACTTCCTGTGTGCGCGCGCGTGTGTGGGGGGGGTCTCTGTAGGGAATTCTACCCATCCCTGCATCCCTGGGCCATCACGTGCTCCTTCTTACTGATTCTTCATGCTCTAAAGGAAAATTTCCGAAGGGATTTTCTAAAGAATAATGTTAAGGTGGGAAGTTGAACTTCAGTATATGACTGCAGAATTCAGGCAAAGACAAGCTGACCACTCCGAGATGGAGGTCTTGACTTCAATATCCGTAAATCAGCAAGACGTCAAAACTAGTTGGTGACAGGAGCGCATTTTAGCTCCGAGAAGGAAAGACTGGGGTTCTTCTTCCTTTTAAGTACTTTGAGTTCTCCCCTTCTAATTAAAATCAAGCAATGCTTATCTGTGCCTACTTCATGTTTGCAAGTGAGAAACAGAGAAGCTATCATGCTGACCTACTAAGTGTGTGGTGCATGATTGGGATGCTGGGTGGATCAATGGCCTTAATCACCTAGGACATCAGCTAATGTTAGTCTCGAGCTCATTGATGGGTGCAGTGTGAATGTGTAAACAGACTTCAATGATTACAAAGGCATAAAGATATGTATTGTCAAGATAGTTGCAACATATTAAAGATTACTCAACTCTACATAAGGGGTTTATGGCAGGAATGTTTCAGGAAAATCCTGTTTCAAATAAGCTTTAAATTACCATATATCTGAAACACTTGGCTCTATATCCTTCTTAGAAAAACACAGAAAAATAGTTGAACAATCTTTACCTATAAGAGGCATAAAGATAATTTATGTAAAACACCCACTGACTGGGAGATATTCAGGGGCCAAGCTCTAATTGTATAAAATGAAGCCCTTATATAAATATCTCAGTAATTTTGTTCAATACTAACACTGGAAAAGTCATTTGAAGCCATGAAAAAATTTACAGACTGGGGGAGATTGAACAAGAATGTGGACAAGTAAAAACAAAATTCAGATACCACATCAAAATTATTGGGAAAAATATGAAACAGAAAAAAAAGGCCAATGCTTGCCTTAGATATAATTCTGCATTATTAGATGCATTTTTTAAATTTGATATTGCCATTAAAATGCATGTGTTTTTGACATATGAGGAAGTTAATTTTTATAATGGTTTTTAGAATGATTGAGTTTTTACAAATCTCTGATGCTCTGAAAAAAAACTAATTTACTTTTCTTCCTGGTGATTATTGGTATGTAGTGTATGTGGCTCAGGCTAGCCATGAACTCTCACCCTGGTTTCCCAAAGAGGAATCCTTCTATCACAGCTTTCTGAGACTGGGAAGACAGGCATGGCTTACCCCTGGCCTTTCACCTTCTTACATCCGTCTCTCCAAACAGTTGTTAAACAGAGACTTGAAGATCCAGCTCAGAACAGGGCACAGTCACTGATATCACTTGTTCAGTGCTGTTTCAAGAAGTTTCTCTCTGTTGTGAATCTTAAAATATGTAACTTGTCTCATTGACTTCTGGGGACTAGCAGTGTGCAGGACAGCACAGTTAGCTTGAGGGTAGTTGGCATACATGTAGGCCTAGGGGATCCCTAGAGGTTTGGTTCTGGTTTCATGAGTGTGAGACCTGAGACCCACTCTTTGTTGCTACAATGTTGGTACGCAAATGCTTCAAAAAGGATAAATCAAGCTGTCTCCAGGGATGCTCCAGAGAAGCCACTTGACAATAGATGGCAATGGTTATTGATTTAGACTCTCCATCCTCCTAGCATCCCTCTGAGGAAGATCCACCTGATTTCATATACTGAGGCACCTCCTTTGGCTAGAGTTAATTTCCCAGAAGAGTGAATGAGGTCACAGGAAACATCTTCTCTCCTGCCTGCAGCACACCACAGTGCAGCCTTACAGATCATGAAGGCCAGTGACCAGGATCAGATGAAGTAACCTGAAGAATATGGGGCTGCCAGCACTAAGTGATCCTCATCCATAAGTGAGCATCAGTTACCTGTAGGGCTGGGGACCTGATCTTTTCTATCTTCCCTGCATTTCTCTCTACCCATGGGACCATAAGATTACTAAGTATTCCTCATATGTAGTCTGGCTGATACCACTAGGCAGTTTTCCTACCCCATGTTTCCAAAGTTGTTGTGGGTATGATGTGTGGGAACAGGGACATCAGATAATAATCTGGATACCTTTTGTAGCATGTAGTTTGCCTCAGTAACATTTAAATGTTTATTAAGTTGTAAACATAGTCAATAAGTGTACTTTTAGAAGCTACCAAAGCATTTTCCATAACACAAAATGATTATTATGGAAGACATTGCTCACATCATGGGCACCAGGTCTGCTGAGCAGAAGAAGCATGCTCAGAACACATGGAGATCCCACTAGATGCATGCACAGATGTGCTGTCTGACTCACAAAGTCGGTGCCGTGTCTTAAGTGGACTATTAAAAAGCACCCAGCATTTGAGAGCAATCCTGCCCATCTGGTTTTCTCTCAAATTTCTCTGTCTTGGTCTCCATGGAGATTACCTCCTTGCCTTTCATTTTCCCAGAGGCACCTCAGAATAATCACTTGCTCTTTATCAATGCTCACTCATATTCTCCACCACTGTCCATCTCAACAAAGCATTGAAGCTGCAGCCTCAAGATCCCTTTCTCGCCTGTCCGTCTTGGCCATAGCTTCTAAAACATCGCACAGGCTGGGACTGAGGGGGATTGGCCCCTTCAGCGTGCAAAGGGAGCCTGGCTGCAGATCGGCTCCTCCAGGGCATGCCCACTTACAAGTTTTCCTCTGCATATTAGTGAATGTCTCCATTCTTCTACAGAGGTGATTGGCAGGAAAGAATGACATCCGAGGTGTGGATTATACAGCAGCCACACAACTCAAGATAAAATGGGTATAAAAAAAAAAAGCATCCACGAATCAAAGAAACAAACACAAAGAATGTTTAAAATGCATTCAGTAAGAGAATATGCCTATCTGTCACACTGAAGAACTAAGAATGTGGAAATATTTGGCACTCCATGAAACAGTTCACGAGATGGAAGCACACGTTAGCATACGACAGGTGCTGTCTGATCTCTAAAGGTCTCTGAGGAAATTTCAATAATATTTACCTAGAGATAAAGGGAATTTGTGAGCTTCCTGAGACACAGTGGGTGCTGCAGCTCCAGGAGGCCGTTGAGAATAACATAGAGACTGAGGAGACAGTGTGGTGTCGGGATTTGTTTTTTCTAGGTGTATCAAACAATGACGTCACACTCAGCACTTATGCCCAAATAAATATTGCCATTGTCCTAGCATTGAAGGGAGAAAAATTGTCAGGACCTCCCAGTGGAGCCAAATCCAAGAGCTAAGTAGGAGAGAGAGAGAGAGAGAGAGAGAGAGAGAGAGAGAGAGAGAGAGAGAGAGAGAGAGAGAGAATGAATATCAAAGTTCAAGGCCCACATGGAAAACGTCTCCAGATCCTAAATAAAGAACCTTTGCCTGCCACAATGACCCAAGGTCCAATCCCAGTACTGAACAAAAGAAATGGATTCAAATTATTATTCATATGAAAGAAACTATGCCTGTGACCTTAAACTTCAGTACCCACAAACACACTCCTACTGTATGCCAGCCATGCCTATCTATTTACACCTGATCCATAGGTTATTACAACCAGGGCAGAGCAAACATCTTGACCAATAAATACCAATAGGTAGGATGGCTATAGGGGAGTGTGTGCTTGCTATAGTAGCCTCCCGGGTGGTTTCTATTGTGAATAAAAGCTCACTTAAAAAGAACTTTCTGCTCTTTGAGTTTCGTGTTCACTTTGTGCTTGTTAATTGACTTTTATGTAGATCTTCAGTGGAATCATGTTGAAAATATATAAACGGTATACAAATCTCCAGGGCCGTTCTCAGAGGTTTTCTAATTAGATTTCATTACATCATATACTACATAGTGATGGAATGGATGTGGGAAACAGGAGGAAAAAGGGAATTCTCACCAAATCAAGGCTCAGGTCAGCAGTGAGAACTGGGTGCCAGGTGGTGGTGTAGTCCACCATGGGATCCAAGTATTATTGGTGTCTCTTGTCCTAAGAGAATCACTAGATATATCAGGCTTTCAATTCTTTTCCACAATGACAAATGAGTTTAGTGATGTTCAATTCTGCAGCAAGTAGGTCCATGGGAGAGGGCAGTCATAGAGCATGTGGCCTCCAAATCCACTTCCCTGCTTGCCTAAGTGAGTTCAGGTTTCTTTGGTCTGATTTCTTCAGGGAGAATTTCTCTGGCATTTTTTCACCTCATTCTTTTAGTTCACCAAATCTACCTTTCTTCTACGTCAATAATGATGACTTATTTCAGGACCGTTTTTTTGATAATTGGGTATTTGTATTCCAGGTTCAACTTCCTTGGTAACTAGGTTCTTCAATCTGCATTAGAGAAATGTGGAGATACAGCCTGCAGGAAATATCTCAGATGTTTGTGTTTACAAGATGCCAAATGCACTGTGATGCTCTCAAAAAAAAAAAAAAAAACTTGAAAACAAATGAAATAACTTTAAAAAGTTTTATTCTGCAATACGACAAAACTCATTCAACAAGAATTTTAACATCTTCAGGTGGTCTGCTAAAACTTTGTTGTTTTAAATACATATCATTATTTTCTCTAGTCCAATGTAGACAGGAATCATATATTATTTTTATAAAAGAAGGAAATTACAAGAGCACAGAGGCCTGAAGATTAATGGTGTTATAGGATAAGGCTACTTAAAACAGAGCCCGGAGAAATGCAGTCCATGACTACCATCAAATCCACAGAGATGTGGAGGAGCAGCTCTGAGTCCTCAGCTGGATGACAAGGTGAGCTTGAATGTGTCCTCGTCCTGGTGTGCATTCTCTGTCTCTTATTACTGTAAGCCTCTTCCCAAGCCGTCTTGCTAACTTTAACCTCATTGCTGACTGCATGCTAAGGGTATGTTCACCCTTCTCAGGAGCACATAATCCACAGAAACACACTCTGGCACATGCTAGGGTCTACAGCTATCCTGTTAACTGGGACACTTCCGTAATCCTTTCAAAAGTGATGATACCTTCCACTGTTCAAAACACAAACAAAAGTCAGACTTGAAGCAGCCTTAAGCCCTTCTGCATCTAATGTAGCAACAGTGCCTGGAACTAAATGAGGCAAAGGAAAACTACCTGGTGCTACCTGAGGTCCAGCTGGGTTGCTTTGTTTTTTCACACAAAGGGAGAAAAAGGAAACATTAAGTCCACAGACCCTGATGTTTCCCATCCAAATCAACCCAGTGGCTCAGGAGAAGCACAGCTGGCTAATCAGGTGAGGGAGAAGATGTCTGTGCACCATCATCAGCTATTCACCAAGCAGGACCACTGTCCAAGGCACTGTGCTGGGTCAACACTTACATCAAAGTGGAAAATGGAAAAGGAATGGCAAAAGCCCTGGTGTCTCGGTGCCCATAGGGATGACAGACAAAGGCAGACATGCCCGGGAGCAAGGTGACCATCCGTAGGGATGGAAGGAAGAACAGAGACAGTCAGAGCTGCCTAGACTGGGTTAGGTACATTTAAGTGGGTCCCACGAGGAAAGCTGGAGTCCACCAAAACCCACGATTCAACACGCACTTCCAAAGTGTGAACCAATCTGTCATCTTCTTACAGTTATGCCCACGCCCATCATCGCCGATGCTTCCAGACTTCACTGTTGCTGGTCTTGTGAGGATCCACATGGTGTGCTTTCTTCTGGATATTATTATAAAGCAGCGAAATATTTCTAACATAATTTTTGAGAAGGGCTGATAAGCAAACTTCGGGCTAGAGATAGGTAAGAACATTAAATTTTAATTTACTTAAACTTTTTTTTTTTTTTTTTTTTTTTTTTTTTTTTTTTTTTTTTTTTTTTTTTTGGTTTTTCGAGACAGGGTTTCTCTGTGGCTTTGGAGCCTGTCCTGGAACTAGCTCTGTAGACTTTAAAAAGGAGAAATTAGACCTTTTGAACGCTTGATGCATCAAATATGCTCAAAAAACTGCTTACATTCTTCTTGCATTAAGGATAAAAATGTGGGTCAGAGAGATGGCTCAGCAATTAAGAGCTTTATTGGAGGACTCAAATTTGGTTCCCATTCCCTCTTCTCCAGGCTCACAATTACTTGTAACTCCAGTTACAGGGGATCCAATAACTTAGGGCACCCCTACTCATGTGCACTTCCCTATAAACACACACACACATGCACAAAAATATGTATAATTTGAAAAAATAAAGAATATAAAATGGAACTTAGTAGAATTAGAAAATTTCTCAATGAATAGAAGGGTGTGGGCATGTGTGCAATGTGTGTCCTGTTGAGGGGGTGGTGGGAGAGGCTCTGTGGCACGCACACATGTCTAAGGTCTATATTTGAATTTAATTCTTTTGGTTTCATGAGTTTGAGCATTTCACCTCCAAGAAAGTATGAGCCCAAGGAGACCAACATGGAATGGCACACTGCATGGAACTAGAGATTCAAATGGTTTAGAACGGCCATGTAGTTGCTAAGAATTGGGTTCAAGTTCTCTGGAAGAGCAGCCAGTGTTCTTAACCACTGAATCATATCTCCAGTTTTAAACCTGTATTTTGATGAACATCTAGGATTCAAATCTCAACAAGTGAACTATTAATCAACCTCTTTATTTCATTTCTCTACCCGCTTTCCCAACAAAGATCCTATAAAATCAAGACACCCTTGAGAAGGCATGTCATTCGGCTGAACGTTGCACAGAGAGCCACCTTCTCCCTGGAGACACGGCTGAAGGCTTAGACTATCACAGATGTGTGAAGGTCCTGTTTGCTGTCTTCGGATTGATTGCTATAGATCAGTGGTTTGCAAAAGCAGCTAAAAGTGGTTTTACTAAAGCCTAGGCAGAAGCCAGAAAACACGGAGGGAAAAGGGGTAAGAAGGGACACAAACATTACAGAACTCCCTGTGTCCTTGAGACGGCTTTCCACAGAGGGTTTCATGACAGCGGGTAATATTCAGAGCAGAAAGCTGTGTCTAATCTCAACATTTCAAAATTGAACTATCTTTTGGTGTATGAGAAAAGTTTGTGTGTGTGCGTGTGCATGTGTGCATGTGTGCATGTGCATGTATGCCCTCATATGCCTATCAGGGTGCATGTTTAGAGGACAGAGGATAATCTCAAGTGTTCGTTCCTTCCCCCGCCTCGCCCTTGTGTAAGGCAGGATCTCTGTCAGCACACGATTGCTTGTATCACCAGGTCTTATTTTCACGTGTGTTCTGGCAATGCACACTCAGCTTCTCAGACTTGTGAGGCGCTGTTCTTACCAACAGAACTGTCCCCTAACCCCTGCTCCCAGTCTTAGAAGAGACACAGGACTCAGAGTTGTCATAAGTAAACTTCACATTGGAGAGATTAGCAAATGAGCAAATTGGGTTTTATTCATCTTTTTATTGAAACTTTCTCTAGCAAGGAAAATTCACATTTGGGGAGAGAGAGTAGTGTTTGGCATAGTGGGCGAGAAGCAGCTTTGGAATGCAGCTTTTGCCTCTCTGGCAGGTGTACCCCATATCCCACTGACCATACACGAGTGATACAAATCTATACTTAGCCGCCAGGCCCTCTGAGAGAACTCGCCCGGAATCTACTCTTGCAGCTCTGTCTCTGCCAGGAATGGCAAATCTTGAAATGTGGCCAATTTCCCTCATGCCTCTAAATAAAATAGTTGTAAAATACTTCATTTCTCGTTTCTCAGATATCCAAAATAATCTTTTCTGCATAAAGCCACTCATCTATCTAAATAGTTGAAAATAGAAATAGTACATGGCCTCCCGGCTCGCTTGTGTATTTGGGCTCCTGCCTAGCTTTGAAGTTAGCTTTAAGGAAAAGCAGGAACCAGGAACTTAGTTAGCATTAGAGAAAAGGTCAAGTGGGCCTTTATAATGCCAAACTTTAACAAAACAAATGACCACTGTAGACTTAAGGGGTCCACAGTAATATACTTGGTCCCTGAGCTCTGAAATCTTATCTTGCCTTCTCCTTCACCCAGAGTCTTTGAGATGATCTCAAATAAAACTCTGATTATCCAACTGAACCTGACACATGAACAGCTCAGCTAATTAACGCCTGTGTAAATTACTTCTTCTAGTTCTAAGCCCAATGCCGAACATTCAAGTCCCCCTCTTCTGACCATTAGCCTTTGCTGTCAGTTTTTGCAAGGTAACGGGTCTCAGAATGAATTAGCAACCTGCTTTCCAGCATAGGGCTACTATTGACAGCATGGAGGCCTCACTCTAGGGGATGCTCAGCAGAGCGCCCATGCCATCTCTTGGTCAAAGTACAAAGGGCCGACTCTGAAGGACACTGTAACTTTAAGACGAGGGAATGTGGAAGGACTAAAATAGCGCCAAGTGCAATCAATGCAAGGCTGAGAAATGCTTTGCTTTGCTTTCTCGCCTCCCGCTTGATTCGGTGAGTCACAATGAGCTCTCAGCCTGTTGCCAGCCAGGACTCAAGGCTAGGCTGCCATAGCGAGGAGCCCACAGCGAGGAGCCCACAGCTTGGATTGCAGAGCGGGAACAAGACCTCACCCTGCCTCTGCCATTCAGCTAGTGACACACCTGACAGGTGAGAACCAGGACTCGGGGTGTAACTGCACGAAAGAAACTAAATTGCACCCGAGCTGGATACAATTTACAATCCAGTTTTCCTACTAAGTTATGGCTGTTTTTCAGAAGATGGCCCTTGCCTTATCAGCATTATTTTCCGCTGCTTCTGTTCTACTACTTCCCTGAGTCCCAGGAAAAACAGTGCCCTTTAGTAAATGGAAACCTGTTTGTCCCACAGATTTCCAGCCTCCAGGCATCTGAGCAGTATTTTTGCCTCTGTAGACTCAGAGGCGCCCTCTAGCCCCAAGCTCCAGGAGTGCACATTCTGAGCTTGTCTGGGGAGCACACTGGCTGGTGGCCAGTTATCAGTTTGAGCTACTTCTGCTACCTGTCTGGCTAACAGCCCTTAAAGTCCTATCTTAGCTATTTCTTCTACAGAACAGATGTTGCCCAGAAGGAGGTAATGCAATTGACGGGCCCCACCCTCACACCTGCAGCTGTGGCCTTCCCTGTTCTCCTTAGAAACAAATTTTGGAAAACACCTTTTTCCTAGGTAGGATAATGTTTCAATGATAAATGCTCCTTGCCTTGCTACAAAATGGTCTCCCTGCTGGTCCGACTGTCCTAACTGTGATTAAAGTGTTCACAGCAAGAAGGAAGACTTTAATATCAGAACCCCTTAAATATTAGAAGAGAGTGAATGAAAGACAGAAGGGCAAATATGGTAAAGACTTTTTTGTTGTTGTTGTTGACTCCATGCGGAAGGAATTGTAGGTGTAGCTCCTATAATCCATCATTGTTTAGGTTTATTCTGCGTGAATGTATGTTTTGCGTATGTGGGTGTTGGCATACCGTTTCCATGCAGTGCCCAAAGAGGGCAGAAGATGGAGTTAGATCTTCTAGAACTGGAGTTACAGATGGTTATGTGCTGCCATGTGGATGCTGTGAACCAAACCTGAATCCTCTACAAGAGCAACCTGTGCTCTTGACCACCCAACCATCCCTTCGGTTCCTCTAATCCTTCCTTTTGAGTATGAGTAACAATATTAGAGACAAGTTAGTTCAGAGAGAGGAAGCTCTGAAATTAAGTTCACACTGTTTAAAATAAAACTCATCTGTAACAACTCAGACATTTCGAGTTCTACTTATGCAAACAATAATAGTTTCATCTGAGATTAAAAGTCATTTGGATATGATGGGTGGCAGAGAACCCCTGAAATAAGGACATGGAGGTAACTGGTCCAAACTGGTTCATGACAGCTCCTCCCTTTACTCATACAGCATTGCCAACAATGGTTATATAAATGCCCTGGTCAAGAGTCAATGAGATAAATTCCTAGCATTGCATTTGACAGTTTTTGAGTACGAATTATTGAGGATGCTGCCAAGCACTAAAAATACCTTCCCAGGCCCCTGTTTCCCAAGTCACAACGCTGTAAGCTGCGGAGGCCATGGAAGAGCAGGTTTTGACAGCTTTGCTTGGTTCTACATGAAGGAGCCTCCTTTTATTTGCTGAGGTTTCTGTCATAGAAACTGGTCAAATGTGCTGACCACATATGAAAAATTTGTGGGAATCCCGACCCTTTAGAGAACACAGGCTAGATTCAGGAGAAAACCTAGAGGAGAGACCCCGGAAACACACAAACGACCCAGCCAGATGACAAAGTCCCCATTCTCATGTAGTGTAATCGTACCCGGGTATTTTAATTATCTAAATCCAGGACCCCACCCCCTTCATTAGGAAGCCCTGTCATAGGAGATATGCTGATTGTGCACACTATAAGTGGCATTCATTCAAAAAGTTAAAATGACAGGAAAGGTACAAGGGAGCTTGCATGAGGAGGAGGAAAAATTTTACATATTCCTGTGAAGGGCTGGGCTGCCATCAAAGCTGCCTCCTTTGGGGAGATTTGCTATGGCTTATGGTGGATGAGCTTTCTCAGACTGCTAGTAAGTCGTTCACGATTGTTCTCTCCCAAGTTCAGAAGCAAGCATAAGAAATACACCTACGTGGTGTGTGTGTGTGTGTGTGTGGGGTTCTTGGTAGGGATCTGTTCTTTATACAGCACGGTGAATCTTTCATGTTTACACGTCTCCAATTCTTAAAGCCACGCTTCCTAGACTGGTTGATGTGTCTTCATTGCGTTTCTATTGCTGTGAGGAGATGCTATGACAGAGGGGACTTAGCTGAAGAATTTAATAGTGGCTTCCATGACAATTCTGGTGGTAATCATGGCAGCATAGCAAGAGAGAGAGCTAGTTAGGAACAGGACCAGGCTTTTGAGACCTAAAGCACACCCACACCGATATGCCTTCTCCAACAAGGCCACACTTCCTAGTCTTTTCTGAACAGTCCTACCAACTGGGATCAGATAGTCAAATATATGAAAACCACCAGTGACTCATCCTTATTTCTGGCTCATTGGGATGGCAGCAACCATACCAGGGAAAGAGAGTGTTCAGAAAATTGATTTTACGCAAAATTCTTTAGGGGATGGGAGGGACCATTATCAGCCTTGTGTGAAGAGGCATTGTCCCCATCTTCTCACACCTATCAGGTTGATTCACAGACTGCAGAAGTTCTTTCTGCTCTGTAACACTGTGCCCACAGCTAGGGGTTATTCTCAGATGGGCTTGGTACCTCTCTCCTGCATGGAGTTTTGAACTCACCTGTAAAGTTGACTGTAACTTTAATCTGAAGATCATTCTACTGCACATTCAAGGACAACCCATCCAGGTTCCTAGTGAACAAAGCACATTCCCAACATCCTACCTGACTGAGAGGCTTTCACAGGACACCAGCAGCTCCAGTTATTGGACAGTAAAGGGATAGGACGCTTCAGCAGTTTTGGGAGTAGCTATGGGGCTAGGAAATCTATTCCAGGTACATTAACTACTCACTTCCATACCTACTAAAATAGACAGTTCCCTAATACAGCAAGGCTGTGGGGAAAAGCAAACATCTGTTCAGACTAAAATTACAACCCCTGGCTTAGAGTGTCAGAGAAAATCAGGGACATGAGCCAATCACCTCTGAGCCAAGGGGCTGCTGGCTGTGTTTACTCTCAGCAGGGATCTGGGTATCCATAGCCAAGCCCTTCTCCTTGAACATGTGCACGTCCACACAGTGTGGAGGTCTGTGGATTCTACTTGTTGAAATACTTTTATGCCTTAGGTTCATAATAAATCATTATGTAAGTAAGTCAGGCATCAGGATTCTTGTGGCACATCTTTCAATAGCATAGTTGTTATGTAACTGTGGCAGTTCTGCTGTCTCGACTGTGACCAGGAGTCAGAGCAGTGAAGAAGAGTCGTGAGTATCTGCTTGTTTGCATCTGGACTTCACAAGTAATAGTCCTTCAAAGTCCATATCTGGTAGTTTAAAAATAAGCTCCTTCTTACTAGGAAATGCATTGGATGCAAATACAGAGTGACAGTTGCCTCCATAGAAAAACAGGAAATTCAGTCTGTCCTGAAGACATGCTCACACACAGGAAAGAGTACAGATTCCGGATAGCCATGGAACTTTGCTTAATTTTCTGTTCCAATTCAATTTATAAAAAATAGTAAAAAAAGTTTATAAAATAATGCTATAAAATTCTTAGGTTGCAGAGAGTGGTGAAATAAATGTCCACGTGGGATTAAAATGCTAAACAAGTCATTGACAGTTCAAATGCACCTCACTAGAGGACTTTTGCCATGGTTTTGGGCGTTCATCTCCTTTTGAAACATTTTAGAGTTAGATGAGACACACACATAGAGCATTAGAATTAGACTTAGGGCTCAAAGCAGACATATTTTAATCCTCAAATAGCCTAAAATATTAAATATTATCTAAGTCTAGACAATTAATAGTTGAAGTTTTGGAAAGAAAACCTTGGGTGTGAGCTCCCCAGTTTTCTCATAGCACGCCCTCCTTGTACCAGAGGTCACTCAGTAAGCTCATGATTAAATAAGTGGAATGGATACCTGAAAAGACACAAATCATCTGTGCAGCATGCTAGCCCCAAACCTGAAAGGAAAGTGCCCACTCTCTACCTCTGTACAGCACGCTAGACCCCAAACCTGAAGGGAAAATACCCATTCTCGACTGGCTAAGTATTAAGGTGAACCCCCACCCCCCCCCAAAAAAAGGAAAAACATATATAGATCCTCCTGGAAATTGGAAGCAGACAAGATCACCAGGCAAAAGTTGGGAGCATGAGGGGCAGGGGTTAGAGGAAAGGACAGAGGCGGGGAGAAAGTGGAGAAGGGGAGGGTTGGGGAGAGCTTGGGGGACTGGAATTGTTGAGATGGAGAAAGAACAGATATAGGCATAGGGAAGGAGATATCTTAATTGAGGAAACCATTTTGGAGTTGTCAAGAGGCTTGGCTCTGGAGGGGTTCCCAGGAGTCCACAGGAATAACACTAGCTAGGACCCTGGGTAGTGGAGGAGGGGGTGCCTGAACTAGCCTTTTCCCATAGTCAGACTGATGACTATCTTGAATATCACCATAGAACCTTCGTTCTACGATGGATGGAGACAGAGACGGAGACCCACATTAGAGCACTGGACTGAGCTCCCAAGGTTCAGTTGAAGAGCAGAAGGAGGGAGAATAGGAGCAAGGAAGTCAGGACCATGAAGGGTTGGTCACCTACTGAGAGTGTGCCTGAGCTAATGGGAGCTCACCAACTCCAGCTGGACTGGGAATGAATGAGCATGGGATCAAACTGGACCCTCTGAATGTGGCTGACAGTTGGGGAAGACTGTAGAGTCAATGACAATGGCACTGGGATTTGTCTTTACTGCATTTGGGGATCTCTACTGGCTTTTTGGGATCCTATTCTCTTTTGATGCATACCTTCCTAAGCCTGAATGTAGGGGGGAGGGCCTTGGACTTTCCACAGGGCAGGGTGCCTTGCCCTCTCTTAGTACTGGAGGCTTGGGGGGAGGGGGTCGAGGGAGCGGGAGGGAAGTGAGAAAAATATAAGAAAAAAATTAAAGAAAAAATAATAATATGATAAACGTTGACTTAGAGCTAAGTGAACCTTTCTTCATTATATGACATCAATTATTTCCTATAATGTTACAGTGGATTTGAGTTCAAGAGAAATTCAGGCCAGATAATTGGAGATCTGTGTCTAAAAACACAAGAAGAGAAGGAGGGCGATGAGGGTCAGGGTGCTGGTGTCAAAACTCTTGTAAAATAAAATAACGCAGAGATCACAGTTCACATTTTATCATCTTTAACATAAAAACAAAACTGAAAATAACGATAATGTTAGTGAAAATAAGGTGTATGGGGGAGTGTGTTGCTCATTACTAGTTATGTCATGAATGAACAGAATTGCAATTAAAAATAGACATTAAGTCTCTTCCTCTCTCACTCACTGTGAGACTGTTATCCCCAGAGCATGCTCTCTCTAGTGTCTACCCGCGTTTGATTACATATAATGTACACAGACATATATACATATGTTGGAGGAGGGGGCCACTCATTGGTCCCAGCCACCCAGCCATGAAATAATCACACAGAAATTGTATTAATTAAATCACTGCTTGGCCTATTAGCTCTAACTTATTATTGGCTAACTCTTACATATTAATTTAACCCATTTCTATTAATCTGTGTATCGCCACATGACAGTGGCTTACTGGCAAAGTTTCGGCATGTCTGACTCTGGCCGCGGCTCCATGGCATATGTACATTAGGGCCAAACTTTTGATTTATTCCCCAAGTCTCATGTTTGTGAAAGAATGGATAATTTACAGAAGTTAGGCACAAATGAGTTCTAGACAATAGCAATACACATTCAACAAGGGGTGGTACTAGATTCTGGTAAAAATTCACTTTTACCCATACTAAAAAGTTATAACCCAGGTTGGGTTTGGAAGGTGTTATCTGCTTGCTGCCTAAAGACTCTGAGGTAGGAATGAGATTGCAATTTTAAATAACTGAAAACATATAAAACAAGCAGGGAAGCATTTTGTGACATGTGGAAGATAATGTGGAATTCAAGTCCCAGTGTCCCCACCGAGGGTTAGGTGTTTGACTCAGAAAAGTGAAGTTATTCTGATTTGGTACCCACTGTGCCTCATATGAAGCAGCGATGGCATCTCTCACAGGAAAAAGACTGCCTTTCTAGTCCTTTAAATAAAACGACTATCATGACACAAACTCTTTGTGTAATAACTTATGACCTCTTTAACTTGCTGACTTATTTTCTTTCTGAGATTCTTTCTAGTTATACATCAGAAATTCATAGAATTATTGTTAAAATGTGTCTCTGAGTAAGCATGCAAGGCTCCAAAATGTAATTAGGTGGGCTACAGTTCTGTGAGCCACAGTGGCACAGACATGTTATAATCCAGCCTGGAGAATCCTGATTTCAGCACCCTCAAGATCTGTAAATGTAGTTTACCAGTAAGCAGGAAAAATATGAAAACACAGGACAGTGGGGTTAGGGTTGGGCTTAGCATGTAAAAGGGTTGCTGAGCAATCATGAGAATCCCTGTTCAGGTCTGTGGCTCCTGTGCATGGAAAACAGTCATGCATGCTGGTAGACACCTGGAGAGGAAATCAGCTTGTCCCAAGAGCCCAGATTCATTGAGAGACTTCATCTCAGAAAAGAAATGGAGAATATCATTCCCTTTCCCATCAGTCATCATCAATAGTCCCTGGCTTGGAAAGAAACTTGGTGAGCATCTACCTTGGAATTTGACTGGCTTGATCTTGTTCAAGACGTCACAGTCTATACCAATGTACATACTAGCAACACCCCATTATTACAAAGGAAAGAGATCATAAAGCTGAAAAATGAAAGCGTGTGTGTGCATGTGTGTGTGTGTGTGTGTGTACATACGTGCATGCGTGCATGTGCACATATGTTTCTGTGGGGTGGCTGGGAGATGAAAGGGGAGGGGCATGAAAGAGGTCATCGGGAAGAAAAGTAGGGGTAGGTTTGATCTAAATGAGTTATATATGTGTGTATGAAATTATCAAGCAAAAAATAAAAATATCTTAAAGTGTTTGTTTTGATTGGCTTTTTTTCTTTTTTTATTACTATTAATTTTTTTAATTAAAAATTTCTGCCTCCTTCCCGCCTCCCTTTTCCCTCCCCCTCCCCCACTCCCCACACCCCACTCCCCTCCTCCTCCCTCTCCAGTCCAAAGAGCAGTCAGGGTTCCCTGCCCTGTGGGCAGTCCAAGGTCCTCCTCCCTCCATCCAGGTCTAGGAAGGTGAGCATCCAAACCGGCTAGGCTCCCACAAAGCCAGTACGTGCAGTAGGGTCAAAACCCAGTGCCATTGTCCTTGGCTTCTCAGCAGCCCTCATTGTCCACCATATTCAGTGAGTCCGGTTTTATCCCATGCATTTTCAGTTCCAGCCCAGCTGGCCTTGGTGATCTCCTAAACTAACTGGATGATGTTTTCATTTGTGAGCCTATTAAAAGACAATGATTTTATCTTTAAAACTTTATAGACAACGCAGCTTTGGTTATCTTGGTGCAGTAATGGAAAACAGACTAGCCTGCTCTGTGCATGTTGTTATGATAAAGAGCGTCTGGGAAAGTCAGCTGATAGAAGAGAGATGGACTGCCATCGGTGCTTGAAGATGGAAGTAGGGCACCCTTCTTTGCTTCACATCAGTAACAGCAAGAACCAGGTCAAGAGTGATGGAGGCAGACTCTCACCCTGTGGTCTCCAACCTCATGTACAACCCTATATGTGTGTGCACTGACACACAAGCACACATATACACAAGGCACACACAAACACACAAAAAAGAAAATGCTCAACGGTGAAAAAACTAAAACAAAATTACCAACACATTCAGAGCAAATTTTCCTTTCAATCCATACATGTGTCTTCCGTAGGCATATATTTATTTACATATTAAAATATGCATTCAGACACACACAGATTGATATTCAAATTTACACAGAGAATGCCAGGGAAATTTTCAGTAGACACAGACTATTGATATATGCAGAGGCACTGGGGAGAAATGAACACATTGGGGTCCAGACATATGATGTGGGAGTGATTTCTTTCTAATCTGTTGCTTTCATTGGTTAATTAATAAAGAAACTGCCTAGGCCCATTTGATAGGCCAACCCTTAGGTGAGTGGAGTAGACAGAACAGAATGCTGGGAGAAAGAAGCCGAGTCAGTGAGTCGCCATGATTCTCCCACTCCAGACAGACGCAGGTTAAGATCTTTCCTGGTAAGCCAGCTCGTGGTGCTACACAGAATATTAGAAATGGGTTAGATCAATATGTAAGAGATCACCAATAAGAGGCTGGAACTAATGGGCCAAGCAGTGTTTAAAAGAATACAGTTTCCATGTAATTATTTCGGGTATAAAGCTAGCCGTGCGGGCGGCCGGGTGCCAGGAACACAGCCCCACCGCTCGTATTGCTACAGACATAGTCTTGTTGTTAATAAGTTCCTTCCACTGGGCCTTGAGGTGACTCAGGGTGTCCCTCCGTGTAAGGTCCCTTTAGTCTTTATCCCCAGAAGTCAAGTCCAGAACTCCCTGCAGTGTGCATAGGCCTCTGTCACCCTGAGATGTCAGGTGACCTTCCTGTTTGGCTGCTTCCCCAGTGGTGTTTCTCAGTCTGGGATCACAGGCAAACTGTCTCAACTCTTCTGAACTCTAGCTTCTTCTGAGAAAGCTGGGAGTGAGGGTGAGCCAAGAAGACAAAGTATTTATCACAGGTCAGTGGCAGCATCATCCTCAGAGACAGTGGCCTTTCTCTCCGGCTGGGGAGCACCTGATGGCTCACGCACCTGCTTGCATGCCACCGCCTATATAAAAACTGTTCCTGCCTCTGAGAAATTGAAATCAGACTTTTTCTCCCTCTGTGTGTTTTGTTACAGATGCCACTGACCTCTATATACAAAGTCCTGTGAAGCAACAATGCTTTAAAATGAAACAAACTGTAGCCATGCGCTAGTTCCCTGTATCGGCTTCCTGTTCCACTTTGGCTTTTAATCACAAACTTACTCACAGAAATCAATGATGACCTTATGGTCTTGTTGGTTGGTAACGTGGTTTAGTCACTGCAAATTAGAATCAAGTTTTCAGCAGCCATGTGAATATAAAAATAAGTCCAAATTTTTAACAGTCCTGAAGACCCCTCAGCTCACCAGAGCGTTCTGATTCATATTTGTTGAGCTCATTTCTTGTCCAATTAGGTACATCTCCAGATTCTTGCTCTGGAGGGGAAATACCTGTCTAGTGTGTGTCTCACAAATGTTCTGACTGCTCTCCTGCTGCCTATGGTGAGGCTTGGGCAGCTTTGGAGCCCGAGCTTAGGTTGTCTCATCTGTTGTATAAAGTAAACCACAGTTACATGCAGAGCTCTCTGGCTTAACTGAGAGAGATTTTCTTCATTGTCATGACCACGGGAGCCCCAAACAGGGGAAGCCGTAAAGGTCCAGAGAAAATCACCTCGAGCAAGAGAAAACGTTGAGTTTTAACAAGATCAAAATTATTTTTAATGTTAGAAAATAATGTCGGCCCGTTTCTATCTGCTTTAGTGAATCCTTTAGACTGTGTGTTTCGTGCCAGGGCCCTATCTACCTTGAGAACTCTGTATAATCTGCTCTTTTTCTCTTTATTCATCCTGATTAAATGGATACCATGACTGTGCTTTTCCTGCAGCTGAGGGAAGAATGACACAGAATCTTTGGTGAACGGGGATGCTGACTTTAGTTGCACGCGTGGTAGAGTTCAAGGCCCAAAGCTGCATTCTTTAGAGAGTACTCCTGACTCTGGGCACCTCTTAGTTTAATATTACCTGAGAGAGGCTTACTGTAGAAGACAGAAAGAGGAAGTCAAGAACCTGAGACACGCTGAGATGCTGAAGGGGTTTATGGAGAAAGACTGGAGTATGATCACTAATGTCAGAACGAGAACAAAATTAAAATTCCAAGGGGTATTTTGTGAAAATGGAATTTTGACAGAAGATAATTCAAGCTAAATGAGAATGAGGAGGAGAGAGTCTACAAAGCCAGTAGGTTTTTAAAGAATATTAGAGTCTTTAATAAATAGTTTCAATGGGGCCAGCGAGTGGGAAAGGGTAGATTGCAGTTTCAAATGTGATTAAGCCGAAAAGGAAGATGTTACAACCAGATCATTTCCTCTAGGAAATGAGCCATGATCCTGATAAAGATTGGGTTCTTCAGAGAGGCAGGCAGCAGCTGATCAGGTCAGAGGCAGTGGAGACCTCCTCAGAGTGGAATAGTCCCCCATAGTGCAACCGAGGCCTCAGATATGACATGTTGGCCCACCTCCAGCTGTCATTCTGGATCCGTGGTCCTCAGTGATAGTCTCAGCATGTCTTGGGTGTACAGAGATGGATCTTGCTGACAAGGGCCAGTGACTTCAGAGGACCCCTGCTCTGGGATGACAGCTTCATTCGGGGAACCCTTGTATTTATCTCCTCTGGTAAAACTGAGAAAAGAACTTTAATTATTGAATTAAGAGCACAATGTGGCTTTCCATAGTCCATTTCTTTGTTCTCATCAGTGTCTTGCTTCTCTCTCCATTTCCTCAACTAAAAGAGGGTAAAGTCAAAATTTTTAAAGTTATAGGCTAACTTCTAAGTTAGCAGGAGCATTGCTCTTATTACTTGGTTACACAACCAGTTGGTGTTTACTGAGAAACAGGCTTAGGCTAGATTTTTTTTAAAAAGGGGGGGTTGTTTAGCAATTTTGTTTTATAACTCTAAATCTTTTTTCCCAGTTGGCATCTATATTGCAGAATTACATACATCCTAGAACTAACTTTTTAAATACTTAGCCATAAAGGATGAGTTTTAACTATTAAAAGGAGTGGATTTATAAAATTTTAACCCAAGCACCCGCAGATTTCAAAAGCCACGCCTTGTAATTTCAGGAGATGTTTAATGTTAAGTGTTGGCACCTTTGCTTGTAGAAAGAACATGGTTGTGGTGTCTACACACAGCAGCTGTGCACAATGGAGGGGGGTAGTCTCCTCACTTGGCAGCAGCTCAGCACACATTGGGAGAGTTTCCCCGGTGAACGGAGGGAAAGGGAGAGTCACTCTCTCCCTCTGTCAGCTTGCCCTGATGCCTCTGAACCTTACTTTTGTCATTGACATCCTTGGAGGGGTTTTTTTTCCAAACTCTGATGTCTCAGTTTCCCCCACCTGGTTCCAATATTCAGATATCCATCATGTAGTCTATGAATTCTGCCTAAAAAACGTTAACAGAAACTCTTTGTCCTGGTGTGCAGGTTTAACCCCAGCCTCTGTGTTTAAAGCCAGGATCTGGACATGTGACCTCCAGAGCCAGGCTCCTGCCTTCCCACATGCAAAGGAGACAGACCCAAGGCTGTCATCTCTTACACATTTTCAGGACAAATCTTTGGTCCCTGAGATAGATGGTACTCTGGTAGGCATGCTTCTAGCTAGCTATCCCTCTGCAAGCAGCAAATGTTATTACCCTAAGCGACTGGCCCTGAGGGACACATAGCTCTCTCTGCCACTCAGTGCCCTAAAGCAGCCCCCTATCCTTCTCTGTCCCCAAAGAAAAAGGCCACTATGATCTCCCTCAGCTCCCAATTGCTATTCCTCACTGAGAAGCAGAGGAAGGAATGCCGGTCGAGAGGAAGCCGATGGAAAATTTATTTGAAGACATTTGAGTTTCCAGTAAGTGTTGGATAATTGTTTAAAGATCAGAGGCACAAGGTAGTTGTGAACAATGGAGGTCTCAAGGTCACTAGCAGGGGGATGGTGACTGAGGCTGGAAGAGAACCAGACCTTGCTTCTTCTTCTTCTTCTTCTTCTTCTTCTTCTTCTTTTTTTCTATTTGAAGTCCATTTGCTATAAATGCATATTCATTCAGGTACTTTCCCCAACCTGCAGAGGAAGGTTATGTCTCTGCAGTAGTTCTCGCTCTGAACTTAGGAAGTAAAATGTGAAGCCCTTCTAAAATACAGAGCCACAGAGGCCGCATGCAGACCATCATCCCGATTCTAGGGATGGAAATGGAAGATTGACTGAAAAAAAAAAAAAAAAAAGGTCCCAAGAACAATCACAAGAGAACAAAAATATCAATGCTTGTCATCCTATAAACTGTTTCCACTGCTGCCTCCCACACGGCATATTCCTCCACATTACACAGGTATTTATCTTTACAAAGACTTGGCTAACTCAGTATACTTGTCATATATAAACATCATTTAAAAATAAATAAAACAACTTTGAAAGCAAGTGGCCAGACGTGACTTCTAACACATTTTTCTTACAAAAGGAACAGGCACTCCTTGGAATGCAGCTGAAGGCAGTGCACAAACATAAAACACAGAAGAATGTATGTGCTACCATAAAGGAAGGAAGAACAAAATCAATTAAAATAGCATCTAATATAAACTATGAATAAAGCCACAGGGTGCAGGAGCCAGCCAGGAAGGCTCCAGAAGGCCGGAGCTGGGGAGCTAGAAAAAGAGTACAGAAGAGGGAACTTGGGTGACAATCTAAGGTACCGAATAAATGCCCTTGAGATCCTACCAATGTAACTGTGTGGGAGAAAGGGCGAAAGTTTTGTGTAGAAGAAACATGCAGAATGTGCTCCAACAGTCTACCCTGCGTAGGCACTGCCTACGCTTTAACCTGTGAGCACAGGCGGAGCAGTGACTGGCAGCTTGCAACCCTGTGTAAAGACAGGGAAAAGCAGCCTGACTATACAGCCATAGACTCTTACAGCCACGGGACCAGGTTTCATGTCGACTCTACAGTACAGCGTAGTCTTCACAGTATATGGCTTGGATGGCCTTGGGTGAGGGTGGCGAGCTATGTCTGCGGTCTCCCTCCCCAAGAGCCCTGGCCTAATAAATCACAAGAAACACCTGGAAAAGGACTCGTTTGAGAAGTATCGGCAAAGTGCCTAACCAACACTGCCACCACAGTCTCCGTCCAGTACAGGGGAACCCAAGGAGACCTGACCACTAAGTGTCCCATGTGCTCCTGACAAAAAGACAGACAGAATGGGATGAGGAATATAAACCCAAGGCTCTTACGACGTCCCTCTGGGTTTATGAGCAGTGACAATTACACCCCAGTGACATAAGATGTTCATAAAGGGACAAGCCACGTCAGGAGGGAAGGGGACTCTCTCCTCTCTTTAGACTTTTCCTCTGAATCTAAAACTTCAAAATTAAAGTTTATTATTCCTTTTTTCCCCAAAATGGCTATGTAACTCTGTCTTCTTCTCTTAAATACCCAGCTATTGGCGTTTAATTTAATCTTGGCTAATTTTCCTATGCACTGTGGTGATTCATGAGCAGATCAAAGATTTCATTTCTAAAAAATGTGATGGTAGCCATAATAGTTTAATGAAAGAGTTCTCTTTAATTGAATTAGAAGGAGACACATTTCCCCTGCCTCCATTTCCCCCAGGGAGAGAACATTGTGTCATCTTGTTAGCTGGGTTCCCCTGGGGCACAACCTCTCACTAGCATATCTGTCATGGTTAAGGGACCCTGGGAGACAGCAGCAGCCTGAACAGCCCCTACACACATGAAGTTCACAGAGATGCTGTGTTTCCTTCTCCTTTATCCACAAGGCCTTGACGAATAATGTTCATTCACCTTCTGTTTTTCCAGGACCTTCTGAAGAAGTAAGTCCTCGGAACGGGTTTCATAAACACATCTAGGAGGAGTCCACTGAGCTGTGTTCCTTGAGGAAGCTTTATCAGACAGTAAGATGGGAGGAAACAAGGGCAGTGAAATCATCAAATGTGTTATACTATGACAGAAACAACCGTCACATCAGCCCCTTTGCAAGCCCAAGCACAAGACAAGCAAGCATTCACCCTGCTCCCCCAGCACTCTGCAAATGCTCCATATGGGATTGGACATGGCTAATGGCTAACAACTTACCCTCCTATCACCGCCATACTAACAGAGAAATGGATTCTCAGAAGGAAAATCGCTGGTAAGAGAAAAAGTTTATTAGAGACAGAAGCTAGAATCAGGCTCTTCATTATAAATCTCAGGTAAAGGCAGGTACCAGGTGATGACATTAAGAAGAGGAAAGTGGGCTGTGGAAATGGTGCCATCTATAGAGTGCTTGCCCTGTTTCCCTTGGACCCACAGAACGAAAGAAAATTAAAAATAAAGGGGAGTGGGGGCACATGCTTATAATCCCAGAACTAGTGAGGAACACACACACACACACACACACACACACACACACACACAGACAGCCTAGTCTATTTGTTAATTTCAGGTCAAAGAGAAGCCATGTTTCAAAACAAAATGATAATCATGAAGATCCCAAGGAAACTACATACAAGCACACACACACACACACACAATGGGGAGGGCAAGAGAATAACAAAATGTAGAGCAGGACACAGTAACTGAAAACTCTTGGTGGAGGAAATAGCATCAGTCTTCCTTGGAGCAGCCAGCAGGATCAGGGAAGAAGGAACAGGGCTTGAAACCCTGCAGGCTCCAGGGCCCTGAGGCAGGCAGACTTGGCTGATACCACCAAAGAGAGGGTTCTGAAAGCCAATGGCAGAACCGGAAGATGGTGGGAGTCTTGAGTTAGGGACAAAGTCAATGGCAGAACCGGAAGATGGTGAGAGTCTTGAGTTAGGGACAGTGACAAAGGCAAGTCTTTCTTAGTAGGAAAAATAATCCTGCTTCATCATGGAATGAGTGACAGGAGAAAATGGGGGTGTTTTCCTTAAGACATCCCTTCCAGGATGGGTTGGGGAATGAGAAAGAAGATCCAGGATAGTTTAGAGAACCATATCTGTTTAACCACTGAAAATGAAGCTGAAATGAGAATCAAGATGTGTCTCAGTATCCCACTCTTGGAATCCTAGGGAGGAAAGGAGAGAGCTGGGAAGAGAAGGGGAAGAAAAAGAGGACACTGGTCTAGGAAGGGAGAGAACTGGGAAGAGATGCAGGGGAAGAAAAAGAGGAGGATGCTGGTCGAGGAAGGGAGACAGCTGGGAAGAGAAGCAGGGTAGAAAAAGAAGGAGGGCACTGGTCCAGGAAGGGAGGGCTCGGCAGACTCACGTACTCAGAAAAGCAGTGTTGAATATTTCCAGACATGTTCACTGGTAAGTGTGATGAGTGACATAAGAATAGTGACTACAGGTGAAAATGTATCTGTTCTTGGGGTCGAACACTCTTCAGTGTTACCATGCAAACCACAGCTACACATGATTGCAGTCAGACAATAGGGGAAAATCACATTTGGAATTTCCAAGTCCAGGTGCAGAGAGACTTATGTGAGATGGTCTTATGAGTAATCAGAGCATGGGACTGTCTATAAAAAGCTTGAGGGGGCTAGAAAGAGAAATCTCCCTCCAAGATTCCCTTTGTCTTTGGTCTCTAGGGACAGCGACCACACGAGGCACCATGCCACGGAACACTCCTTGCTCAGAAGACAAGAGGCAGGCACCAGTACTAATTGCCTGAGGGTGACAGGTACACAGTGTCCTGTCTATGGCAGGCCATCTCCTGTCTTCCCCCCTTCTCCTCAGCTCCACAATTAACCTCACAGAACCTCCACAGCTGTCGGTGCCACCAGTTTTAACCCTAAGCATTTCCTACTGTCTTACTGGGACTTTATTTCTAGAGAATATGAGACGCTGGTTAAAGCCCCCTGGGACAGTGATTGTTGATGAGGCCTAGCTGGTGACAGTGAGCATATGCGAAGGTATTCCAGTGGAATGGGTGTCTGGGACAGGTCTGGTCTACTTCCTCCTGTCTTGCATATTTTCACTACCTGACAGAGATAAAATGTCTCCTCTATGCTTCATCTCCTCATCTTTTGTTTCATTTTGCTGTCTTGAGACAGAGACTCTCTGTGTAGTCTGGGCTTAGAACTCACTAAATAGCCCCCAGATCGGTCATGTGGTGTCCTCTTTGCTCAGTCTCGTGAGTCCTAGGATTACAGACATGGCCACCAAGACTGGCCTCTCTCTGATAGCAACTGTGTGATGCTATTAAATGAAAATGTAATTAACAGTTATCTAACAAAAAGCCATGAAGTCCCACTACGCCCGAGCTCACACAGGGCATGTGGGTAGAGTCACTCTGTTTTCACTCAGAGGCGTGGAGGGATTTCTCCTGGTCTGCCTGGTGCAGACGATCCCACTGTTTCTAGGAGCCAGAGTCATTCATGGAGAAGAGACTCAGCTAAACTCCTGACATCTACTCTGAAGATAGAAAATATAATCTCTGTAACTCCATGTACCATACCAATAGCACACAGCTTATGAAAAGAAAGGGAAAACACACCAGTCAATTCTCTGATGCCAAGAATGGGAAAATCATAACAAAATAATGTGTGCTGAGATCCTTTGGTGGTCAGGCATCTACATTTCTCACAGAATATTTACAAAAGAAGGACTTTATAAAAATTGGTGTAGTTCTGCCTTTTGAGAATATCTAACGTTAGTGTAACCTTCCTGACTACATGTAATCTTCCCTGACCCTTTTCTGTGATGTGTATGTGTGTTGTGTGTGTATGTGTGTGTGTGTTGCTGGAAACTGAATCCAGCGCCCTCTCATGCTATGGCAGGCACTCATCCACTAAGCTACAAATACATCCCCTCTCCTGGGCTTTTCCTATATGCATTTCTCTATGTTTTGAAACATTCTCTGCCAACTCTGTAGCAATATCATTAAAAATCCCCAGAGTATTTCTTTATGTGAATTTACTATAATTTACCCTATTACATTTTTGACACTTTATTCCACGGCATCTTGCATATGTGCTGTTTCCTTCTATTGCACGGTGGCAGGGGGCCTCACCTTTTCTACAGGTCTTTCTCTCAGGAAATTTCTGCCGATGGTTTTCTTCCTCTCCCTATCCACTCTGCCTGTGAGACATGCTCCCTCTGCTAGCTGTATTTAGAGTTTCCCTTGCCTCTCTGTATTCATGCAGCTGAGATGTTACTCAGCGACCTTGAGGTTCAAGGCTTGATTGTCTGTTCCAGTCTAGAGGCAGATGTTCCTCCCTCCAACACTGCTGTCCTGTCTTTTTCAGTGCTGAATGTCGAGCATCCTACAATTTGAAGGTTCTTGGCCTTTGACTTGGTTATTGTTTGACCTACTGATGTGTTGGAATTTTCTGTAGCTATACAATAGTTTCATGTAGATTTCTTGGTGATTGTTCTTCACACAATAAAAGGTAGGAGGCTGTGTCCAAGTCAGGGGCTCAAGGTGAGTGACAGGGCCTGTTCCACAGTCCTTTCAATTCCTGAGATTTAGAACATCCAGTTTCTCCTCCTGATATTCGATAGGATCCAGGTGTTTGAAACAGAGGCTCTTTAATCATGGGTTCGATTGATTCCAAGTCTTTTAAAAGTGGTGAGAGAAATAATTAATCAGACTGGTAATTAAAGAAAATGATGATTGCCCTTGAGGATGAGCAAACAACAAAAAAGGGTCCCCAGAGCCCAGGGACTGAGTGGGCTGAGATCCCATTTGTATTCCCTGTCCAGTGGCATGGCTCCTTTATTTAATTCTTCATTCTGAGATCATTGCATCTATTTGAGTTTTCCTGGGAAGAGGAGGAGTTACATAGATTTTGTTCTAAAGATTCTAATAAGCCAGTCCGCATATACTTAGAAGAAGCTCAAAGGTTCTCCTTGGATTCAGGAGATCTGATATGTAGTTGAGGTTAAGTGAGGAAGTATGGGGTCAGCTCTGGGGTAGGCAGGATAAATGCCTAGGACCTTCATTCGTGGGGAACTTTCTCATCAGGTTCTTGCTTGGCTAGCAAATGTATTTCCATAAAGCTTCTAAAGTACCACCTGTTGCCCGGCTTTTCACTGTTTCACTTCCTGGACTGCTTATGTCAATGATTAAGCCATAAAGAAGGGTGTACATGACTAGGTATCTATTAAAAACCTAACTTATAGCCGGGCGGTGGTGGCGCACGCCTTTAATCCCAGCACTCGGGAGGCAGAGGCAGGCGGATCTCTGTGAGTTCGAGACCAACCTGGTCTACAGAGCTAGTTCCAGGACAGACTTCAAAACCACAGAGAAACCCTGTCTCGAAAAACCAAAAAAAAAAAAACCCAAAAAAACAACAAAAAAAAAACCTAACTTACTTATAATTGTCACCTATGTGCTTTTGCCTCTGAAGCTACACTTCTACAATTTTTGGTTGCTTGAAGGAAGTGGAAATTGAAAACGAATTACTTGGTAGGCATCTTAAGACTTGTGCTTATAAATGACCCTCCTAATATTGATTATTGAAAAAAATGAGTCTGAGGTAGCACTCTTGCCAATACTTAAATACTCATGTGAATCTCTTCTTATTCCTTTGGTACCATAGGAACGTATAGCTCCCACCAGGTATTCAATTCCAAACCCTGCAGGTGAGGGATAAGGGAAACAAAGTAGATGCAAAAATCCAGTTTTATGGATAGCATATGGCATGCATGCTTAAAGACCATTGCTGTACATTACTCTCTAGATTTTTCATTTGAATTGCATCCACTAGGCTTGCTATATTAGTACAGATTACCGAGATCAGAGTTCCTTCATTGACACCTAGAAACAGGTTGTTCCAAAACTTCTATGCCTTATAAACCATGACACACCACTAAGAGGTTGATATACATTACTAAGCGCTGAATTAATTATAAGATTTAATTAGCATTGGTGCAGCTGAACCCTGAGGAACTGGTGGCACTGTGTGTGTCAGGAGATTTAACACACGAGAGATACCTTTTGCTGTAAAGAAAGGTCTGGGAAAAGAGATTTCCATCCATCACTGTCTCTGTTGCTCCCTCTCCAGTCTTCCATCCTTACCACCCTCTCTCTTCCTCTCTCCCTTCCCAGTTCCACTGACTATCCATTGCAACCCCCATGCAACCATGGTCTTTTAAACTTCACATAGGCCTTGGATGAGTTTGCAATATCTTTTGTCAAAAATGTAGACACAACTCGGAAACATGAAGGCACCTGCACAGTAGCAAACTGTGCTTTTTGAGACAGTCACTACTTTTTTTTTTTTTTTTTTTTTGATGGTGCTGGAGAGATGACTAAGCATGTCAGAGTACTTATTTCTCCTGCAGAGAACCTGGTATCGTATCACTTCTCAACACCACCATGGATGCTAACAACCACCCTTGTGACTCCAATCAGGATCCAGGAGATCCTGATGCACTTGTCTAGCCCCTGTGGCCTTTCAGGCATACACATTGTACAGAGACATTCATACAAACAAAACACCCATACACATGAAGTGAGAAAGTAATAATATTATTAAAGGTAAGAAAACAGAGCCGGGCAGTAGTGACACATGCGTTTAATCCCAGCACTTGGGAGGCAGAGGTAGGCGGATTGCTGTGAGTTTGAGACCAGCCTAGTCTACAAGATCTAATACCAGAACAGGCTCCAAAGCTACAGAGAAACTCTGTCTCAAAAACAAAATAGAAAGAAAAGAAAGAAAATGGCAATTTTTCCAGGAGAGACTATATAGCATCTATATAATATTCAGGCTATATAACACCTTTGCTGCGTTTCCCATGATGAGGTTTGTGTCCTGTGATTGGGTCCCTGAGGAGGGTTCTATCATCTATGATATTTGGGGCAGAAAGGCTAAACCGCAGTCCAGTGAGCAGAAAACAACACACAGACCAAGTTCAGGGCTATAAGTGATCAGCATTGCTCAATGTTTTTTTAGGTCATGGGGAGAGGCAAGGAGGCTGAGGAGCCACCAGGAGAAGCAGCAGACACTGGAGACAGGAATCCAAATCGAGTGTGGATCCTGGAACAGAAAAATTACAGCGGAAAAACTGACAGAGCTCAGTAAAGTAGGTGTTTAAAGATAATAACCCCGTGTCAACATCAATTGCTTCATTTTGGTCATTGTGCTCTCGTTATGTAAAAGACTAACACCTGGAGGAAGGAAGACGGGTGAAGGTTATTCAGGTCATTTAGACTATTTCTGAAGAATTTTGTAAGTCTAAAATCATTTTGAAATACAAACTTAAGAATAATAATGTTATACACCCTGGGATTTATTAACCTCCTGCTAGAGCGAAGTTGACTGTGCCCTTCCTGACTTTGCCTCTGCAAGGATAGCAGAGAACAATGAAGCATGGCAGGAGACTGGGAGGTAAGCAAGTGGTTGCCCTTGGATACATGGGTTAGGACCTCCAGCAGAAGTGCTGGCCACCCCTTATGACTTGATACTGCTGCTGCCAAAAGAAAACCCACTGAAACATGAGGTGCTAAGGCTCATATGCCTGTGACACCCACAATTCCTTGGTGCCCACAATGCCTGTGGAGTCAGCGTCACACAGCCAGATGAGTATCTCTGCCAAAGGGAAGAATTATCAAGGGCTGGAGACATCAAAGGCAGCAGTAGGAGCTCCACACAGAAGATGCTGAGGCTGGGTCTGGGAAGTCTGAAGGATGCAACAGTTAGCCAAGGGTCCATATAAATAAACACAAGGTTGGGGGGGGGTGTAAGTATGTGGGAGATGAGAGAGAAGGGCTGATGGAGAATTTTAAACCACCTCTTAGTCCTCTGTGTTCTCTCTTGCAAGCCCCGTGGCAGCTTCCTTCTATAGACTTCAGGGTAGAATGGGGAAGAAAGGAATACAGGATAGTGCAAAACCCTGCCAGCCCTCGCCTAGCCTGGGATGCTGAGCCAACAGCATGTGCTAATGGAATTAGGAAGCTCTTTCTTTGTAGTCTTCTCCACAGAGATCTAGAACCCACCACAAGCATCAGAGAAGCCATGGAGGAGGACCAATCAGAGGATCCTAAGCACTCCTCTTGAGCACCACTTAAACTTCTCAAACAAGAAGAGTCAGCGACTTCCCACAGCCAAGAGTTAATAAGGAGTTGTGAAATGACGTCAGTGGGGGGAGATCGGGAGAGAGACAGGAGGAAACGCTAAGGGCATCCAACAGCATGTAGGTTAAGCGCAGTGGGTTGTATTATAGGTTCATTTTGGACCAAAGCAGCGTATAATGTGAGACATAGGAGAGATAGAATACCCATGGGAGGGAACTCACTGTACTGTCCTTATAGCTCTTTTTTTTTTTTAATGATTAAAAAAAAGATGCCTGGCCATTATGTGAAAGAAATCCAATTAAAATATGTGCAGAAAGATTTCTGTAAACTGAGCCTGGGGTGACAAACTGCCCTGTCTAGCTCCTGCTGTAGGAACTGCCTCCCCAACTTAAGTTCCTCCAACATAGCAGGGACTTCCAAACATCACTGCCCCCTGGTGTTAGGTAGAAATCTAGTTAATACAGGGCAGGCTCCTATATGGGACAAAGGATCTATAAGCTTTCCCCATAAGCATTAAGTTATAATTAGAACCAATAGGCTCCAGCCCAACACTAACATGCCATTACCAAACATTAAGAAGACATAGGCCATTGGCATGGCAGCATTAAGGCTATGGCTTCCATATCTGGAGAGTGGAATGGAGTCTAACAATCATTGTGGTGCTTAGGCATGACCATTGACACAGATCTGCAAGGTGTGGCTAAGGGGGAGTCTGCGGTCAAAGGACAGAGCAAAGCCAGTTGGCTCATTCTGACTCCTGACCTCAGTGCTCTCAAGGCTCGACGCGGAGACCATTAATGCTATACTCCGGCCACAGAGGCTCAAGCCAAGGCAACCTCAGGGTCATCTTTAAAGTTGCTGCAAGTGTGACTGTGGGAAATGCTTTGTGCAGAAACCTTCCTACTAGGAAAATTTGCATACTGTGATATCCATTAGATCTTAGAGATTGCAGGCTCGTGTATTAAATACAGATAAACTAGTTTTCATGTGTGCTCTTGACATATATAATATAGACTTGAATTTATTTTTTATCTTTTAATCCCCTTAGAGACATACTTTTTTTTCTGAAGCTAAACCAAGAAGAGAACAAAAGCTCTCTTAAAGGCTAGAGAGATGGCTCAGGGGTTAAGAGCGCTGACTGCTCTACCAGAGGACCTGGGTTCAATTCCCAGTACACACATGGGTGTTCACAACTCTCTGAAACTCCAGTCCCAAAGAACTTGACAATTATGGAAGGACAACAATGCACATAAAAATAAAACAAAACAAACAAACTCACAAAAAAGCTTCAGGACAGCTGGATACATTTTGCCTTATGAAGAAGGCAAAGCATAGGCAGGTGAAATACATTATCAAAGAAAACAGTAAGTACATTAAATTTGCCATCTAACCTGCATCTCAAGGGTCAGGAAAGAAAATTGGAGGTCCCAGGAAGGAGTGTGTGGCATCCTTTGGACCCATCTCTATACTGACGTTTTAGAGAAACAGTGTCTCCATGACTCTCAACACACAGCCCCCTGATATGTGCACCCACAAGCTTTATACTCCAGAACCTAACAGCATTCTCATCTCATCCTGTCTCACCAGAGTTACGCATGGTGCCCCAGGGCTTCATAATTTAGAGCACCCATCCGGAAGATGACTCATTGATTCAGAGTCTAATGAAATCAACCTTTTCCTAATGGAGGCAGAAGATGACCAGGATGAGGAGAGGTGGGTATGTAAGAACCATGATGGTTCTTCCTGACTGTCAATGATGTGATATACAATCACTAAGACATAAACCTCTAGGGAGTCTGTGAAGGTATTTCTGGAGAAGTCTAATTGGAAGATCTACTCGGCTTCATGATCTGGGATTTGTTCCAGCCTACCTAGCTAGAAACAAGAAAGTCAGCTGATGACCAACACTCAACATCATTTTGTTGCCTGATGGTTGTTGATACAGTGTGATCCCAGCTGCCTCACTCTCCAGCGGCTGGGCCTCTCTCACCCCATGGACTGTACCCAAACTGGGAACCACAATTGTTACCTCCTTCCTTAGGATGATTTTACCTGGCATGTAGTTACATCAATGAGGACAATAATACCAGAATCACAAGCAAGAAACCTCAGAGATGCAGTGAATGACTGTGGGCTCAGGCCACAAATGAAACATCTGCACTAAAACACTCTCAAAAGTCGCTGGAAACGTGTCTTATATACTACGTATTAATTAATTTATAGGTCAAATACTTATACTTTGATAAATAGCTTATCAAAATTATTGGTAAGTAGTTTATAAATTCCTCAAACATGCTTAGGCAATTAGTGACATCTTGTGGTCAGTATCCTGTGGCAGAAGAAAGCAAGAAAGGTATTTTATGCAGCAGACTCAGCACCCAGCTTGTTGAAAATGTTAGATCTAAGAATCATTCTCCATGGTAGAACTTTTTATTTTATTTTATTTTTTTATAGTTTAAGTTACTTGAAAATGATTCCATGTCCCTAAAGAACTTTGAAACCCTGAGTAAATATTAAATACATGTATATTAAATACATGTTAAAAATAAGTGAACACAAGCATTCCATCAGAGATACAACCCCTGATACTCAGCTGGCTTCTGGGAATCCCAGATACAGTCATACAGTCAGGGATGTGTATGGTTCACATGAATGACCAACTTCCTTCCCTGAAGTTCATTGTTGTGACTGGTGTCATGTGATCCAGGTTTCCCTGGCTAGTGAACACAGCGGACCTCTTGGAATCCCTGCTGACTGACTTCCCTGTGGTACCCAGTTCTGTTTGCTCTGTTGCAGCTACAACCAAATTCTGGATTGCTGCCAAAGAAAATTCACTGCTTCTGCCCATTCTTACCACCACTCCCAATGCAGTGCAAAGTCTCCATTCTAAATCCCCATCCAGACGACCTTGCCTCTCAGTATTCAATGGGCAATGTCAATGCCATTGATTGTGTAGCTCTGCAGAAGCATCCAAACATAAGCATGGGAGATCAAATGAGGCTGATACCAGAGAAAGGGAGGAGATAAGCAGGGCAGACAGTTTGCATTCTGAGGGGACAGGGTCATGAGCCCAGGAGAGTACTGGTCTTTCGGGTTAGTTAGCCAACACCACATTAGTTACTCTTGCATTATTATAAGCAATGGACCTGACAGAAGTAACACAAGCAAGTGAAAAGTTTTCCTCGGCTCTAGTTTTCTGAAGTGTCAAGCTGTCATGGCATAGAAAGCAAGACTGGGTAGCTGATTTCATCTTGGTTAGGAAACAGAGAGGAGCAAAGGGAAGGGATCAGCCAACCTTCATCTGCAAAGACATGGCTTCAGGGATCACTTCCTCCACCACCTCCCAATAATCAATTCTTATCTTGAACCTATCAGTACCTTTTGCTGCTCATTAAGACAGAAGCTGCAGGGTCTCATGGTCTCTGTATTCCTCCTTTTATACAGTAGTGTTTCCACTAATCTCCTAATGCTCTCTAATCCAGCCAAATCGACAAGCACGATAAACTTCCACAGGCTGAATTGATGGCACTGGCCAGGAGGGGCGTCATTACTGGTGATCTCAATTAGGGTAGAAAAGCAAAAGCCTTCACTTCAAGGAATAAAAGGAAAAAAATATCATCTGGATTCTTGGGACGTAAGAGATGATAGATCAAAGAGCATAGCACCAAGCAGTGACTTCTAGGATGAAGTGGGAATTTCCAAGAGACAGAAGCCATAGAAGGTTATTAATGGCTAAAATAAGCCATGAGAATGTTCTCTGTCGACTAGCAGATATCAGGTGTATGGACTTGGACTATGTGTGTTTATATGATCCTTCTTAGTTTTCTCAAACTATAGAAGGAGATGCTTCTACAAGGAATCCTGCTGTTTATATTAAGCTGAAAAAATTTATAATGGATGACATATCAGCTTTCAGTAGTACGAACATTTTTGTGCCGTGTTTAGTAGACACTCATCTCAAATATTTTTAAATAGTCCAGCCATGACGTAGTGACGAATGTTATTGCTTAGCCTTGCATAATCAGAAAACGGCTATTTCAATATTGTGTTTTGGTCACAGTGCCTACTAGTGACGTTTCCACATGGGTTTATCTTATCATGAGAGACATACTGTCAAACTGGAGGAAAAATATTTAGTAACTGGCAGCAATTTTATGGATTAAACCTAAACATTGTTTGCAAATATTAAAAAAGAGTACCTGGATTCACAATCTTCCCAGAAGGCTGCCTCGAGGCAATATTGCTTTATTTAAGGGAAAATGGGCATATTTGTTAACAGATTCAAGATGTTCTCCAGAACCTTCTGAGAATTAGCAAGAGCACTTCACCTACTCCTTCAAGATAGTCAGTTTTTCCTCAGGGTTATTATTGACAGCTATCTACAAATATTCTTTAAGTTCTCATTTCAAATCACTCTGCTAAGGCTCCATAGAGTACAATGTACCACAACTGAATACTGAGAGGGGGGTCTTATTTTTTGCAAATTATAAATTTAGATTCTGAAACTTGTGCCAAAAGGAAAGTTTAAGCTTGTCACAGCATGTCTGAGCCCCTACCTCCTGATTCATGTACTAATCCTCTGGAGGACTCTCAGAAGTAGCCAGGACTAATAAATTCTCAATCTATACCAAACTCATTTATTTAGAAAGCAATTTTAATTTATCACTAAGTCATCTGTGCCTCAAAATAACATAATGTAAGCTCGAATTCCTGTCTTAAGAACCATCGAAGGCTTCAAATTTGGCAAGAACAGATTTATTTACCCTTTCTTATGATTTTAGGCTTCCCCATAAGCTCATGTATTAGATTTTGTCTCCACAAGGTGGCACTTTTTTTTGGAAGGTTGCCAAACTTGGCTGAAAGCTCTGTGTCACTGGGGTCAGGGTCTTTGCAGGCCTAGCATGCCTCTACTTTCCCAGCTGGCTTTGCGTCTTATAGCTGTTGCTCTCTTGAGTGCATGAAGCATCTTAAGATTTGAGATCCTGAGAAATAACAAACCTTTCTCTTCTCTCTTAAGTCACCTTTGCCACAGAGATGAGAAACATGCGGCCTCAGTTTGTTGAGCTGTGCTCAGTAGTCAGGACCTGTGGCCACGTCGGTGTCTCTCATCTCATCCACTTCACAGATTGTTCTTTATCAGGGAACTTACGTGGCAACGTGGAATCTAAGCCTCTCGAGGGTGCACTCTCTGGCATGATGCTTCTTCCAGATCGTTTCCCCTTACTAGACCTTGTGGCTCTGCTGCCAGTGAAGTTCTCCACAGAGGGCTGAATGCCAACATACTTTAATAAAATGTCTCAGTTATCTCAATGTTGACACAAGGTAACTCCCACAGGTAGCCTATTGCTTCTTCAGAGGTAGGGCTGTTTCTTTTATTTTAATAGATTTTTATTGAGCTCTACATTTTTCTCTGCTCTCCTCCCTGCCTCTCCTCTCCTCTTCAACCCTTTCCTAAGGTACCCATGCTTCCAATTTACTCAGGAGATCTTGTCTTTTTCTACTTCCCGTGTAGATTAGATCCATGTATGTCTCTCTTAGAGTCTTCATTGTTGTCTAGGTTTTCTGGGATTGTGATTTGTAGCCTGGTTTCCTTTGTTTTATCTTTAATTAGTATTATGGTATTATTGGTATGATAGGGCTGTTTCTAGGGACACAGTCCCTCTACATGTGTGCATCATGTTTTAAGCATAAAAAATATCGAGAATCATTAAAATTTGAATAGAATGGATAGAGAATTGGCCAAGCAGTCAAACACATTTGTTGCTCTTCCAGAGGACCCAAATTTGGTTCCTAGCATCCAAGTTGGGTGGTACACAACCTTCTGGAATTCCAGTTCCAGAGGATCCAATTTACTCTTCTGGCCACTGTGGACCAATCACATACGTGGCACAACACACAAAAGGCACATGAATAATAATAATAAATAAATATCAATTTAAATTAGTAAAGAGAGCCGGGCAGTGGTGGCTCACGCCTTTAATCCCAGCACTCGGGAGGCAGAGGTAGGCGGATCTCTGTGAGTTCGAGGCCAGCCTGGTCTACAAGAGCTAGTTCCAGGAAAGGAACCAAAAGCTACGGAGAAACCCTGTCTTGAAAAATCTAAATAAATAAATAAATAAATAAATAAATAATAAATAAATAAATTAGTAAAGAGACCCTAAACCTCACGTAATCCATGTCACCCTTGGTTGGTCAGATTTCCATGGCGAGATTACAGGATGAAAACCCATGGCTATTGCTAGGATATTTCCTGGAATTAGAACAAAGGATGAAGGAAAAAATACTTTAAAGAAGAAAACAAACAAACAAAAAACAAAGAAAACATTCTGCTAGTCTCAGCAATTTAAAACAAAAGCATACTGTATGAGGAAATAACTGAATGGTTAACAGTGCATACCCAAAGGTGAGGACAAGAGTTCAAATCCCCTGCACCCATATGAAAAGTGAGGCCTGACTTGCACAGCCATTATCCCAGCAGTAAAGAATGGAGACAGGTGCACACTGAAAACTTGCCTGACAGCTGCAGAGGCAGCGTGCATCCCAGCTTCCAGTTCAGTGCAATAATCAGTCACAAAGCAATGACGTGACAGACAGGAGAGGAACCCACCAGAAGTACCGCTCTAGCGTCTGCAGGCATGCACGCAGCAGCAAATTCGAGACCACACAACACATATACATACTCAAAAATGAAAAAGCAAATCGCACAGAATAATCCACTTCTTGTGTGACCAAATAATTGTTTAAAAAAATCACTTTGTTATCCAATGTACTTAAAGTCAAGAACTACATTTCAGGTGAATTAGAAATCTACTGGCACAATCTCACTGAAGAGCCGCTTCTCCCTTTTCTCTATAAACTCCTCTTCCTGTGTACTTGCAAGCAACAGTTCTACCTTATGTAATTACATGTGTCTATGCATATCAAGACAGACAGACAGACACAATTTAACTTTTTACACATCAATCGCTAGTTACTCGCAAATATATTTGCTTTTTTTGTTTTTTGAAAGATACATGATGACTTTAATTTATGTAAAGCAAAATAGCAATGAAGTCAATGCCAGCATTGTGCATTCTTGGTTACACACATGCCAGTGGCTCCAGCTTTCCACTGTTGGAGCAGACATATATATGTGGAAATTGCTGGCACCGTAAGAAGCACATTCACAGATATGTGTCCTGTAAACTGTGACCATTTTCTTAATTCTCTAGCTGTTGCTAATTTGTATTTCCAAATCACGATCTCAGTGTTCATTTCCATCAGCAATTTGTGAATTACCATTTTACTCATCCTCTCATGTTTGGATTCTTTTTCCTTAATGCTTACTTTTCACCAATATAAATCGATCCAATGTCATCATGTTGCCTTTAGGATTGCATTTTGTGGCTCTCTTAAAGGTTTCAGGCACAGTCGCTACTATCAGGTGTCTGTTCTGTGCCTGGGGCTTTTGTCAGTCAACAAAGCATTTCTCCCTCCTTTCCTCACCTTCTCCTAGCTTGTTTCTGTCATCTGTTTCCACTTTCAGAGACTTTCCTTTAGCCTTGGATCTTCCTGAATTTCATTAGCTCTCAACTTGGTCTGGGTTAGTTTTGTACCTTTTTATTTGGTTAGAAACATCCCATTATGCTCAAAACCTTTTTTCTTTCTAAATCTACAAATGTTTTCTTCTGTGTTTCTCTCTAACAATTAAGATGGTTTATGTTTTCACACTGAAGATTTTAAAATATGTGACTTTTATTTTGGGATTAGAGGAGCAAGAAGATTTAATTCTAACAACCTGAGGGTCAGACAAAAGAGAAGTTGTGAAAATAGAAGGTGTACTTATTGGTTTTTAGCAGGAAGAGGAAGGGTGTGAAAATGACTAACATCCAGTATGTATGTATGTATGTGTTTATGTATTTATGTATGTTTGTATGTATGTATAGAACTGTCAACAGAAAAAAAATAAGTTATAAAAGGAATTAACTGTTGTAACATCCAAAGGGATGGAGTTGCTTTAATTTTGTGTTGGCCTTGTCTTTGATAATTTCTTATTTCCTATATATATCACAGGTCCTAAAGCAGGTGACGTGTCCTGGGCCAATTTCAGAAATCTTCCAGGTGAAAAGAATGCATATTCATTTGTGTCAAGAAAAAGAAAAATTACATATTTAACTTTTTTATTATCCTTTGAGTCCTTCGCATCATGAAGAAAACAAAATTTTAATTTAAAAAAGACACTTGCTTCTTAGTGTGTCTACCTAATAGAAGTTTCTCTGCTTGATTATGAATTTCTGTTCGTCTCTGTTAGAGTTTCCATTGCTTCAATGAAAAACGAGTTGAGAAAGAAATGGTTTATTTGATTTACACTTCCATACCGCTGTTCATCACTGAAGGAATCAGGACAGAGACTCAAACAGGGCAGGAACCTAGAGTTAGGAGATGATGTAGAAACCATGGAGGAGTGCTGTTTACTGGCTTGCTTCCCCATGGCTTTCTCAGTCAGTATTTTTATAGAACCAAAAACCACCAGCTGGGGGTATAGCTTCACCTGTAATGGGCTGAACCCTCCACCATTGATCACTAGTTAAGATAATGCCCTACAGGCTTGCCTGTAACCCAATCTTATGGAGGCATTTTCTCAACTAAGGCTTCCTGATGACTCTAGCTTGTTTAAAGTTGACATAAAGCTAGCCAGTATACTGTTGTATTTTGGACATTTAATATTAACACAATAGAATTCTAAATTTCTTAAAATTCTTCTAATTTTGGATAGATATATCTATAACTACATTTATCTACATCTCCATCCTCTATCTATCATCTATCTATCATCATCTATCATCTATCAATCATCTATCTACCTATCATCTATCTATCATCCATCTATCTATCTATCTATCTATCTATCTATCTATCTATCTATCTATCCATTCATCTATCTATCTACCTACCAACCTACCTATTCTATTGCCTACTTGCAAGTTTTGTGTTCACATACTTTTTATTGAATATCTGTATTAGTGAATTCTATCTTAAGTTCAAGCTTTTTGGTTACGATTTTGCTAAACCAACTTACTTCAGGTTGGTACATGCTCTGACTTGAACTTTTATTTTTTTATTTGTTATTTGTATTTTTTGGGTTTTGAGTGCCTGAACTGTTTGATCCAGTGAGATTAGTCTGTTGACTTTTATTGTGAAGGTATTCTACATTCTCTATTTCCCTAGTTTCTTTTCCTTGTGATATTTTATGTTCTTTCTATGTTTTATTGAAATGATAACCTTTTCCTCTTGATTTTGTTCATCCTGAGTATGTTTAAAGGAAATGGGCCTTGTCTGTATCCTTGTAGAATTACTCATACATTCCTAACATGTATATGTAATCACAACTTTTCCAACAAGATTTGCATATCTTTTCAATTTTCTTTCCTACTTATAGTGTGGCTTTAGAATATTTACAGACTCTGGAGATGGTCCCATGACATCACTCCCTGTGACTTCTCTGAAATGCACTCCCTTTTCCCCAGTTAACGACAGCCAGTCAGTCAGAATACGCCAGAAATGTTCCCTGGTTTTCTACCATGAAGGAGTCCCATGGCTCTGCAGGCTCCAGGTTTCTGGTAAGCTCAGATGATGGAGTTGGAACCCATGATTTCTACTAGCTTCTACCTGGAGTTTCATCTTTGATTCTGTAGAGTGCTCTGCCACCAGGTCAAAACATGGAGCTCTCTTTCCTGAGTAGTGAGGACTCCAGCCAATCTGGAGACTTCTGGCACTGAGTCTGTGAAGGCCACACATGCCAAAACCTATGGCCCCAAGCCTCTGGAGCCCATAAATACGCTAGTATCTCAGGCCCAAGGCCAAGCCACAGAATTACAGGAAAACCTTGTTCGGTTCCCCCGAAAGCAGCTAAGCTTCAAGATCATCTGTGAAGTGAGGGTTTAGGGAAAACAGCTGTAAGGTTTTCAGTTTTACTCTAGAAAAAGATCTGAAAGAAGGAATAGAGGTGATTTTAAAAGAGACATAGAGATGATTATATATATATATATATATATATATATATATATATATATATATATATGCTGAATCCTAGGTTTTAATAACATGGGCTAATTACCCAAAATCAGAAACCCTATTAAGAATACAACAGCAAGGATGAAAAACAGGAAAAAAATAAGAGGCAGAAGGAAGGAACAAAGAGAGGAAGGGAGGAAACTAGGGAGGGAGGGATTGAGAAAAACATGAACGAGGAAGAGGATCCACAGGAGTAAGAAAAGAAGAGAAGACAATAGAGGTTGAATATCATTAAAAATGCATGATACACATGCACAAACACATCCTAATAAACCCATTAGCATGAATAATTAATATGTTCTGATACTAAGGAGAGAGAACTGAAAGTACACTGGAATTCATTGTGACATGCCTGTATCTGCGTGTCCCTAAAGTTTGTTCTTACTTTCTCCTCCTCAACTGACCTCCCTATCTCTCAAACTACAGAAGCCTACACAAGCCCATTGTGCGTATAGCACCTAAAGCAGACATTGGTGTTTCTAGAGACGCCTCAGGTAAGTTTCAACACCTTCTTCTGTGCCTTACGATGCAAAAGTGAGTTTTTCCAGGACAGCTCTGAAGTGGTGTTGCACAGGTGTGTTGTTTTAGGAGCGATGGTACCTTGACTTTCTTCATTCACCTCATATTTTAGAAAATAGACTCAAAGTCCTGAAGTCATCATACATGCTGAGGGAGGTTGAGGCAGCCTCTCTCCCTTGCATGTGGATTTCCACAATGAATGCAATTATTTTTGTTAGTTTTAAATGACCTAGTCTTGTCCTGCCTCAGACCTATTGTGCCTCTAATAATTCCTGCAGTTTAACAGAGGTCAGTGCGTCTGTCAGGAAATCCTGGGATAGGGCTACTTCCCCCTATGTCACAGCTCTTCTCCCGGGGGATCCGAGCTTGAGAGGCTTGCTCTGTAACACAGCTGGACCCTTTCTGTTGCTTCTGGATTCCCTGAGGCCATTGGTTACTCACCTTTCCTGGGGAGTGCACATGAAAACATTCTGAATTCCACATCATTTCGGTTCCTCTTTCCTAGAGAGCACAGAACCATTTTTGTTTATGTTGGTGGTTGCAAGCCTTCCCTTCCCATTGCCCAGCGCAACACACCTGACCTTAACTCATGGCTCAAGCTTTAAAAGTGTCATTGATTTCTGCTTCAGATTAACTCTATATGAATCAGAGAGTTTAAAGTTCTGCTCCAAAACAGCCCTAGGCAGTGACTTGAGATTGACTGTCAACATTGTGCGTTATGTTTACCTAACAAGTCTCAGTAATTCTAAAAATCAGACAAGCAGCCCCAAGAGAAAACTTCCAATCGTGAAGGTACTAGAGTTTTCATCAGAGAGAACCTGAAATTTCATCATCTTAATTGAAAAGGAAAAATTATTTCATTATAGTCAAGAAAGCATTAAGAGTTCTAACACATGGAACAATTGGGCAGTGGAATCAGGCTGTCTGCTGTGGAAACGTGGCCAAGCCTATGTATCTGAGCAAAAACAGTCACATCTTTTGCAGTAAAACAGGAAATGTATTGCACCCATCCTGTCGTGGTGTTGTGAGACACCATGGTAGTATAAATGGTGAAATATTAATATATCTTCAAATCAACAACTATGTTAAAATATAAATACACAAGGATTTTCAGGATATATAATAAAATAAGATGAAGAGGCAGGCTTTAAAATTATATAGGAGCTGGAGAGATGGCTCAGCAGTTAGAAGTGCTTGCTGTTCTTGCAGAGGACCCAGGCTTGGATCGCAGTATCCATATTGGGTAGCTCACAACCTCCTGTAATCACAGTTCCATGGGATAAGGGAATTTCTGGCTTAGCTGGGTATTATATGCACATGAGGCACATATAAAGAAACAGGTAATACAAATGCACATAAATAAAATTTGAAAATTATAAAGAGGGATATATATCCACATAGTGCATGCAATTTCTATTAAATTTAAAATGACGTGATACTCTTTCTCCCAACAAGTTTTCTTCCATAATGACTCCTATTTCTATGATTTTAAACTTCCCTGTCAAAAACAGCCTAAAATACTTTTTTTTTTTTTTTTGAGTTTTTCGAGACAGGGTTTCTCCGTAGCTTTTGGTTCCTGTACCTGGAACTAGCTCTTGTAGACCAGGCTGGTCTCGAACTCACAGAGATCCGTCTGCCTCTGCCTCCCGAGTGCTGGGATTAAAGGCGTGCGCCACCACCGCCCGGCCAACCTAAAATACTTAAAAGGGATAATACTATACCTAGTTAAAAGTATTATGTTTCTTCTATATACACTCTCAATGTTTTTGTACTTGAATGTATATTAATTTCTCACTTGGTATCCCTAAAAATTGCAGATAGCTTGTGTCAGTGTCTGTATCAGCTAAGGGAGAGATTTAGCCTTTTGAGCACACTGGGCCTCATCTTCCAGCAGGTCAAGATGCAGGGAGGGTGTGCAATGAAGCAGGGAAGTCCCTGCCTAGGAGTCCTGGTGACAGAGTGCTGCCATCTGCATTTGCCATGTATGCTCTTCTGTCACCGTTGCCAGGATGGTCACTTCCTTTAATTAGACTTCATAGGTAAATCCTGGGATGTTCAAACCATCAAAGTTGGAGTTCCCACTCGAAGGTAGTCTCCCAGTCACACATTCATGCCTACACTTGCAGAATACACTCTGGAATTTCCTTGCATCTCTCTTTCAGAAGCCTGTCAACATCATTTACCAAGCACCAGAAACATGCAGTCTAGTGTATAATGGGGGTTGCTTTGGGATAAAAAAAAAAAATCACTGCACACATGCTCAGAACACTAGATTTCGTTTTTAGCAACGTTGAGCTGCATTGGTAACGAGATGCAGCCCTTAACACTGGACACATTTAATTATAAATTAATCTTCCTCCTGTGTGAATTTTCCCCACACAGCAGTTATGCCTGAATGGACATGACCACTAATTAGGATACTCAATTCTATCTAGGAGACAAATGAAATTACTTGCTGAATTGTGGAATAAAATAACAATAAGTACAAAACTACCAACATGAGCAAAGACTACAGAGTTTAGGGTGATCATGTAGGAAACCCTCCTGCATTCTAAAATTTGGGCAGGAAGTCCATAACTTTTCAGATCTTGCTATAGTCTAATGTCCTGAACATGACTTGTGGGATATTTTATCTAAAAACTGCCTGTTCCTGGTGCTGCTACACATATTGCCATATGATGTCAGTGCAGTTTGCTTTATTATTTTGAAATTTATATGATGGGTACTGTGTGTGTGTGACTGTGTGTGTGTGTGTGTGTGTGACTGTGTGTGTAGTGTGTGTACCATATGCAGGTAATGCCTGTAGATTCCACAAAAGGGCAGTGGATCCCCTGGGACTGGAGCTCCAAATGGTTGCCAGTTGCTATGTGAGTGCTGGGAATCAAATCCAAGTTTTCTAGAGGATCAGTCAGTACACTTAGTCATTGAGCCATTCCTCTAGCCTCTATAGACTGATGTTTTTTTTTATGACATGTGAGAGGAAGCAGCATTCTGAATCAAATGAAATAGTCTGTTTTATACATTAGTTTTTTTATCTTTAATAATGGAGTCTATCGGATTCCTCTCTTTTCACAAGATACTCAAAAAGTTTCTCATGGTGACAATGTGAAGAAAAGATGGACTCTGGATTAAAAGTTCCCCAAAGAAATGAATCACCTATTTTAAGGTCTTATTGGAAGTAGAAGATTATCTTTGTTACCTGATTTACCAATTGTCTTTGGCTGTTTCTAGTAAGTCTTAGCACTAATTTGCAATGTTTTCTTCCAAGCTGGAATTCTATCCCATCTCATGGAGGTAGTCAGACATGTACATGCATAAATAATAGTCCAGGTACGGAATGCCACCACGCCAAAATAGAGATTTAAATACAAGTAACACATGCAATATCCATAGAAATTTATGTCTGGTGATGTGCACCTAATGGGAACTAATCCCTGAATAAATGTAACTTGCTGACAACAGTATTCCGAGGGATGGAAGGTAGAGAATGAGAGACTTAGATGAAGTATTGGCTTTCTGATCCCATGAATTAAGATAACAATATTGTAACTCTCCATGCTCAGCAATACCACAAGAAGCTGTTCTGTATGCACTCACGATTTATCAAGCTCTGGGGGTTATGCACTGAGGAATAGGTGTGTGTGTGTGTGTGTGTGTGTGTGTGTACCTCTGTATATATTCATGAATACGAGGACAGTGAATGTGCACAAGGTAGATCATGTGTTCAGCTTCATCACAAGTCCAAATGAGGCTAATGAAAGATCGCCCTCTCTGTCTTTCAGGGAGGGTTCAGGGCCAGCCTTGTCAGCAATTACCTTCATTAGAGCCAGTGGGGAAGAGTGCCATGGCTGGAATCCAGAGCGACCTGCAGGCTTGGAGTGTTTAAATTTAATGCAGACCATATTTTAGGCTGTTTCAGGCATTTTTTTCTTATTTTTAATGGACACTTCATTTCTAAGAGCACCTCTCTAATCACATACAGTTTTTCTTTTTGAAAAAAAAAAGGCTTTATGCACTAAGGTTTATTAAAATATTATTAGATCATTTGAAATACTTCCCCTCTTAATAATATGGAAGTTGGACTCAACTTGGGTTTATGTTTGATCATCTTTAATGCAGTACTAGATTGAGTGAACAATACAAACTTTGCAGCTTATCATAAATAATAAATATTTTAAGGGTTGCATCTGAGATGTATTTAAGCAAGAAATGATTCTAAAAATGTTCTGTCTGTATCAAATTCTGAAATTGAACACAGCCCTGAGCTTGCAATAGGATGTTATTGGCATTAAGGAAATAAAATCCAAGCCGGGCAGTGGTGGCGCATGCCTTTAATCCCAGCACTCGGGAGGCAGAGGCAGGAGGATCTCTGTGAGTTCGAGACCAGCCTGGTCTACAAGAGCTAGTTCCAGGACAGGCTCCAAAAGCACAGAGAAACCCTGTCTCGAAAAACCAAAAAAAAAAAAAAAGGAAATAAAATCCTGTACACAAAGATGCATTGACGACAAGACTTCTTTATCAGCTCCACATCAATTTCATTTTGAAGTAGGCAAGTTAAGTGTTCATCAAAAAAAAAAAAAAAAAAAAAGGTTTCATGGTCAATTATGAGAAAAAAATTCTCCAAATGATTTCTGAAATAACTTCATATTTTTGACAGTTTATGCTTGCTTAAAATACAGCAAATAACATATGTCTTGAAGCTTTTCATCACACATGAGTTTGTGTTTCAATTACATTTAGTGAGGGTTAAATTAAGGGACCTGGGTTGATGCCTCAGTTAGTAAGGAACTTGCCACATAAGAAGGAGGACGTAATTTCACAGTCCAGAAGCCATGTGAAAAGCCAGACATGGTGTTCTGCTTTGGAATAGAATCTCGGGGAGATGGAGACAGGATGATTTCTGATGGTCACTTTCTAATCTGTGGAGCCGAAGTAGCAAGCTGCAGGGTCAATAAGGGACTCTGACTCAAAAATTAAGGTGGGGAATAATTGTTGATGGCACCTAATGTTGATCTAGGACCTCTCTACATGTGCGTGCATACATTTTTCTACCTCTGCATCCATGCATGCGTGAACAAGTACACACAGAATTAAATTAAATGTACTCCACTTGAATTCACACTCATTGTTACAGGTCATGGCAAATTTCAGCTCTGCTTGTCCGTATTCATTTCACATCACATCTAATTATCAAATGTATACAATTTCACTTTCATAATTTCATAGCTTATAGTAGTCAGACATTTTCCTCGTTTATTCAAAGAGGGCATCCGGGGTTCTAAGTGCTTCAGGATGAGCTTCCTCCCACCCCATTCCACCACATCATAGAATCCTGACACTGATATTCACCTGGAGCCCACTGAGGCTCATGTACCCTGGCTTCCTTTCTCCTCACCTGTGCAGTGAACAGAACCCAGAACTCCAAGACCCCCTCCTCAATCACATTCCAGTGTTGGACAAATCGGATAGGGAGCTCCTTTAGTAATGTGGTCAGATATGACTGGCCCTCCCATGCTTTCAATGAAGCCATGGTCTCCTTCCCCAAACTCTGCTTCCCTGACTCATAGCATCACCCGTTTTCTCTCATGTCCCTGTCCTCACTCCATCCCACAGCTCTTCACAATGATGGCACTGACTTCTGAACCACTGTTCCACCCCTCCAGCTTCTCTGGTCCGAATCCTTGGTGACTTGACTGTCTTCAGAAAGGCCTCTCTTACAAATCTCAGTCTTTTTCCTGAAATGTTCACCACTTACCCTCTTTTGTCAGTTCCTGCCAGGGTCTAGAAGCATACATATCAAGGGTTTTTTGGAGTCCAGCCTCAAGACCCTCTTCAGGATTCAGACTGGATACTACAGCAAGGGAAAAGAAAGATTTTCTTAGGGTCTCTGAGGGTGAATGTACTCTCACACACACGCTGTTCTGAACAAGTCTCTGTTCTTCTGCTTCTATTCTCATTCTCCTATCCTAATTCTAATTTCTCCTAGCTTCTTCTCCTCCAAGCTTCCAAACTTTCTTCTTTATAGGAGGATTAAAAAGATAAGAAAAATTACAAGAGTAACCTTTCATGGGTCAAAAGCACGTTCCTAGGGTAAACAAATAAGGAAGCAAGCCATTGCCTGTACCAACACAAAGGTTTCAAGGTTTTAGTAGTAAGACCATGACTGGATGGTGCGTGGGGTGGGGGGTCACAGTGCCCAATGACCACCCACAAGTATATGTGCCTATAACATTGAGATTACATATACACATCACATGAGATTACACACTGCAATGCAGGTATTGGGGAGACACAAAGCTGCTTTAACAAAAGTGAGCAACAGTTTCCAGAGCTGATGGTCCTGCAGGCCTTGCCTGGCAGGATCAACCTCCATCAGAGAGTAACTTCTCTGATGGGTTGACACCTAGGTTATAATTGCCATATGCTGTATCTTTCCACAATCTCCAACACACACAAAATCTCTACTCCACATACTCTAAAGCATGGGATCTACAAATGTAGCAATCTTTCTATCACCAGACCATCTCTTTATCTCTGGACATGTTCTCCACTTCAAGTGCTGGCGTCCTCCCAAATCTAAGTTGTCTGTCCTGCCTCCAAACTATAAACCTTATTGCCTCCGACTTGAAAAGATATTCCAAAAAATAAGCAACAGCACACAATCACAGACATTTCGCACATTCTGCTGCCTTGCCTGGAGATGAATTTTCCCTGAGATGTACTGAAGCTGGCACTTATCTTCCTCTTCCTCCCTCAGCTGATAACCATTTTTTTAAACACACATTTGAGGTCCACAGTTTGATTAGAAATTTGCTTTGTAACATTGCCGTTTTTACCATGTTAATTCTACCTACCCATGATCAACGGAGATTTTTCCACTTTCTGGTGTGTTCTTCAATTTCTTTCTTCAAAGAATTAAAGTTCTTGTCATACAGGCTTTCCACTTGTTTGGTTAGTGTTACCCCAAGATATTTTATGTTATTTGTGGCTATTGTGAAGGATGTTGTTTCTCTGATTTCTTTCTCAGTCTATTTATCATTTGTATAAAGGAGGGTTACTGATTTTTTTGAGTTAATCTTGTATCCTGCTACATTACTGAAGGTGTTTATGATTTGTAGGAGTTTCCTGGTAGAATTTTTGGGGTCACTTATGTATACTATCATATCATTAGCAAATAGTGAAAGTTTGACTTCTTTTGCAATTTTTATCCTCTTGATCTCCTTTTGTTGTTTTATTGCTCTAGCTAGGAACTAAAGAACTATATACAGAGAAAGTAAACAATCTGGTTAAAAGAACTCTGAGATTCCAAAATCTTATACTTGTCAAAATGATCAAGTTCAAAAACACTGATGACAGCTTATGCTGGAGAGGACGTGGGGTGAAGGGCACATTCTTCCATTGCTGGTGGGAGTGCAAATGTCTACAGCTGCTTTGGAAATCAGTATGGTTATTTCTCAGAAAATCAGGAAATAACCTTCCTCAAGACCCAGCAATACCACTTTTGGGTATATACCCAAAGGATACTCATTCATACCACAAGGATCTGTGCTCAAGTATGTTTATAGCAGCATTATTCATAATAACAAGAACCTGGAAACAATCTAAATGCCCCTCCTTACTATCCAGCATAAAAAAAATAGTGACCTCTTAAAATTTGTAGTCAAATGGATGGATCTAGAAAAAAACATACTGAGTGAGGTAACCCAGACCCAGAAAGACAAATATAATATGTATGCACTCTTAAGTGACTTCTAGACATAAAGCAAGGAAAATCCAAGTTACAGTCCACAACCTCAGAGAATCTAAACAACAAAGAGGACCTATAAAAGACATACATGGATATACATAGAAGTGGAAAAAAAACCCAAGATCTCATGAGCAAATTGGGAGCATAAGGGGCATGAGAGATGATAGAAGGGCAGGGGAAGAAAGAGAGGAGTGGAGAAAAGTGTATAGCTCAATAAAAACAATAAAAAGGAAGAAGTTATTTGTAATCATGGTGATGGAGAGTTTTAGTTTTACATATCTAGACTCTGAATCTGGGCAATCTTTAATCATCCTACCCTCTATCAGGAAAAACCTATAACACATATTCCTAGCATATCACTTTCTAGCTTTCTCCACTCTCCAGCGGGCACCAGAGACCTACAGCAGCCTTCTTTATTTTTGCTATATCATGCCGGCCTGATGCTTCTAAGAATATTGTTTGTGAATGTCCTCATTTGTCATGTTCTTTCTTCTGTAAAATCTTGCAAGGTTGCTTCCATGCCCTGAGTTTGGGATAACCCAGATTCGTGTTTCTGGGCCATGGACACTCATGTTTGAGTCTGAACAAACATTCCCTATTCCTTTGATGTGAGGACTGTGTTTTGTATTGGCATTCCAAAGCAGCATCTGAGAAATAATATTCAACATCAAATGTCAACAGCTGGCTTACTCTTCCCTACATCTTCCCTGGGTGCCTAGACTGACATTAAAAGCCAAGATCACGGGATTGTGTTAATGCTATTGGTTTCTAATGTACATCTTAACTGTAGAAAATATCTATAATATAGTAAATGATAAACAAATATGTATAGGCCAATGAAAACTTTTGATTCTATGAGAAGAAAATTAAATCAGTGTTTGTGTTCAGTGAAAATATGGAGATAATGTTTAGTATTAATGTAGACAACACTTTTTTTTGCATGGAGGGCTAGAAGTACCCTTTTAAGAAGCTTCATGCTATGAGTTTTGGGGTAATCAAAATTTGTATTAGTGTTTTATCCAGTCTACTTATCAAAAATACCCCTGATATTTTTTTATTTAAAGTAAATTGACAAACATTGGTGTTTATTTGAAAAACATTGTATTTTTCAGTATTATCAAAAAAGGAAAGCAAATTCAGAGTTGGTGCATACATTCCAACCCTATCACATGATCTATGTTAAGCAACATGGCTGCCTTGTCACTCATAACCACCCTCCCAGCACGTGTTATTATCACTCTCTCCTTACCCATTTGCTCTATGCCTTCCTTTGCAGAGTCTTTTCAACATGAGCTCCAAGTTCACCAAAAACTCCATTATGACTGCTTGCTGTTGGACATCCTCAATGCAGATCTGTGATTAATGGTTTCCTTTCTACCAGCAGAACCCAGCCACGCTGCTGTACACTCCAACTTGTGTTCTAATGGAGCTGAACACTGGCCTCTCCTCAACCCCTGCCTCAGTTGCTCTGATACAGTCTCAGAGAACATGACACTCACTGCCCATATGATTCCCCCTCTCTGCTTTTTTAATTGAAAATAGATTCTCATATAATATATCTTAACTACAGTTTCCTCTCCCTGTACTCCTCCTAGCTCTGCCTCCATCTTCCCTCTCCCACAGATCAACACCCCCTCTGTTTCCTCTTCAGAAAAGAGCAGACCTCCAAGAAATAACTGTCAAACAGGATAAAATAAGACAAAGTGAATGCCCTCATATCTAAGAAGGGGCTGTTTGCGGTGTGAACAGCCCCACTTATTTCTGCCTGTGAGGACAAGCCTACTTCTGAGGATATCTTCCACTGCAATGGTCTTTGCATGCATAGGGATCATGGGATTCCGTGAGATTCCTCCATCTCTTACCAACATCATGGGAGTCACATTTTTAAGAGAAAAAAATAAGGGCTGTCTTGAGAAAACAGGGATGGAGGCATGACCCACAAAGTTCTTTCTGACATCTACCAGGTGCTGGAATAGTCAAGATGATACAGAACCATCTTCAGCTTCACTGTCTAACAGTCAAGAAACCTGTGAATGCCCTGGTATTTCCAGAGCATTTTATTTTCATTCTAAGATTTATTTAATTTATAAACATGTTCTTTTTTTTTTCCTTTGGTTTTTCAATACAGAGTTTCTCTGTAGCTTTGGAGCCTGTACTGGAACTAGATCTTGTAGACCAGGTTGGCTTTGAACTCACAGAGCTCTGTCTGCTTCTGCCCCACGATTGCTGGCATTAAAGGTGTGTGCCACCACCACTAGGCTTATAAGCATGTTCTTGAATAGAGAACATTTTTATAAAACTTTTTCAGGGAATGTGGATTCTACTTCCTCTCTGGGGGAATGTATGGGATGGGCAAAGCAGCCCAGTGTGCTTTCTCCAAAGATGCCTGTGGAGGTCAGAATGCCCTAGCACACTGCAGGAGCCAAAGGAAAATAACAATCTTGGGACACCCAAGGAATCATCTGCCACCTGGTTTAGTCATAATGTGTTTTATTTTTCAATTTTCTGAGAGTAAGTATGGTTTAAAATTCAGTGACTTCATAGTTGTGTGCCCAAGATCAAGCTTCCCAAGCTTGCATTTATAAACTGAGGGTTTGAACTCTCATTTAAAAATTAAAAAAAAATTTAAAGAGGAATCTTAAAAATGTTCAAAGGTTTAAAGAGGAAAATTAGGTTTTTTGAAATACCCAGTGCCACCATTTAATATAATACCTCTATGTAAATACCCAAACTTAGCACTCAAGAAGTGGTTAAGTTCCTGCACCTAGAAGCCAAAAAGCTCAGATTTGCTGAGCAGTCCATTATCCTGTGCCAGGCATGGTGGCTGCGTCAGGAGGTGAGGGTTTAACCACCAAACCTGGTAATCTACAAGCAGGGAACAGAATTCCACGAGTGCTCAGCTGACGGCCTATGCATGTGTAGGAACAAAACACAAGACATTTTTCCTAGGTAAACTCCACACAGCCGAGTGTGTGCCTGTGTTTTGTCATGAAAATCAAAGTTAGTAAGTACGTCAGAAAATACGGACAGCACACTCAGCTATATTTGCACTCAGTTGCTTAAATTCCTGTCTACAGTGAGTGCTCCATCCCCCCGCAACCCATTTACACCTGGGAGAGGAGTCAGGCCGGTTAGAAACATGTGGGCACCATCTCCATCATTCCTAAGCAGGGCTGCTTTGAGCTGTGTTTTGTTTGCCTCCATTAGGATTCCAAGTGACACCTTTTGTCTTCATAGCCTGTGCTGTAACTGCACAACCAGGAGGAGCACAGGGGCAGCGCAGTTAGATGGAATCCGTTCAAACTGCCTGTCGGAGACAATGCTAACAATTTTATTTGTGGTCTATTAGGGAAATGGAAGCACTAACTCATTTCACAGAAGACCTTGACAGCTGTCAGATGGTTGAGAGTGTAACCGTACATATCACAAAGAGGCTCAACCAAGGAGGTGCTTTTCCCTGGTGTGGTCTCAGATTTTAACATGCCCCATGTCCTTTGGAAGCTGTGCCAGGGATCAAAACAATACAAAGTATGTATAGCTTGGGTCTCAACTGTCAATCCACTACATTCAAGGTGGCAAGATTTAGGGAAATACAGTGACCAATAAATGTCCGATAAAACTTGACCCCTGTACCACCAGGTAATAAGTATTCCTTCCTACTCACCACATCCCTATTGAAAAGTCTTTCATTCTCCATTCTCTGTGCAGTGGTGAGGTGGAAGAAAGGAATTTTATCACTCTGAAAAAGTTTATTTTCTTTTTCTTTTCATGTATATGTATATGTGCAAGAATGTATGCATGCATACACATGCTCCCATGAAGGCTGAGGTAATGTGGAGAGCCTTTCTGGACCTATCCAAAGATCTGTCTTTTTGAAGTAGGGTCTTTCACGCAACCTAAATGTCACCAATTCTAGTCTCCCTTATTAACTTACTGGGGGTCATCTGTCTCTACCTTGTGAAGCTGGAATGACAGATGTGCTGCCCTGCATATCTGATACTTATGTGGAGTCTGAGGATCTAAATTATGTCCCTCTTGCTTATGTGGTAAGTACTGTAAATAGTGAGACAACTCCCCAGAGCCCTAAGAAGTTTAAGGAGCCCTTTGAGCTTACAAAACCAATGTGATGATATGATTCTGTGGGTGGTCAACATGACTCCGAAGGAAAAACACAAGAGTGAGCCAGTCGGGAGACTGGAGTTAGGTATTCAAGGTAGGTAGAAAGAATCCTGCTCATCTTCCCTCTACATACCTCAGTGGAAGATTCTGAACAGGGTCTGGACATCCGAGTGACACCAAGAGAACTGTTCATTGTCCAGTGAAATAAGAAAAAAAAAAAAGTTCATTCACTCAAACTCCTGAGCCATCTGGTGTCTGAAGAAGGCGACTAACAAAGCTGACTGACCTGCTGGCTATAGCAGAACTACCAACAGAGTGGAAGATGCCTCTCCTCTGAAAATTCAGGGGGGCTCCTGACTATCAAGAGGAGCTGAAGCCAAATGAAAAGGCAAGGGACTTCCAAGATCCCAGTTATAGCTGAGGATCTACTGGCAGTTGATGATGACGGGAGGAGGGACTGTTAGATTGTTGTTGTTTCAAGGGTGTGGCCCCTGGTAGGTGGTTCATGCTCCAGTAGATATGTCTGCATCCATGTGCATATTGGCAAAGATAACTGAACCCAATGGGTGTCGACAGAGGCTGCTTGTTCATTTCCTGGCCTCCCAGACCTTAAATAACCACACAGAAACTGTATTAAATAAAACACTGCTTGGCCAATATCACTTAAGCATATTGCTAGATAGCTCTTATATCTTAAATTAACCCATTTCTATTATTTTATATTTTACCATGAGATTTGTGGTTTGCTAGCAAGGTTCCCACTGGCCGCTTATTTCTTTCTTTTCTGGTGGCTATATGGCATCTTTCTGACTTCCTCTACCCTCTCCTCTGCTTGGAATTCCCACCTTTCTCTCTTCTGCTAAGACACTGGCCTAAACAGCTTTATTCATTAACCAATAAAAGCAACACATAAACAGAATGACTTCCTGCACCAAATGGGTTATGTCTTAACGGTAGGAGAGTAGGCTGGGTGGGGAACATGAGTGGCCCCTGGGAGGAACTGCAAGGTGTGAGGTAGGGGTAGGTGTGATCAAAATACATCATATACATATATGAAAACTATCAAAGAATAAATTTAAAATACTCTTAAGTAAAATCAGCGAAGTCAAACAGAGAAGATGAACACCTCACTTCCCAGGGAAGAGAGCAGGGTATAATATCAAAATAACTATGTGGCCATGGCACCTGCCTTAACACATATGATTTTATATGGTACCTCCTTCATCTAGAAATATCCAAATATCAGCTGTGGTCATTTTCCAGTCAAGGACAGCTTCAATGGATGGAAACAACTCCAAGGAGCTGAAAAACAAGGCCATGTCTTCTCTGGCCTGGGCATGGACAGTCTAAGTCTTTCCTATGGGTGGATGCCAGAATAGCGGGAAAACTCTTTCTGCTTCAGAGACAATACATGCTCATTTACAGCAGTGTAAGGACAGAATGAGAAGTAGCATGGATACTATCTGTTAAATAGCTGTGCTAGTGTCCCTGTGGCTCAATAGGTGAGCTGGTAAATAGTTCGGAAGCTGAATGTGCAGACAAACAGTTGCATTAAATGTGGCAGAAGTACACCCGATACTATGTCCCAGATGCCACCTGGGTAACATTGTAATGCAGCGCAGAGGTTGTGTGCAATCCTCCCTAAGCCGACAACAAGTACTAATTTTATACAGTAGCACTCGAATCAAAGTTGCCTCCCTTATATTTTTCAGAAGTCATCTAATAAAATAAATTGGAAAACTTTTTACATTTACAAATTCGGTTCAGATACCATTATCATACAATGGGGCTGAGCCCATGATTCATGTATCCAGATTTCCTTCTAAAATGAGAAGAGTGACCACATCCTTTCTGTTCCCCATCTCCACCGTGTGGCATAGAGGAGGGCTCTGAATGAGGGCACAGTCTCACAAACTGAAGACTCGGATGGAGAGCGTTGCATCCCTACCGCACTAAGACGGACAACACGGCCCGTGTTGAAATGCCTTCAGCTTCAGCTTCCAGTTTGTTTCCCTCCCACGCCCGGCAGCGCCGCAGGACGTGCAACTGTCCCACTCACCAGCTGTCTGGGCTCTTGCCCAAGCTCCTCCCCAAATGCAGCTTTTCGTTCCAGCATTCTAATATTTAAAAAACATGTTTTTAGAAAAATATATGTCTGCTTGGAAAACAAAAACCTAAGCTGAGAATGAATTTGATCTAAATGACAACCCAAGCTGTATCAGGAACAGACAAGTATATGTTGCAAGCTAAACCACATAGAGCAGTGATTTTCCTTCCTCTTCCCCAAGGGTGTGAAAGAGGAATATGTTCACATCTGAAAACTCACACTTAATATCTACATGAAAGCTCTTAAAATAAACTCTGAGGCTGCCTGGAAAATCCTGAACTTTGCATAGTTCAAGATTGAAGCATTTTAACTTGTTCAGGTTCCCATAATCATAACTTTTCCTGGTGCTGGGAGTTAAATCTAGAACTTTGTATATGCTAGGAATGCATTTTACCATTGACCCATATCCCTATCCGACATTATTAGCTTTTAAGGAATAAATCTGGTGAATTAAGATAGTTGCAAAAATTTCCATGGAGGTAAAATTTCACCCCACGTTCTCACAGTTCTGATCAATATTTGGACACAGTTGACAGAATTTCCTATTGAGATTTAGGTTAGCCCTAAGTATTGAGAATTAAAATGAAATAACCAATCATGAAAAGTATACACACAAACTTCCAGTGCAACTCCACGTGGGATTCTTTAGAGTTCTATAAGATAATCAGCGTTTTATCTGGGGAAAGCACAACCTACCCCAATGTGTCATCTCTCAGCATGTGAGCCACAGAGAGCTCACCCCACACCTGTTGTTAAATGAGATCCCTTGTGGTCATTCCCCTGTTGTATTTAAGCAGAATACAAAGAAAATAAAATGGGGGGGGGGACCTGAATAGGCATGAATAACGTTCAAAAGAGCAAGCCTGAAGAATATGCATGTGAAGCCCAGTGATGCTGAACCCCAAGCTTCATGATCAATCATGCAAACAAGGGCATACACTGGGGGGAAAGCACAAACAGAAGTGCTAACCAAACCTCTGTGGACTGAACTAAAGATTCTGTAGCTTAGAGAGATGTTTTGACTGCTCTTTAGTTAGATGTACATTTGACATGGAATTTACCAGGGCCAGGTGGTAACGCATGTTAAAATGCCCATGTCTAACTATGGTTATCAGCTTCATTATATTTAATATAATATGAACATGTTTAACCAAAAACCTGCTAAAGAGGAGAGACTTCAAATAATCATTAAAAGTACTGTGGGTCTGATTGATCTGTGAGGCTCAAGAGTTTCATCTTGATCCAATATCCAGTACTTATTTTCAGCATGGCTGACTTGTTCTTTTTCCAGAACACCCTCTCCTCACCTGATTCCCACTCATGCCAATCTCCTGCTTGGTCTCCTATCCCCTCAACTAACCATCTCCAGCTGTAATCAAGTGTGGACGGTCCTTCTCCTCCTCTCAGATACTTCTATCTTACATTCCTGTAATTTTTAGAAGACAGAAATGGGCAAGTCAATAGAAACAGCAAGAGGAAACCTAGCCAAGATGTACAAGATACTGATTGATTAGGAGACGGACCATGACGCTGAACACGGAAGGCATGTGTGTCCTTTGGATATTCTTGGAAATGTCTTTGTGACCTTTCAAGCCATGTAAAGCAAACACAAGCATAGAGCGAGGAGATAGAGCAGGGTCCCAAGACAGAGACAACAAGAAAATCTGAGTACAAAAACAGCAGCGTTAAAGAATACCACACTGGTTTCACTTTAGAAGTGGCCATGCTACATTGAATGAAGATCTTCTAGGCTTCCTCTGTAGAAGTGACAGAAACAGCTAAGCCAGATAGTGACCCGCGGCATGGTTTGTGCACTCCCTTTACAAAGAAGGAAACCGAGGCAGTAAGAGGGCTGAGCAACACGTTCGGTGGCCACACTTATCATGGATGTGAAATGAGATAAAATCCAGCTCCGAATTCCGCAGCCACACCCACACGCACACATTTAAATAACGAAAATTAACACTTTTCATCTCTAGTGTCCAAACAGCCAGAGCATGCTGGGGTTTGGATGCATAAGGTCATCTAATTGCACACAGGATCTCATTAAGGATGAAGAACTTAAAACAAGATAAAAATGATGGGGACAGGGAGTCACCCTCTCTCTGAGGCACAGAAAATACATTTTAAATGATGGCCACTTTTAATTTTCAAATACTACCTGTGATTACATATTGTCAGATGTTGTTCATGTGTCCGTAAAAAAGCTTGGACCCATTTGCCGGGGATAAAAACAAGTGGTTGGAGGAACATCAACAGAAACAACAAAAGGCAAAAGCAGGGAGATGAGTGTTTACAAGGGAGCAAGTCTGAGTTATAGTCAAGATGCAAACATGCTAGGACATGAAAGAATTAGTAACAAATTGAGGCTGGAAGAAGCATGTACACCCATGCTTATTTGCTGCCGAGTGATCACTTTGAAGATGAATTTTCTTCCAAATCCCCTTGGTTTTTCCTTGTTTCTTTGACACAGGTTCCTGCTATCTGTGAACACAGCTTTAGTAAGTACACACTGTTTTCCCTTAAATGAAAAAGAAATCAAATACAACACTGGTTTGGGAACTGATTAACCCAATCATTAAAATAAGACTGTATCAAAGGACCTTTAATTACCTAGCCCCACTTTTCATTCAATTTCCAGTTAAGAGCTAGAGGTCTACAAAGAATATTAATGCTCACATCATCTTCAGGAACCTCTGGTTTCACAGCTTTCATTTCCTAACACTGTCAATACTTGTCTTAATTAGTGGTGGTGGTGGGGAGGAGAGCCGTGCATTTACACAGGGCAAACCAAGCTCAGGTTCTCACTCATCACTCAACGATGGTTGAAATTCACAATGTAGTCACTCTGTTGAGTTTCCTGAATACTCAAACAACCGTGTGTACTGCAGAATACCCATGAAAGTACCCAGGAACAGGCTATAAGTGCAAATACACGCAGGTGTACCTTACATGCTTCTGTAAGCAAGTCATCAAAATTCTTACCAAGCTCCTCTGATGTTGTGATCTCACAGACCCCAGGTAGATTTGCACTCAGAAGACAAAACAATTAGTTCTCTTTAAATCTAGAACTTTAAGGAGCTTCTTTAAAGCTGCAGGGGGGGGGAAGTGTGTGCAGCTGCAACAATGGAAATAATGTGTGTGAGAGTCCATGTATGTGTGTGTTGTGTGAGTGCATGTATGCACACTCAAGAATGAGAAAATGTGTATATGTACAATGTGAGCATGTGCATTTGTGAGTAAGTGTGCATGTGTGAACTGATGCATGAGCACATGTGAGTAGAAGTGTATGTGTATATGTGTCTGTGCGATTATGAACATTCTTGTTTGCAGTGTGCACACATGTGCATGTGTGTGTCCATCCACATGAGAAGACATATATGTGTACATGTGTAGATACGGATACATCAACACAAATAAGTATGCACGTGTGTGTGATGATGGACTACTTCTACTGAAACAGAGAGTAGTTTTTATAATGCAGAATTTATTCCCCCTTACCAGGTAAATGAATATGACAAACGTCCAATGCCAAAGTCCACAATAATAAATTACAGTCCACATGGGCCATTGTAGCTACGCTGATGGTAATGATACTATCCTTTTCTCACCGTGTCATGCATGAAATAAACTGCAGTCTTAGGCATGCTTTCTTGAACTGAAGTAGGAATCATAACCACAGAAATAAGGAGGTACAAAATAAATGACAATAATCAGACGAATTGTCGCAGGTTCACAGAGCCTGCATCAATCAATGGACATTCTGGTATTTCACTACATATGGAACTTTTTAGAGCTTCTTAAAGTCTAAGACATATCTTTTATTTCCACAAAGAAGCTTGAACACTCACAAAATCAAGCACAAATTCATGGCTGGTAGCAGCCAGAGAGGTTTTAGGACTCCTAAGCTAAGAAGGTTGAATAGCTGGGGTCTGGATCAGTTCCAGAAAGATCAGAGTCATGGCCTAGGTGCCTGGAGATCACCAGTTCAGGGACGACCCCACCAGTGGCAGGTGCAGGCCCAGGGCTCAGGCTCTAGTGCTGGGGTCTACATGGATCTGGTGTGACTTTCTGAAAGCATGGGATTGCACAAACTGATTTCACCCATCCTCCTTTCAATAGGTAACGTAGGAGCCTCAGGTAACCAGGAGCCACAGGTAACCAGGAGCCTGGGTAATCAGGATCCCCTCTTCTTGGGCGACTTTCTCTTTTGTTCCTCTTCCCCATTCCCCAATTGCCTTAAAGCTGAACATTCAGAAAGAAACATGACTTTACCTGAATCCAAGCATCATTCAGTTGTTAGGAACAATAGCACAACAGTTAAGGTCATCATTTGTTATGAAATATTTTCTTGTGGCCCTAGAATATTTACCCTGAGGTCTGTTGATTAGCACCTGTCTGAGGGGCTGAGGGCTTTAGCTGAGATCATGCCATAGTTGAAAAATGCTGCTGCAGAACCTTGGACGTGTGGTACCAACGTACTTGGTGTTGAACATCTTTGTCAAAGGAACAGAAGTGTCTGCATTGAAGTGAGCAAAGCTGGAGAAGGACCAGCTCAAGCCACTACAGAAAAGTGATAAGAGCTATCACCAAGAAGAAACTGGTTTGATTCCCTCCTCCCAGCATAAGAGGAAGAGGCTGGGAGCTTCTGTCATGATCTGAACCTGGCTAATAGGTGAGCAGGCTATAGAGAGATTCTGTTGCCTCCATACGTTCATAATCCTCATACAGAGCCTTCCCCAGTTCTTGTGATGATTCTTTCTTGTTCAGATGCATAGCTTGGACTGGGTTGGGTAATCCTTGCATGCAGACAACCACAAATACTAGGGTTCACAATGAAGGAGGAATGTGGAGCTTGTTAGGTTGGCCAGATAGCTAGCTACTCTTTTTTTTTTTTGGTTTTTCGAGACAGGGTTTCTCTGTGGTTTTGGAGCCTGTCCTGGAACTAGGTCTTGTAGACCAGGCTGGTCTCGAACTCACAGAGATCCGTCTGCCTCTGCCTCCCAAGTGCTGGGATTAAAAGCTAGCTACTCTTTATGAATCCAGGATGGAGGATATACATGCAAGAAATTCCCTCTTGAGGATTTCTATTCAACAGAAGGAAAGGCATGCAGGGTCAGCAGGCAAATCATAGTACAAAAAAAACCCAACATGCCCCCTGAACTGGTTGCCTATTGATCGTAGAAATCACAGGGCAATGTCTTGGTAAGATGCACCTTTCTCTGACTGAGTTGAAAGCTACATGAAAATGCCACAGCTTTGCACAGAGAGATAACTATGTAATAAGTGACCAAGAGTGTGTGAGTCCTTTTCCAGTGGATAAGGGGTTAATTTGGTGACCTGAAATAAGCCAGCTGTTCTGCACAGATGTCTTATGTCTATATTGTAGGCTATAAGCATGTTTTCCCTATAATGCATTTCAGTGGTTGTATACAAACCGTGAGTAACAGTTACCTAAACCATAGAGAAGATAAGATCTAAATCCTCAACTGCCATGCTTACCAATACATTTTCAGGCTTTAGGGGAAAGGAAAATAAACCAGTTGTTAAAATTAATTTAGAATTGATATGTTATTTAAGTTCTGTTCAGACTGTGCTATCTAACACCTGCTGAGGGGCATGTGAGGGAAGAGCCATTTTGTTTCTTGAATAAATTGTATCATAATCAATGAATCAAATGATATTTAACATACTCATTCCTCTACACTGTAATTTAGGTGATGGAAATGTTCAAAACCCACATCCCCAGCTATTTAAAACACACAGTACATATTCCTGGTCGTGGTCAATCTATCACTGAGTCAACTCATTTCTCTTGTTTCAACATCTTTCCAGTCTGGCTAACCTCTGGAGACAGACAGACCTGTTCTTAATTCTGTTGTGACTGAGCAGCACAATAGGATTCTGACACATGAAAATATTTTAGTTACGGCTTCATCAACTATAAGTGATAGCAACAAGGAACTTCATTTTACTTACAGAATTCTTGTGCTGGTGATTAGAAAGCACATTGTACAGACATTGGTACAGAAATCTGCCTGTCTATCCTATATCTATCTCAATATCTATAATTAGCTACTTGAATATTGATCTCTCTATGCACCATATCCCTCCATCTGTTATCTATTTGCCATATATTTATCTGTCTGTTGTCTGGGATATATCTGTCTTGCAGTGATCATCTTCTTATCTGCTGACCATATATCTATATGTCTATCATGTATATATTTACCAATCATCTATCTATAAACTGTTTTAATATATACTTGTAAAATAATAATTTACCTATAAACTAGATATAGCTATCATCTGTATACTAATCCTTCTATCTATGATGCTTCTTTCTCTCAACTATTACCAACCTTCCTACCCAGCATCTTTCTATTTTTAGCCTTCATTTTTACTTATCCATTTCATTTACCTATTTGTCTAACTATCCATTATCTACATATTCATCTACCCAAATCCACCTGTCCCTATCTACCATCTAATCATTATCTATATGATATATATCATATATAATATATGCATAGATACTTATAAACAAATATAACATGTATGCTTTTTATATCCAAAAGACATACATTATAGCTTGTAGAAAATATCTGCTTTAATCCACGGAATCATTTAAAGCAAAAAGCAAATATGATAGAATTCCTTAGAACTCACTGTAAGCCACATGTGGTCATGTATCTCATTAGGATTTATTATATAGAATTATATAAATTGTTTGGTCCATGGATGGAGCAAATGATACATGATAAGATGAGTATTTTCAGTCATTGGCTCAATTTATTCTGTATTTACCAGTTAAAATCCCCGAATTTCTTATACAGCAGTTTATAAACTCATTTGCTAACAAAACCCTAAAGCATGCCTTTGAAGAAATTCAAATACTCCATGTAGACAGCATTGGGAAGATATTTACAAATATTTTAATTGGGATTACAAAGTTAAATTCAATGAGATAATGCATTAATTGTAATACTTTAACTTATTGTTTCCACATTCATTATGTAGCTTAATATCCCCATGTATGAATAATAATTTGCACAAACAATGCTTATTGAAAACTACTGCCAACAATCATGAGTTCCCTGCCCACATGAAGACCATTGCCAAGGTTATCATATTTTGAAAGATGGCTGAAGTTTGGACAATTTTGCCTGTCCAAGCCAGTGAATGTGAATTAAAACTTTAAGTAGCAATATGTTAAATCCTATAGAATTTCTAGATTATGAAAGCAGTGCTGCTTTAAGGACCACAGGAGAAAATTCAATTTCCATTAAAGGGTCTGGACAATATATTAACATTATTTTGTTTTTTACTTTTTATGTTAACATTAATTAGATTGTTTCCTTCATAGAATAACCACATGTCTTGTCTCCTCAAAACAGAAATTACATGAGTAGAAGAAAATCTAAATTATTTTTTAAAAATATATAGACCACACTGAAAGCTGTTATAGATGTCCTCCTGACCACAACATTGGCCCTGCTTCCTCTCCTGCAGTTATCTTTTTTCTGTTCTGTGCACTCCTCAAACCTTGCCTCGATGGGTGAGAGTTGCCTCCCATCCCTGGGAACTTGAGCTATCAATGAGGTAGGGGAATTGTCAATGAGAACTTGGCTCTCCTCCAGGTAGCTTCCCCCATCTGGACTCTTCATTTTCTATAGAAAGCTAACACACTTGCATTTTTGCCATAGCCTTTGATGTACAACAGCAAGAAGTAATTGTTATATTGTTATATTAAATATTGTTTAAAATTGGTTTTCTTGACAAGAGATGTATATTTTCACCAAAATTTTCCTTCAAAAATAGTCTTATGTTTATTGGAAATTTCTGATAAATGGTTAACCATTGAAAGTCTAACTTACAAAAACACCTTCACATATGCTTTTAGGAAAGCATATTTAACAGAGCACACAGCTAAACTAAAATATAACTTTTCCAGTTATATTTCTGTATGAGCCTTAAACAAACATGAAATTATTTCTAATAGAGACAATTCATCGATGTTTTAGAAATTATAGTATCATCCAACATGACAGTCCCATAGCAGATCAGGAAGGTTTGGTGAACGGAGGCAGCTGCCAATCACTCAAGTATCAAGATTTCTATATCAGTTACCAGTAGCTGAGTAAAACACAGAACACACAGGTGGACTTTGTCAGGACAGAAAGGAGAATTTCCAGGGTTCCTGGAGTTTGGAACCATGTTCTGCTCTCTGAACAGAAATCATCTAGAAATGTAGGAAGGAGCGTGCCCCAGGGGCAGCAAACACTCACTGCTGTGGTGATTCTTTTTGCTCTATGATAAGCAAAAGACATGTGATTCTGGGCTCTAAGGAAGAAGGCAGGTGTAACTAAATTTTAAAGTTAATCAAACCATTGACCAAACATAAATCATCCTCCAACTGTCCAAAACTGTATTACTTCTTGACAGTCACACACTCAACAGTGCCCAACCCTTCTAGCAACTGACGCTGGTTTATATGAAAGAACAGTGAGCTCATAAACAAGTGACCCGGTCCTCACAGTGGAGCAAGGTAGCTGGAATTCCAACAGCCTAGATGTAGGAGAGAGATGAAGTCAGAAAAGCCTTCAGCCGGAGCAGGCTAGTATCTTCAGCATCATTGCATGGATCAATAAAAATGAAAGGATTGATCACGCTTTGCACAACTCCCCAGGGAACAATTCTACCGGAACTCATCACCCGACAACTGCATAGCAACCAAGTTCAGTTGCACAAACCAAGTATAGGCTTGAACTTTGCACAAAGAACATGCATGCCACAGATACGCAGTATCAAAGCAAACCAGAGACTCCTTTAAAACAAAGCACATGTGTTATAGAGGGACAGTGATCAATGGCTCCAACCACAGTGTACTTTTCTTGACTCCTAGGCACCAGAGTTTACTCATGTTACAAATGATAACCCTTGTGTTACACATGAAAGAGAAAGAAAAATCTCTGTGCCAAACTATATCAAACCTCTTAGATTTTGTACTTGCAAGTAACCAGTTCAATTACCTCTATCTGACTCAGAGAAAATCAGTTCCTCTCTCAAAGTCCACTCTCATTCTGTTACGGTTACACCAAGTCACCTTAAGAATAATAACAACATCACAACATCTCCGAGCACAAATCTGAAACTCCACTGCTTTGTGAGAGTGCAAAGGAGAGCGAGGCCAAATGAACTTCTCAATTAAAATTTTCGGTTTTGACAAAAATCCCTCATTTCACAAGACCACAATACTTAAGCCCTGCTTAGCAGCTGTGTGGCCAAGCGAAAGTTTTAATAGAACTCTTTTGGATTAAAAACAAATACTTTACAACATACCATTCTGTATGTGAACCCCTCGGATGTTACCATTGCAGTCAACGAAACAATCTGATTCATACATTCAGACCATTAAAGGAAAACTCAAGCATGTTCTTGGGCTTGGTTCCTTGACAGTTACAGAAGACAGTAGCATATCATTCCATCAACATATTAAAGAACAGCCCAGTACTTCCACCATGCATCCACTTTGCATCCACACCATGATCCCCCAGCAGCACCTGAGGTTATAAGATGCCAAGCACAGCAATCTCCTACCTTCATACATGGCCTTGAAACCCTGCGCGCTCACTGCAAAGTCCGTGGTGAACCAGAGCGTGAGGAGAGACCCGGTACTCACAATGGAGGAGGGCAGCTGGAATCCTGACAGCCTGGATTTAGGAGAGAGAAGAATGGTCAGAAAAACCTGCAGTTTAAACATAAATGTATTAACATCTCTCCCACATTGGTAGGAGAAGCTAGTTTACTGACATTCATTGATAATATTTTATTTCTTTAAGAGAGTCTTTAGTATGAGCCTCAGGCTAGCCAGGAAGAAGTGGTCTTTCTTCTCTCTCAGGTTTCTGACAGCTGGGATTACCTGTATGATACTATGCCCAGCCTCGATAATTCTTAAGTATGCTGCCTTAATCTAAGTGAGGTCATCAAAATTTAAAGAACCATCATACACACGTTTGATTTTAATGTCAATTAAATACTAGTAAGCCCCAAATTTTTATCTAAATGGCCTTTAAGAAAATTCTTTTTGGAAGAATCAATCGCCATTGTCTTCAGCAGAAAGTATAAGGACTACATAGAAGTATACAATTAAACCCATGTACACCATGTAAGACAGGAGACCCTGCACATGCTTCTGTGTCCAGTCCCATTTCCTACTCATTTGATGGCATGGGACTCCTCTAATACAGCATCTGTTTGGTCCTACATTTATTCCAAAGTAATAGCAGCTTCTTTAGAGGAGAAATGGCTTGCTTGTCATTGCACACAATGAAACTCAGTTACCTTCCTGAGATGTCACATCATTGATCCTAGCATTTATATTTTATTATAAATCTTTTGGTTTGTAAGAAACATTTTCCAGCCATTACTACATTTGAGTATTTTTAAAAGTTTTAGTGGCAATGGTCAGAACTCAAGAAGAGTAAACTAGTGACCACTAAGGTGTAAACTACATATGTGTAGTACTTTGAAAGACAATAGATTTTTTCCCCAAAGGTCAAAGGGAAAAGCGAAACTAGAACAGGCTATATTTCATTAAATTTAATAATTAAAGGGGTATCTTTGTAGATCCTTGCTGTAGGAAAGCAGTCTGCACACTAGGCATTGGTGCAGAAGTCAGAGCAAATATGTTTCCTCTGCAGGAGGGATCCTAGTGGCCTGCAGTATAAGTACCTCATTACAGCTGGTCAACGGTCTGGATAGACTCAAGATGATCTACTGGCACCGATAACAGCATGATAATTGATAAATAGGATGGCAGAACTAGCAAGTCGGAAAATGAGTTTATATTCAAATGAGAATTATTATGACATGGATTACACATACTTTTTTTTTATCCTTATTTAGTGTTGACTTAAAAGCTTTATTTGGTTTCATGAAAAAACAATCACCTCTCAAGCTAAGAGATGATTCAGTCTGTAAAGTTCTTGCTGTGTAAGCATGAAGACCTCAGTTCAGATCCTAGTACCGAATAAGAGCAATTACGTACACTGTAACTCCAATATCAGGGCTGGGAAAGGGTCTTCCCTGTAGCTCATTGGCCAGCAAGTTGGACTACATCCATAAGCTCCAGGTTTAGGGAAAGACCCAGTCTCAAATGGTAAGGTGGTGGATGATTGGGAAAGGTACCCAACCTTAACCTTTAGCTTCTATGTACATGTAGAACAGGTGTACCCAAATATGAGTACACACACACACACACACACACACACACACACACACACACGTGAACACTGCAAAAGTCAAGTCTTCTTAAGATTTTTATTAGGGCTGCTCAAAAGAAAAACTTACAATCTCGTTCTAGCATTACAATAATACAAAATCCAGGTAAAGTTTAAAACTATAGGCCAATATCACCAGTCTAGAAAAATGTGAAATCCTCAACAAATACTTGAACACTGAATATGGGTGTATGTCTAAAAGATCATTTTCCATGATCAAGTTGGCTTTATCATGGAGATGCACAGATTGTTTAACATATGTAAATCAATAAACATAATAAAATCACATAAATGATCCTAAAGACAAAAAAAATCACATAATCATTCCAAAAGATGCAGAAAAGGCCTTTGATAAAAAGCTAACCTATTTTTATGATAAGAGCACAAAAACCAATGGCCCAGTCCCAGCAATGCTTTGGTAAACAGAAACAGAATCAATCCAAATGAAATGTGGTTAAGAAACAAGGGAAGCCCACTACGTGGGCCACTGGCCTCTCAGGGCTTGTTTTACAGCTAAGTAAGCAAATGTTCTCTGGCACAGGTCCATGGAAAAGGGCTAACTCATGACCAGCAGACCAAACCAGGAAACATGACACAGATCACCATAAATAATACCTCTGACTTCAGCCGGGCGGTGGTGGCGCACGCCTTTAATCCCAGCACTTGGGAGGCAGAGGCAGGCGGATCTCTGTGAGTTCGAGACCAGCCTGGTCTACAAGAGCTAGTTCCAGGACAGGCTCCAAAACCACAGAGAAACCCTGTCTTGAAAAACAAAAACAAACAAAAAAAAAACCTCTGACTTCTACTTTTCAAAGGTTCAAAATCAGTCCATGCAAAATTCAACAAGTGGGTCCAGATAACACTTCTCTACTACCAGGATCCACAAGAAGAGAACTAAAATAGAAAATTAGACAACTCTTATTTAAAACAGGGCAAGTCTTTAAGGCCCATGCTACGGGAAGAACCCCTAGGTTTTACAGCACATTTATCACCCAGCAGAGGGAAAGGTAATAAATTAGATTTCAAAAAAAACTTGAGAAACTTTTTGCTGTGAAAGACACTATTAAGAGGATTCAAAGACATTCTGTAGCCTGAGAGGACATATTTGTGAGTTAATTATCAGGACAAGCTAAATTATCTAGAATGCATAATAGACTCAACAATGAAAAGCAAGCAAAGCAATTAGGAAATTGGAAAATACATGGAGAATAATGTCCTAGTTTGCTTTCTGTTGCTGTGATAAAACCAACACCAAAAACAATTCAGGGAAGGAAGGGTGTCTGTAGCTTAGAGGTCACAGTCTACCATAAAGGGAAGACAGGCCAAGTGCTGAAGCAGGAACCGGAAGACACGAACTGAGGCAGAGACTATGGAGGAACATGGCTTACCAGCTTCCAAGCTCACTTTCAGCTACCTTTGCTAAACAGCCCAGGCTCACCTCCCCAAGAGTGATGCTTCCTACAGTGGGTTACACCTGCCTATATCAACTGGCAATCAAGAACGCCCCAAAGACGTGACCACAATTCAATGGGAAGGTGGCAATCGCTTGTCCTGGGTTTGTGCAGGTTGATGGGTAAGATTAGGCATCACAGATAACATTGCCTAGAAGACAGGAAGTCCATGAAAAGTTACTAGGCAACCTTGAGTCACTAGAAAAATGGGTTTTTAAAACAGGAAAACATAACCACACAGCTATTAGAAGGGCTGAAGAAGAAAAAAAAAACTGATGCAAAGACTAGATAAAGACTAGATAAAAGGCAGAGAAAACTCACGTGTTTCCAGTCAGAGCGTGAACTGGTGCGGTCACTTTGGAAAACAGTTGGTCAGTTTCTTAAAAATAAACAAGAAGCTGGAGCGATGTCTCAGCTGTGAAGAGCATGGCATACTATTCTTGTAAACGTCCTGAGTTCAGCTCCCAGCACCCACTCGGCTCACAGTCACTGCCTGTGTTTCCAGTTCCAGGGGATTCATGCTCTATTTCAGCCTCCGTGGACACCCGAACGTACATAGCATTACACACACACACACACATGCACATGCACACACGCACACACTAATAATTAGCTAAAGTTAAATGAATATATAAAATAAATAACCAATGTATGAAACATAACTATTGTTCTTCTTGCCCTTCACCCAAAAGCCCCTCAAGTGATACAAATGTTATCTTCCCCATTAATATGTTGGCCATGCCAGTTCACTGTAACTTTGTAAGGTGTTACAAATAGGGAAGAGAGTTACTGAGGTTATACTGAATCCCTGTTAACTCTACGAAACTATCATCTTCTAAATATTGCATGGCTCATTAAAAACATGTTGGAAAAGTTTTAAAAAGACTTTTAAAGAAATATTAATAAAGTATGAAATAATCACTTAGTAGAAACACACAACGTATAATTAATAAGAAAAATGTATTCATTAACTTCCAAATGATAAATGAAACAAAACACTGAGAATGCTTTATTTAGAAATCAATCATCTTCAACTTTTCAATACATATTTCATTCATTGCGTCCCCTAGAACTATTCTGTCTATCAAGCATTTTCGCCTGCTCATTATTGGGCCGCATTATTTCTCATTGTAATTAAACTGTCATAATAATGGAATAAACAAGACAAAACACAAAGTTGGCCCACTTTCCCTGCCTCATTTTTCTTTATCAAAGCCCAGTTTACCTACATGTGAGCACTGGCAGATACAGAGAGTGAAGATCTTAGACAACAAGAGTGGCATTGGGAACATCTGTGGGGGGACTGCAATACGACCCCTGCTACATGCTCATCCCCTTGCCCACATCCTGACTCCTGCCAGCATGATTTGCAATAGATGCTGCAGCTCATCACTATGACTTGCTGGTCATAGAGAAGAGCTGGGAAGAAAGGTTCTTCACTCAACACAACACTCCATGCCACAGCTCCCTCTACCGAAAACCACCCTGTCAACACTGTGAAAGCATCAGGCTTCTGACCGGTTGAACTTCTGGCAGAGATAGAATGGCCAGGTAAGAGGATCTCTGGGGACAGTGACAAAAAAATCGATTTCATTCTTAGGAAAAAAAAGTATAGCTGTTGTCAATTCAAACATGCCGTTCACTCTGCCTTTTCGAGAAGGATCCTATTGTCCTGTAGGATCTCATTTATATTTCCACTTGGGAGAAACCAATTCCCCTCTCGCACGCAGCAATCTGGGTGACTGATAGCTTATGCCTGTCAACATGAGTGATTGGAAACTAAAGCTGGAATGATGTGGGTGACGTCTCTCTATTCCAGGTACATGTTCACTGTGTAGAAGTATGAATTTCAGAATCGAACAAGTTTATTCTTCCATTTCTCAAGGAATTACTGAGATGAATAGCAGTAGAAATTGACCTCAAATGATTTGCACTGCACTACCATCCGGGACACACAAGGTGCACCTGTGTGGGAATCTGGAAGGGCAGACCTGTTGATGCTGGATTGAAACAACAAATTCAAGGAAAAATTCAGAGCAAGGAGAAAACCAGCGCTGGCGATATTTACATGCGATCAAATAACGAGGGAGCAATTAGTCTACAAGACAGAAGATCACTCCTGAATTATACAATGTATATATTGTATAATCAGTATTTGTGATTTTGAAATGTCAATTATATTTAAAACTAAGACTTCGTTGAAATGTCAAGTGCATATTTTAAGTAAATTAGGAAATATCACTAAATCAAATCTTCTTCCAGTGAATGTAATTGCTTTAAGGTAAATATCTGTAAGCCAAATGCAGCCAAACTGACATTAATATTCAATATTTAGTTTCATCACATGTCAGGCCATATGCCAAAGTGAAGATTCTGATACCAGCTTCAAGAAAGAGGTGGGCCAACAAACGAACTTCCCTGAAACTAGAATCTCATCACGACATTGCTACACTGCGAGAATGCGTCCATGGGATACATATATTTCTCACAAGACAGTAATGCATTTGGAAACCGAGAGCTGGTGCAGATTCTTAGAACTTCATCTTTTCAAACACGCCCATAAGCAGGCCCAACTGCATGCTCCCTGGAAACTTCTCCAGATGAGATGTTTCCGAACGACAACCATTCATGTGTCATTAATATTTTTATTTTTGAGCCTTTTACCTACATACTTCATATGAGCATGTGTTTCACCATGTCTTTAGTTTCAATAATCATTCATCATTGAAGATATTGACCAATCACTTACTAAATGCTGAAGCTCCCTCGGTGTGAACTGAGTTAAAAAACATTATGCATTCTTCAATTTTATATTTTCAAAAATCTTCTGAAACCCTTGAGGCTTAAGCAACCAGTCCATAAGTAGAGACATCTTTAGCAGCTGCTTGGTTCTGAGGCATCTATGACTATTGGTGTTAGGACGTTGTGGCCCCATGGCTTGTTTACATGTCAGATGCATCAAATGAGGCCATCGGGACCCTCTGTTCTCTGTTTCTCCTGCTCTCCCTCCCACACCTGTCTTTATCTAGTGTGACTTCAAAGTGACACAGTGGTCTGCTCTTTCCTTTATATAACACGGATCCTGACTTCTTAACAGTTCCACGCTGTAATTATCAACAGCCCAGGAGTCTTGGGAGAAGCATTGTGCAAAGTCTCAGATTAACAAAAGCCTAAGAAAAGCCTCTGTGTTACGAGGACCCCAGTCACTTAACTGGGAACTGCACACAATACAAGCAGAAGGGCATCGGCTATGTACAAAGAGAGCCAGTGTGTTTTGTTTACAGTGTAGACATCCATACCCTTTTCCAGGACTTCCTGGGAACCAAAGCCCATTCTAGACAATAATGTAACTATTTCATGAGCACCAACACTGGTCTGGTAGTATCCACTAGAAATGGCTTTCAATATTCATTTCTGAAGAGAGAGCTGAGCCTAGAGGATCCGGATTTCTCTCTACATGTCAAGGGAGAAAAATAGCAACGACATAGGCAATCATGTCCCAATCTTTAATTTATTGATAATCGGAATTTGCTCTTTATAAGTTTGCTTTTGCCTTTTCATGTATATGTGTTCGGGCATCTGTGTTCACGTAGGAGTGCATATCTGTGTACAACTGTAAATCATGTTGCCATAGTGTGATGGAATGTCTGCCTTCACTTTGAGTAATCAGAAACTAGGTGGCCTTTGTCTTTTGCCAATACTTCCTGGCAAGGAAGAGAGGCCCGCTTGTAGAATCTGCACATTCTGCATGACATCACACATTTCAATAGAATTAGGCTCATTTAATCAGAGAAGGAGCTGATACACACTGCTGAAGAAGACAGATGGTATAGAGAGAAGCCTTGACCTGAAAGAGGAGGGAGACTGGTGGCAGCCCTAAGTTGAATTCCACATTTTGAAGAGAGCAGAAGGGGTTATAATCACTTGCTCACAGCAACGTGCTGAGATCACAGGATGTCTGCAACCTGGGACCACATCTCTGTCACAATAGTTGCTCCTTTTATCTGAACCAAACCTTCCTGCACCTTTGGTTTTGCTCTGGGTCTCTGTGGTCACCTGACCTTTATGGAAATACAGACAAGTCGTGAATGCAGAGACAATACGAGATGAACCCAGAGCCCGCTATCCTGAAAGAGACATGCCATCTACCAAAGGAATCTTTGGACCATAAGAAAGCGAAGCCATCCTATGAAAATCGGTGATCGCAATAACAAGTTCCTATCATACACTGTCCTGAAAGGTTTTGCCCATCAGATGGCCCATGCTTTTTCCTTTATATTTGGGGTATGGTTTCCTAAGCTGTAGACAGTGAAATGGAAGAGACATTTCCTTAAGTAATATTTCCTGTTTAGACCCATTAATCTTAAAAATATCGGTTAGAGCATTGCAGTCCACCCCAGCTCACTCCCTCCTCCCTGAGAGCTTTACCACTTAAAAGCCCCTCCCCTTAGACAAATGTGAAGCCTCTGCGCCCATCTCCCTGTCCCAGACACACCAGGATCACTTCCTCCAGACCCTGTAATAACTTTCATCTGATTGGGGTGATTTACTACACTAGGCAAATCTTAAAGTTTGTACAAAGCAAAAATGACCTCCTAAGGGAATACACTCTCTGCTAAGTACCACTATCTAATAAATGTGCCCCTGGAAAAATAAAATAAAATTCCTCAAATTGCATTTGAGACAAATTTGCCAAGAATTAATTTCACTGATCTTTTCTCTCCATCCCTGCACCGAGCTATTTCGAGAAAGTTATTTCACAATTACAGTGTCTGTGGTATGCTATTAGAAGAAAAGATCTAAACAGATTTTGCCCCCAAGCATGAAATAACATCCTGTTCAAGTGGCTTTGTTATGGCAACGGAGCCTTTTGTAAATTACATTAAAATGACCCAGTGTTCCTCATACCCTAAGCCTGCTTCTTGCACTTATATCCATGCCTCACTGGGCCCTCTACTTGAGTGATAAGAACCCCCAAATTGTCTTCCCAGTGAAGAATCCATTAGTTGGGTTTTCATATCAAGATCTCTTTTCAAGCTGTTTGAATCCAGATAGGCCCCTTTTCTATGTTAAGATTTCAGATAAACCCCGTGCTACTTCAGAGTAACTCAATGGGCCCACTGGATTTCCTCCTGAGAGGAGCTCTTTAATACTAATCTGACACACACTGTGGTGTGGGAACTGAGGTAAAGCACTGATTTCCCTATGGGCAAGCCAAGGGAGCAGGCAGCCACTTCTGAGTATTTAGGCCAAAATAACTTTACAGAGATGGTAAAATGGGTCAAAGATGCCAGATAACTCTGGGAAAATTTGTTTCACTGTAGTATCTGATAAGATTGATTCTCAAAGTTTAAATTCCCTTCTCAATTATGAATCTGACTTGTACAAAAGTAGAAACTGGAACTTTTTCAGTGACAAACCTACTGCAGGGAGAATTACAGTGCAATACACAACACACACATATACTGGAAAGGAGACAATCATAAAAACTTGGAAATCAAAATTAAACAGCCTAAGATTAGATTTAAAGAAATTCTTTTAACAGTTCAGAAAGCCAACACTGCTTGGGAGTCAGATACCACTCAGTAATGTGGCCCACACCTTCTGAACTCTCCAATGGGTGTGCAGGAGGAAGTTCTGACGGAGTTCTCTGTCATTCTCTAGGTGGAATGAGTTTATTCAATGTGGCTTCTCGGCACTTGAATACAATGAATCCATTAGTTGAAGTTATCTGAAACAGCCAGCATACTTTAAAAGTCACAATACTATTCTCTTTTACCTGAGTCTTTGCATTTGTGAATGTGTTCAGAGAAGGCTTGGAAAATGACCTAAACAGGTTTCATGAAGTTCCTGGACTGGAATAGACAGAGGCCTGATGAGAACCCAGAAATACAGTGCTTCGGTTTTTTGTATACAATCAACTTTCATTAAAATATACATGGGTTAAATATGGGTGGTTAATCACTATGTTGAGAATCTTGGACTTAACACCAATCAGTAATGGGCCATCAGAAGCAGAGCTCACACTAGCGACATCACTGCTTCCTCCTTTTAGCTTCCTCTTAGATCAGAGCTCTGAGAACAGGGCGGACTAAACCTCTCAAGCAAAACACTGCTCTTAGAATTCAGTTTCCTGGCTATGAACTGAGTGGTTATTTTAGAGCAAAGTCATTTTCACGTTGGGTTGGTTTTCTAGATCTGAGTCTAGTGAGGTGGAGCTGTCCTGTACTCCCAGCTATAATGCTGGGTAATTATGAGCACATCCACGAGCTTCCGGCCACTGTTCTTCATTCTAAACGTCATAGCCTTATGCAGTCCTTAAAGCAACCTGTGACAGAGGACAATAAGCCTCTGACTTTGTTGGTGGGGAAACCAGCCTTCACAACAGATGGTTAACTTGTGAGAAATATACAATTGGTCAATGTCAGGGTCTGTCTCCAGCCATGGTAGGAACTCGTTCATGCTCAAAATAGATTTCAGAGATCATAGCACTAAATGCCTACATAAGGAAGCTGGGAAAATCCCACAATGGTGAATTAACAGAACATTTGTACTGATCTTCAAAATATACAAAGAACTCAAGAAATTAATCACCAAAAGAACAAATAATCCAATAAAAATTGGGGTTCAGATCTAAACAAAGAACTCTCAACCAAGGAATATAAAATGGCTGAAAGACACTTAAGGAAATGCTCAACATCCTTAGCAATCAGAAAAATGTAAATCAAAACAATTCTGAGATTCCATCTTACATTTGTAAGAATGGCCAAGATCAAAAACACTGATGATAAGTTATGCTGGAAAGGTTGTGGGGTAACGGGAACACTTCTACATTGCTGGTGGGAGTACAAACTGGTACAGCCCCTTTGGATAACAATATGGTGATCTCTCAGAAAATTAGGAAATAACCTTCCTCAAGACCCAGCAATTCTACTTTTAAATGCTCAATCATACCACAAGGACATGTGCTCAACTATGTTCATAGCAGCATTGTCATAGCCAGAACCTGGAAACAACCTAAGTGCCCCTAGACTGAAGAATGGCCAAAGAAAATATGGTACATTTACACAATGGAGCAGAAAAAAACAATGGCATCTTGAAATTTGCAAGCAAATGGATGAATCTAGAAAACATCGTATTGAGTGACGTAACCCAGACCCAGAAAGACTCATATGTACACATTCATAAGTGGCTTTTAGACATAAAGCAAAGAAAACCAACTTACAATTCACAATCCCAGAGAACCTAGACAACAATGAGAACCCTAAGAGATACAGACATACATGGATCTAATCTACATGGGAAGTAGAAAAAGACAAGATTTCCAGAGTAAATTGGGAGCATGGAGACAATGGGAGAGGGTAGAAGGGGAGGAGAAAGGAAGGGAGGGGAGCAGAGAAAAATGTATAGCTCAATAAAATTGATAATAAAAGGAAAAATATAGATTTCAGACATGGGCTGCAGGCTTTATGAAAATACACATGGAAAACAATTTTGCCTAAAGACTGGGGACTGAATCAAAAACTCTAGGTTTCATCTGCTTGTCATTGATCAAATTTTTAAATAATAAGAAAATATGCTTTTGAATCTTTGCATGCTTAAGTATGTGTGTGAGGATGGTGTATTGGGGGACACTGCCTGCACCTGTGAACATACATGTGGAGGATTGAGGAAAACCTCAGGAGTCCTGGGTTTTCACTCTATTTTCTAGAGACAGTGTCTCTCGCTGGCCCTGGAATTACACTTGATAGCCAGCAAGCCCCGATGATCAACCCGTTTTCATCTCCCACTTCTGTGGGGCTGCAAGCAGGGGCAATATACTCAGCCCTTCATATGGATGATGGGATGCAATCTCAGGTTCACAGGCTTCCAAAGTCAGCAAGTGCTCTTATCCGTTCACCATCTCCCCAGCCCCACAACCGATTATTGCTAGGGATAGTGAAGACATCTGTGGCTAAACCCTGGGTGGGGGATGCTGGTCTGGCCAGTATCACAGGGGAGAGCTCTCCTTTGGAGCCTTGCTCAGCTAGGCTCCCAGGACAACCATGTGATCATGAGTGGCTACATGCTGGAAATAGGAAGCAACCAAATTAATAAAGTCACTTCTCTTCTACTTTGTTAAGAGGAAGCTGATGCATTTGGTTTTCTTTATGCTCAAACCTGCCCTTGTCTGAAAGAGCTAAAACTTCCTCATTTGTAGTCACTCACTAGGGATGTGGAGATGTAAATTTCCCATCTTTTGATTGAAAAAGACTATTTATTCCTCCACACTCTTATGAATTTAAAGATGGAGCTTAACATTTGCATACATTTATCTCTCTCTCATTTTTTTTTTTATAAAAGGAAGGATCTGGGGAATAAAAGAAAACCAGCTAAAGCTCAAAGTCTGTATGCAGAGGAATGTTTGCTTTGTAATATTAATATTATAAATTTGGAAGAGAGGAAAGCAGGTTTGGCCAAATGTACAAAGTGTGAAGATTTTGTCCTTTCCCTGCATCCCACAGAAGGGACCTGCTTTCTCTTTAGGGCTAAGGACTTCGATCCCTTTTCAAACAAGCACAAGGAATTTCAAATCTCTGGAGCTAGAAACAGCTAATTTGAATATTTGGCACCAAAAGGGCACATTCTCAATTCAGCTTCGTGCCTCGTGATCACAGCACAGGACATCCTCATGACTCAAGTGAAAGAAATGGAACTAACAGACAAACAGCAGAATAGGGGCCACCCTAATCCTGGGAAGATCCATTTATCAAGGGACTTACATAAGAAAGAACAGGGAAATGGTGGAAGTCATTCATCTCGCAGTCATTCCAACTAAGGAAGAATTTGGAGTCTTTCTCCACATGGGACAGGTACAGAGAGTGGCAGAGGTCTCACAATATCTAGCTGCCCTCTTATAGCTATGTTGAGACCTCATTATCACATTGAATATAAATCTTATGTTCTTGGTACCATGCTACCAGACCCTAAGCAAACTCTACTTATCCAAGTATTCAACCATAAGAACGGGACACATCTATCCCTCCAGAAAATATCTGACTCTGCATTGACAAAAGCAGCCATAACAAAAGTAGCTTTTCCACATTTAAAATGTATTCCCAGAGACACTTGAGAGGGTAACACTAGAGTATGAAAATTGAATTGAGATGGCATGGGGACAAGCCAGTTGGCAGTAGATTTTATAAGTGAAGAGTCACGATGGATAGGCCCCATTAGATCCAACAGAATGTGGGAATTAATCATAAATATCATACTTCTGATACTTTATGAAAAGGACCTTCACCAAATTCTGTTTTTACTGCCAATCATCTTTGTGGTTGATTTTTGTAATAACAGTATAAGATATGACAATGCAACATGGTGCTGTTATTGAGGTTTTATTTAATCACTAAATGATTGCTGAAGCAGAAGCGTGTCATTCTGGGTCAGTGAGCAGTACAAGGCACACGCTCTAGTTCTATGATATCGATATCATCCATGCCATTGGAAACAGTCTCTAAAGAGAATCATACCATTTCCCTGAGTTTTTGGCAGTCTGACGCTATCTAGATACAAGTGATAGCAATCTATAACATTCTCACAGATTCAACGGAAGAGTGAAATTTCTTCTTCGGGCATCACTGGTCCAGGAACACTGAAGCAAGTGACCTTCTTCATCATCAAGGCTTCTTCATTTTGCTGCCATGGTCTCCTTAGGAGTACCAAACCCCATCTTCTACAGACATCAATGCCTGAGGCTTGTGATACAGAAGTACTAAGCTGCCACAGGGAGAACTATAGTTTAGCTAGAGACAGGCATTCACCTGATATCTAAGTGAGGGGACCAAGATACTATTGATGGGCAGGTGGAAACACCTGGGGGTGGGAGTATGGCAGGCTTTATGACAGCCATTTTGCCTATGTGGCTTAGTCAAATATATCACACTCATGACAGTTCATCTTCAAGTGAAAAGAACCTGGGCCAGAACACTATTGGAATTCATACTAGCAGTTTTGAAAATTGCAAGTCTGAGAAAGATAGGCTGATCCAATAGGGGACTTGCTAGACCATGACCAAATTTTTAGCTGGGTACACAGTATCTAGGAAGCAGATGTAGGTAAATTACTGTGAGTTCAAGGCTAACCTGGGCTACACAGTAAGGTGCAGGCCTGTGTGGGCTAGTATGCTATGCTGTATCAATAAACTGAAAGGTAACACAAAAGAAAAAGATAGAAGCTTTGACTACAATCTGTATTGCTAGCCATTAGTCCCACATATAACCCATCCCTTTCTGTCCTGTGTAGCACAAGGAACACAACTGGTTACCTGAGGGAATCATGTCTTATGTCTTGCTAAAGCTCAAGATCCAGTCAAATCATCCACAGATCGTAAAACTCCAAGTTTCAAGACTAAAACACATAATGCAACCAAGTATATTCTTCACTCCACAAGTAACAAGAGAAGTCCTCAGCACTGTGATCTTTGTGTTTGAGGATCTCTATAGCTTGTCGACTTCTGATGATCACAAAGGCTCCTCTTCTAATCATGCAGATAATCAGCTCCTGTTTGCATGAACTATTCATAATACTCACATGCCATAAGCTTCTCATTCCTTTGTTTAGAGTGAAATGACACCATAAGCTACCAAAGGTCTCTGGGATTTCTGACTGCTCTCCAGGGCTCAGTGACTTAACCTGAAGTTCCAAAGAATGGGCAACTATAAAACCCCATGCTGCTATATCTTGCCAAAAGATTTTTTTTTCAGACATCTTGGCTGGGAAGTGGTGGGCTTTATTGAGAAACACAAAAATCAGAAGCAAAATTGTCACATCTAATACTGAGGAGTTGCTTCTGATGAATAAAAGAAAAAAATGACTTTCCATTAAAGTGACTGGCTAATGGAAGGTAAGTCAGGACAGAGACCAAGGCTGGTTTTGCAGGAGAAGATGGAGATTGAGAGGCTTCCATCAATTGTAAAGGCTTCAAGTGTGGGTATGAGCAAAGTGCTCAAGTATTGGTTAAATGATCTGCGGAGCTGCAGACAGACCCACACAATGAAATCCCATGAAACATTTTCCCTTTAACTCTCAGCATTGGTGTATTCTTACGCTTTTAGAGTTAATTTCATTTTAATTCATGAAAGTGCCTATAGATGTGTTGGGAGAATCTTGGAACACATGCTTTCACTTCCCATCCTATCCTTGCTTAGTTATCCAGCCTCTCCAGAGACTCATTGGAGCCCTTTGTTTTTCACAAGCGTTGAAGAAACGCAGCACACAGGGGCGTCTTACTACTTGATAGACCTACTTATGAGTTCCTCCCGAGTTTGGTATTTGTAGTCGGAAGAGAATGAAATCTTTCTTCAGGTCCTCAGCGCTTCAAGGGATGAGTCTTATGAGCAAACTAATAGGCAAGATGTAGCCAGTTGGCCAATTATCCACCTCCTCTTCAACCCAGGAATCCTCCCCAAAGAAGCTGCTGCCTTGAGCTCAGCCCACACTATCTGACCCCCGAGTGATGGCCATCTACCTCTTACTGGTTTCCATGGAACCCCAAGATTTGAACTATCTACATTTACCACCCATACTGTGATATCTGAAGTGACTCAGCCCCTCAGGACCCAGGGAAGTCTTCACTCTTCATTTTTCCAACTTGGACCTACTTTAATCATGCCGTGCTGCCTTATAAGAAAAAGGGAGTGAGTGGGTGTGTTCCTTTAAATAATGACATTTTTTTTAAAAAAATATTGAATTCAAATGGATAGATAGATCTCTGTGACATCTTAAAATAACTACCTCCGTGTTCTGCAGTATCTATTAGTTATTATGCCGTGGGTACCTTGTGTTGCATGTGTATTGAAATGCATGTTGACTTATTTCAGTAGACGTCAGAAGTCAGTCTAAGACACTGTTCCTCAGGTGTCTTCCCCCTTTTCGAAATGAATATGTGTTTAGAGACAGGGTCTCTCACAAGGATCTAAGGATCACTGATTAGATTAGGTTAGTTGAACAGTGAGCTCCAGGAACCACCTGGCTCCACCTTTCCATAGCCAGGTTTACAGATGTGAGCTCCCATTCCCGGAGTCCTGGAGATGAACTCAGGTCCTCTTGCCTATGGAGAAACTTTAGAGCTGAGCTAACTTTTCAGACCAAAGTGGCTTTACCTCAACAAGGGTTTTATGATTTTGTTTGATGGCTTTGGGATTTTTTGCTTAAACGTTAGCAGATGTATGTTCTCAACCTCATCCATGGTCCAACCTCTACAAAATCCTGCATGGCTCATGTTGCTATTCCCCTGAGGAGTCTTGCAGACCCATAGCGGAGTTTCAGTGGCCACAGCGGAAACACAGCCCATCATAGGGCACTGATTGCTAACTGGGAAGCAACCTGGACCAGCGCTTCACAGTAACAGCAGGCTGTGCAAATAGGGCCGTAGGAAAAGCTTTCTATCCCTGAGCCACAGGGATTAGGGAAGTCCCACTGAGCCCCACTGTGCATAACCACTCACTTATACTTATACTTACATTATAGCACATAGAGTGAGTGTTTGCCTAGAACTCCTGAAGGGAGAGCCACTTACACAAACTCTTGGGGCTTTAAAGCTCAATTGAGGGATTACCCATCATTACCTGCAAATATTTGGTCACTAATAAAGCCACTGAAATATTCTGCACTGAGTCCCAAGGCATTTGAAGGATCAAAAAGACTTGCTTAGATTCAAGATCTGATATATAGATATATTATTCAACATATATGGATATATTATTCTCGTTTAGGTTGTGTTCTCATAAAAATGATAGAAGCACAACAATGTATGAGTTTAAATGTGTTAGCTATAATGTGAACTTGAACGTTTCCATAAGTGACTGAATGCAGAGTCATGACAACTCTGCCAGTGTTTGAGACTTAGGTAAATTTTTATCTCAGCTGACATTAGTAATTCTGCATGGGAGAAGTTCACACAAGCCTTAGTCAATATGTCAGTTTATTATTTATATGCCTCATTCACTGCTAGGAGAAAAAATTAATCAATAAATCATAAATCAAATAAAATTATCAATTTTATTCAAAGTGTTGCCAAGGCATGTAATGGCTTCCACTTGACAGAGCAGGAGAAGGGGCCTCCAGGAACAGCTGTGTGAGAGTATTTTGATTGTGATAATTGAGGTGAGAAGATGTACCAGCTGTGGGTGGTCTACTCCCTGGTGGGATCCTGGACTGTGTAAATGGAACAAAGGATCAATGCTCACAGGTCTGTCTTCATCTTCTGCTTCCTGATTGTGGAGGCAATGCAAGCAGCTGCTCTTGGCTCCTGTGGCCTGGACAAGTGCCTGTACCTTTAAAAACCTTTCTCCCTTCAGTTGCTTTCATCTGGGAATTTCATTACAGCCATGGGAAGGGGAACTCAGAGGGTTGCTTATCAAACATGCTCGAAGTACTTTACATGACATAGAACATTTTTCCTAAGCTAAAACCTGGAACATAAGTTTGGTCCTTTACTGGAGTCAAAATCAGCATGACAAATGGCTTCAGTGTGGCTTATCCAAACTACAGAAAGTGTACAACTCTCAAAAGCATTTGACTTTCCTAGCAGGTTATTAAACTGCTCCAGGTGAGTTTCTAACTTATAAAACCTTAACAATTCGGTGAGTCCTCTTATCCAACTTCTTTATAACATTCCTTTACCTTTCTCCATTCTTATTTGGGAAGATGAGGTGAGACAGCTAGCTATAGGCTATGTTTAAAGCATATACATTATCTCTATATACATTTAAATCAATATGTAAATATGTACTTCACCACATTTTTTCATTTTATAAATATTTATCTAGGGCTTGGTGGTGGTGGCGCACGCCTTTAATCCCAGCCCTTGGGAGGCAGAAGCAGGCAGATTTCTATGAGTTTGAGGCCAGCCTGGTCTACAAGAGCTAGTCCCAGGACAGACTCAATAGTTACAGTGAAAACCTGTCTCAAAAAATCAGAAAAAAAGTTATCTACTTTGAGATAATGAAACTTGACATATTGTAAGTCAGAATAGAAAGCATTTTTCTAAATTTGATTAGTTAATTTATTTTACAACCCAACCACATTTTCTCTTCCTTCCTCCCCACCCAATTCTTCCCCCATTACCTCCCTCCCCCTCCAAACCACTCTTCCTCTCTTTCTGTTCAAAACGGGGCAGGCTTCCCGTGGGTATCAACAAAGCATGGCATATCAAGTTGTCTTAAGACTAAGAACCTTCCCTTGTATTAAGGCTGGGCAAAACAATCCAGTATGTGGAATTAATTCCCATGAGCTAGTCAAAGCCTTAGGAATAGCCCCTGCTCCCATTGTTAAAGAGTTCCACAAACATGCCAAGCCACACAACTGTCCCATGTATGTAGAGTGTCTAGGTTAGTCTCCTGCAATCTTAGTTGTTGGTTCAGATTCTGTGAGTTCCTATGAGTCCAGAAGTGGATTCTGTGGGTTTTTTTTTTTGACGACCTTAACCCCTCTGGCTCCTACAATCCTTCCTCCCTAGATGAAGGCTCTCTGATCACAATTGGGGTAGTTATCAATCTGATAACAGGAGGTGGCTCCATCAGGCTACATATCCACTAATGTTAAGAGTCTTAGCTGAGGTCATCCTTGCAGACTGTGGGAGTTTCCCTTCCATGAGCCTTTTACCTGACACAAACCTTCCTCCTTTCCATCCATCTCTTTTAGTTCTCTCCCCCTCCATCAACCTCCTAACCATATCCCTCAAGTTCCCATCCTTACCCACCCCAGTCCACCCAGGGGTTCTCTTCTACTTTCCCTCCCCAGGGGGATCCATGTGTCCTCCATTGAGCCCTCTTTATTACCTAGCCTCTCTGGGTCTGTAAATTGTAACATTGTTATCCTTTACATCACAACTAATACCCACTTGGTGCTGTGGGAGCTCCTTCCCATCTTTCAGCCAATAGCCTTTAAGATACCAGCCCAATGGGGGCGTGGTCTCTTATACTTTTAAAAAGCAGCAGGAACTGGGTGCTCTCTCTCTTGCTTCTGGCTCTCTGTTTCCTTTTTACAAGGAGAGGACTGTTGTTTGGGATGGTGATCTGTAAGTTTTTTTCCCCATAAATAAATAGTCCTTTTTATTTTTCATAATTCTTAACTGGTGTGGGATTGTTTTGCGGCTTCAACTTACGAATGAGAGTTTTTAATGTAACTGTGCACTCTAAGGATATACAGAAATTAAAATCTGCTTTCAAATTCAATTAGTGCTTTTAGTAGTAATGAGAGAAAGCAATCCAGTTTTGCATCATGAACTGTGAGGTTTAGGTCCCCAAAATACTGTCTGGAGTAAAAGATATAAACCTACACGTGGGCATTTCCTAAAGCATTGGCTCATAAAAGCAATGGTCAAGAGTAGTAAGATCACAGAACTGATCAACCACACAGGCTGAGTAAGCCTGACAGCAAAGGATGGGATGCCGTGTGTCCTGAGTGTCACCACCGTGAATACAGGCCAGACCTGGATGTGACCTCAGTCCTAGAAAACTGGGTCACATAGTTCAGACTTTTGCAAGACTGGAAAAGCTGAATATACAAAGGCTACATTTCAAAGAGCAGTGAACAGAGCAGCGGGTGCTTGCCACCAAGCCTAAGGACCGCGTTCACTCCCCAAAGCCCACATCTTAGAAGGAGAGAACCAAGTCCTACAAACTGTCCTTTGATTGCTCACCATGGCACACTAAAACCTACACACACATACACGCATGTGCATGCATAAACAAACACATAGGTGCGCACATACATGCATGCAGAAACAAACACACACTAAATAATTTTATAAAAATAAAATAGCAATGACGAATTTTCAAAAATGAGTTTGAGGGTTGGTGTAGTCTTTATTATTGTATGATTTATGTTATGTGCATGTGTGTGCACCTTCGCATTTGTATCTGCCCTATATGCATTCATGTATCCATAGAGATCAGAAGAAGGCACAGGTGCCCTGGAATTAGAATTATAGGCAGTTGTGAGCTTGCCAGATGAGCCCTAAGAACCAAATTCAGGTCCTCTACAAGAGCAGCCAGGGCTGTTAACTAGTGAGCCATCTATCTAGCCTCTAAAGTTTATATTTAAAATATATGGTATTGTGTTATTTTTATATTGTAAATTTAGCACAAGTTTATCTTTAAGTTTAATTTCATGAAATAAAAGCAGTGATAAATGTCTTGTTGTCTATTATACAAGAGAGAGAGAGAGAGAGAGAGAGAGAGAGAGTACAGTTTAATAAGTAAGTGTAGTAAACAATTAACACAGTAGAAAAACTTCAATTTCAAGGCCCAAAGTTAATCAGAACTCAATATATACTCAGTACTCAATCTGTAGTTTACACAAACACTCACCATGCAATGCCTTTCACAATATTGTTGTGTATTTCTTTGTGGCATATTTGATATTTTTTCACTAATAAAAATTCACACCGTCTAAAATATTTACAAGTATCTTTAAATTTTGTTTAGAGTGTTTGACATAAAGGAAAGAGTAGGATATTTTACCCCAAGATTGCACTGAGTCAGAGACAGTGACCTGTAGCCGTAGGTCATTTGTGATGAGTGTAGGGCAGCAGTGTCAGGCTTCCTGAGCAGGGGGTGATCGGCCTGAAAGATGCGGAGTCCGGGAGAGAGAGAAGTCACTGCAGACTGCGTTTTGCTGCAATTTTGTAAAATTGCCTTGTACGTATTATCTTCCATCTTCTTACATAAGCACGGGCACATTCTGTCGCAAAGTCATTGTAAAAGCAAGACCAAAGCTCGGGGGCAAATTCTCCCCTACTCATTTTTCCGGGCCCTTTTCCTAAGTGGTCTGTGAACACACACAACCCCAAGACCCCCACCTTGCTCCTTTCTGTCCGGAGCTGACTTTGCTTACAGACATTGTTGAAGTGTGTTAGAGCCCCTCACTCTAACACCCCAGTCAACAGAGATGTTGCAACAGGCTCCACATGAGTGTGAGAAGCCAGGCATAGGAAGTGTTCTGCGTCTACTGCCTCTTCCACTGTTCTTTGACATTTAGCTGTTTCTGCTATAGTTTATATAGCAATAAATACGGCGAGGACGGCAACACACGTATACGGGGTGAAAAGGAGACTCTTTTAAGCCCGTCTTTCTAGACAATGCTATTAGTGTGGTTGGATTTGCCTTTCGAGGCCCTTTCTGTTTCATATCCACGTGAGCATGTCATGCCTATAGACACATGTGGCTGTATGCTGATGTGCATGGCCATTGTGCCCACTGCTTACTTATACAGAATATGATGTTCAACCTGCTCACTTAGACTAGTTCAAGCATGTGCAGTCAAAGATTAGTTACGCTTGCTTTGCTTTCTGCTCTCCCCAGACAGCCTGTGAAGTCAGAATCCCGACCTCTGAATTGTTCAGGACTCCAGCATTCTTATATTTGGCTGGTTCTCTCTACTGGGGAGGGATCATGGAGCAGTCAGGTCTCCAGAAGCTTTATATTATTCTTTCTGGAATCAATGCATATTTGGACATGATTCCAACCTTGACTTTCTTCAATCTGACACTTGAAACCTACCTTGTTAAGGGAAACCCTTTTTATACAGTCATTTGAGATAGACTTCCGTTGGAATATGCCTAATCCAAAATCTGGAGTGCACCAAAAGTCAAAGCTTGGAGAGCTCTGGTGTGGTAAGAGAAGCAGAAAATTCCTTCATGGGTCTTTGCCAATGGCCACAGCAACATGGCAGGCACTCTGAGAACATTGCAGAGATTACCTTCATGTCACATGGACAAATATATACAGAAAACATTAGTGAGTTCTATGGGTTTCATTACCAGTAAATCTCTTGTGGTGCAAACATTCATAAATGGAAAAGTTCCAAATTTCCTTTTTTTGTCACAAGCATTTAAGTGAAGGGAAAATTAGCTTTAAAGAGTGAATATGATCTTCCGGGACAGGCACCAAAGCCACAGAGAAACCCTGTCTCGAAAAACCAAAAAAAAAAAAAAAAAAGAGTGAATATGATCCACAGTCTTCAATGAATGAAATGTAATAAAACATGGCTGCCCCTCAAATCAGCCTAGTCTACACTTCCACAATGATGCCCAGGACTACCACTGTTCAAATCCTCTTCTCTGTTTTGGGAAACCTCCATCAGGTTTTCGAGTTTCGACTCTGTGTGTAACTTTGATCACTTACGTTAGCTTTCTGAATATGGAAGGATCTCAGGAAGGGTGACCAAGATATCATCAGCAGCAACTATCACGTATGTCTAGGGTGTGATGGGGACAGATCTCGAGGCAGATGATAGGGCACTGTTCCGTCTGCACGTGCCACCATGTGTGAAGCAAGGATGGTGACATCCCAGCTCTCAACACCTCTCTCCTTGCTTTGTAAAAGTTTTCTCACTTACTAGAAGAAGATGTGCGCTATTTTGACAAATTCTATCAATGCGGACAAACGCTGGCGCTCGTACAAATGGTTGTGTTTTGCAATGAAGACAAGAAAACGTGGCCCGAGACCATTGACTCAGCCGGTGTTCTACTCTTCACAGTTGCAGAGCGGCATCCGAAACTTTTTCTTTGTTATGAAATCAGCATTTCTTTAAATCTCACGTAGGTTGAGCTAATAATTCAACATCAAACGTCACCACAGCAGGCAGTCCCAGATAGCGAACCTGAAGAGCTTTCTGAGTCACGGCCCGGTTTTAATTTAGGGGAAGATTTACTGGAAGAGTTATGTGGGTCTCATGCAGCAAAGGAAGGAGCAATTAAATCAGTGGGACTTGCTATTTTAAACCAGAGTCACACAGCCATGAGATAAAGAGAACCTAAGATAAGAATAGACTGTGATTCACAACTATAAGCAAATCCTGGGTCTACCAGGTGTGATCTGCATGAAACAAAGAAAATCCCTTGCAGGAGGATGGCAGTGTTAGCCACGCACTGATGGGTACATCAGCTGGTAAAGGAGCAATCACCATACCTAGGATTCTGTTACCGGGCTTTCTAAAGGAAGGAGGCCCACCTACTAGGTTAGGATGTTACGATTCTTGACTGCTTCAATCACCTCATGTTCCCAATACCACAGCACAGGGCCTGGTGGATGATGTCTGTACATAGGGATGGTGTTTATGCAAACAGCACCCAAGCAAATCCTGGAGACCGTCAGACAGGTTTGCGCATGTGTGAAGGAGAAAATAACAGCAATGCTTGCCACCTAGGGGCTCTGAGAGCAAGAGTGATGAGAACATGCAGTGCTGGGCAGGCTGCTGGGTAAGGGATGCTGCCTGCAATGACATTTTATAATAATAATAATGTGTTGCAGGCGCCGGGGCATGCTGGTGATGATGGGGAGGTGGAGACATTCTGAGTGCTGGGGTTCTCAAGGAAGTGAGGAATTAAACTGACAGGGCTACGGGCTCATCTGTTCCATCCCCCTGTGGTGACCAATATCACATGGCCTCTGATAGTGATTTAAATCGTTCAACTCTCTTTTTTTTCCAGTGTGTCTTTTGCATCATATATTCTTGATCCCATTTATTTCCCCAACCCTACGCATGTACCTTCTGCACATGCACTTCCCCAAATAAAGTAAAATTTAGGAGAAAAAGGGGACAAAATAAAAAAGGGAAAAATTAAAAATTTTGTCATGGAAGCTGCAGTGTGACACAGTGAGTCATGCTGTAAACCCCTTGGTCCATGGATTTTTACATGCAAGTGTTCACGGCGAAGAGTCATTGGTCTGGTCTGAGCTGTCTAGCTTCCACTACACTACCAGTTCTGGGCCCTCATTAGGACTCTTCCTGAGTATCCTGTTGTTTCTCCGTGTTGTGAAGATCCTGAAGCTTTGGGTCTGCAGGTCAGGTCCCTTCATATTCTCCAGCAGATCACAGACGGGGTGGATGTTGGGGTGGGCCAACTGTAGGACCTGGGTAAGTTGGGTTGGTCTGCCAGTCACTTCATCCCCTGTCCTCACCACCAGGGTGAGTTCTCCAGCATTGCCCCAGCTATTTCTCCTCTTGCAGCAATGAGCAAAGAGGTGGGGCCAGTTCTACTGGTTTCATCTCCTCAGAGTTGATTCTCCATACATGCGCCATTAGGGCCCATTCTCTTGCGCTTTCAGATAGGGAACAAAGGTCACTCTCCTGAGTATTACATCTCTTGAAGGGTAGGGACAACTCTCCAGTTCTTATGACCCTGGGTCAGCTCCTCTACCTGCCTTATGTGTTGATGGGCATAAGGTGTGGGGTTATCTCTCCTCTGCTCTTGCCTTCATGTGTCATGTGAGTAATGGGAGCAGCTCTCCTCTTCTCATGTCATTGGAGCTGGGTCACACTCACCTCTGCCACTGAGTTGCAGCTAGATGCCAGCCTCTGACAGGCAGCCCCAGAATGGAGGTCTACTGAGCAGAACTGAGATTCTCCCATGTCTCATTTTTTTGCTCTCTGATACATTAGCGTAAGGTAGCACTCAGGTTCCCATGGTAGGAAAGTTGTGTGTTGCATCTGCTCCACAGATACTAAAATTAAACCATCTCCATGTGGAAGCCACCAGAGGCTTACTCGGCCCAACCAAGACACGTCAGTGAACTGGGAGGGAGAAAATGATCCTTGGGATTCTCTGGCTTTGTCTTTCCTCAATACTGCTGGAAGAGAAAGAAGACCTGGCTGCCAGCCTGTTGTGCCATAACCAAGAAAAGAAAGCTTCCTTCAGTGCTCCTGTGCAACCTTTCTGTTCTTAATGGCCACATCATCTATTGGTCATTACTGAAGATGCTGTTTTGGTTACATCTCACCAAACCACACATTCTCTGCATGCTGTAGACCTGTGCAAATTCCTCTACTCAAGACCTCAGTTTTGAGCTGCTAAAGGATCCTAGGAATTTGGATATTTCACTAAAACTGTTTCTTATTATACCAAATATACTTTCAACATTTACTCTCCCTCCATGTGTGTCTCTTAGGAAGGTCAAATCCCTTGCTTTCATAAAGACAATTTTATACCCCATTGATTTTCTTTCAAATGAGCAATTTGAGCAATCAAACTACCTCCAATAAGTCAAAATAACATTCTGGCATTCAGGTTCCTCACTGAAAAACACCAGGACCAATTTGTCCACACAAACCATCACTGCTTTGTCCTGATATTTTAGGATCAGTCTTCTGTAACTTTGAACAGACTGGTATTTTGTGACCCCAGCACTTGCATACATGCACAGAGTGTTTAGGAATTCTCACTAAGAAACCATGCATATCCTTGTATGGCCTAGACTCTAAAAGTGAAAGGAAACAATAGCTATGAGTGTCCAGAAAGCAGAATCATGAGCGACATGTCAACTGTACTCCCTTGCCAGGGCCATAGCCTATGCCAGCACCTAATAGTTATGTTCTCTTGCTTCTACCAGTTAGTGAGATTGGTTTTAAGTTTTATATTTTGGCTAAGGAGCCTTAGATAAAGTCTCATACTTTTGGAAGTTATATTGCTTATAAACATAATTTTGCTATGAGATATGAAAATTTCCACAACATGAAAAAGTAAACTATTTTGTTTGTGAAATGTATCAGTTTCTTAGGACACGCTTATAGCAGGTATTGGCAAAAGTGAAGACAAGGAGAAAGGGACAGGGGACAGGAGATAAGAGCAGGAGGAGGGAACTAAGGGATAAGTCCCTGCTGCTGATGACACCATATACCGTGATTGCAAAATATAGAGAAATCAAGCTCTAATTATTCTGGGAATGTCTTCCCTGCCATCTAGATTTCAAAGTGCTAGAAGATTTGCACACGCTGCTGTGGGGGGTGGGGAAGTTGTTAGTATCCTGATACAACTGGATACCCTTAATGTTTTAATATCAGCCTTCCATGGAGGATGAGTCCATTATGCAACATTGGCACTATTTAGGAGGTAACCAATTGCTCTCTGATTGGATGGGATCTTGGTTGCACAGGAGGTAACTCCTGCCTTGTACTGCCACCTATTGAAAAATCTCATTCCTCCATGAATGATAGACTCTAGGTTAGAATTAAATACTTCTGTTTAGCTAAACTGACATGGCATCAAACTTCCTCCTCAATATATAAATGCTCTTTTCTGCCTTAACCAGAGAAGCTTCACTTTACAGTGAACAGTGATGAACTCAGGTTGAAGGCTGAGAATAAGTAATAAATCGGTACTTAGCCCTAAACAAAGTATTTATACTATCCCATCTAAGACTAGGAACACAGAAAAGGGCCAGAAAGAAAGTCAGAGTCATAAGTTATGGAGAAGGGTTATGAAATCCCATCTCTGGACGAGTCATAGCATTTGCCATGAGGAATTCACAGTAGCTACTGATGTCTACACTGGGTCTACACAAGAATGAACCCATCAACAATCAGACATGGATAGAGGAAGAGGCTCAAAGGTCTCCATTCACACTACTGAATCATGTGCTACTCAAAGATTCAGCGAGAGGTTAGTCATTGTATACCCACTGGGTAACCCTATTAGACGTCAATGAATTGATCCAATACGAGACTTACGGAGTTAGTGAACTACAAATCCCTAGTCTACATTAGGTCTTGGTTTTTTATACAAGGAGGTGAACACACACATCAAGTTGCATTGATTTTGTTTGTTTGCTTGTTTCTCTTGAGACAGTGTCTCACTTTATAGCTCTAGCTTTTCTGAAACTCATTATGTAGACCAGGCTAGGCCTTGATGTCCCCAAGATCCACTTGCTTTTGCCACCTAGTGCCAGGATTAATATGTGCCACCATGCCTAGCTGAGACTCAACTTTGAATACCCGAGTTGTCACTCTGATGTCATTTAGGTTTGAAGCACATGGACAAAGTTCCAGGTAGCATGTGACAATGTAAGTTACAGGGATATATGTAAAATGGCATAAAAAAAAATTAAGAAGCAAGAAGAATTGAGGGCTGGGGATGGATGATTCAGTGGGTAAAGCATTTACTCTGAAAGCATGAAGACCTAGGTCAGATCTCTAACACTCACATCAAAACCTGTCTTACTTGGGGTTTCTTTTACTGTGATAAAAACACCATGAGCAAAGCAACTCTGGGAGGAAAGGGTTTATTTAATCTGAGAGCTTAAGGTCCACCACTGAGGGAAGTCATGGCAGGACCTCAAGGAGGAATCTGGAGGCAGGAACTGAAGCAGAGACTATGGAAGAGCGCTTCTCAAGGCTTAATCTTTCTATTTCCTTATAGCACCCAGCACTACCTGACCAGGGATGGCGCTAACCATAGTGAGCTTGGACCTCTTACGTCAATCATCAATCAAGAAAATGTGCGAGAAACTTGCCCCCACACAGACAATTTTGGCTGGGGCATTTTCCTCAATCGAGGGTCCCTCTTCCAAATGACTCTAGCTTGTGTCAAGTTGACAGAAAGCTCACCAGCACACCCAGATGAGGAGTTGCAATACTAGGTGGGGAGAGACAGACAGATATGTACAGTTCACTGGGCAGGCAGTCGAGTCTCCATAAAAGACTGTCTCAAATATAAGGTGGAGGGTGACTTCAGAATAAATAGAATGTCAACTTCAAGTTCTGCCTGTGCACACAGAGTGGGTAAGCACACATATGTGTACACAGACGTAACATAGGCACACGCACAAAGAAGAAAGAGCAAAACCTTGTGAACTCGAATAATTCGAAAAAGGAATCATGAAATGGCAGTGTTTGGTCTGGAAGAATGAATAGGAGCCGAGTACACAGAGACGGCGGGGGAAATCCGTAAATCTGAAATCCGAACATGCCTTAGAGAGGTGCTGATCCAAATCCTTCGCTCTGCTGAGAAGTAAACAGGATAACACTCTCAAAGTCAAGGCCCCGCCATCAGCAAATTGCCTGCTCTCTCTTCATGCGTCACAGGTGTCTGAGCTCACTTAAAGGAGGCAGGATTACTGGGTAGGGACTCCTGGCTTCCAAAACTTCCTGCGACCTCTTGTTTGAGAAAATGCTCTCACAGTAAAGGGAATCAAAACTGAATCTTCATTTTAGGATTCAAAACTCTGTTCTAGAGCTTCTATATGATTTTAAGAATCAAGAAAGTAAAAGGAAATATGCAAATCACAAGTAAGATACCCAAGACTTTCCAAGATTTCAAGGCGAAGGTAAAGAAACCCACAGTGTTGGAGGATGATGTCGGTTTCTTCCTCAGCTCCTCACTGGAGACGTGAAAACAATTCTCAAGGCCACACTGATAGCACAAGGAAGACTTAAATAGGACAATATACTGTGGAAATCTTTGTCGAGGGAAGACTATAAAACTACAGGAAAATCCCATAACTGTTCTGGAGGATATCTAACACCCAGCAGCACCCAGCTGTGTCAGGCCATGGTATTGTCACCCTCTCCATGACTCTGTGTCTGAAGGCCATTCTGTATAGTGCCACCTGAGCATGGGATAGATTTGCATCACCATGACAAAGTACCTGTGAAACCATTCAAAAGCAGGAAGACATCTTGACCCATATTTTCAAGGGTTTCAAATAAGGATTCCTTGGCTCAATCATTTCTGGGACCAAGGTAAAGCAGAGCATTATGGGATGAAATTGCCATGAAGCAAAGATGCTGACCTCATGGTGGGGGAGGAAGCAGCAAGTGCACCATGAGGGGGCCTGAGCCAAAGTCTGTCTTTCCAGAACACACTCCACTGATCCTGATCCAAATCATTCCCACCTCCTCAGGCACCCAGCACCTATAAAAGTACTACCACCTCGGGCAAAAGGACACCTCACACTCATCCATGATTTTGAGGATTTGAGTTTATCAGTTTTTAGCTGTATCAATTTTTCATTTTATTAAATTGCCCAGATGAAAGACACGGCCCTGGATACTGAATACAGCTTTATGAGCATAGTTACATACAACAACAGCCAACACAACAGCAGGGACAAGGAGTGTTCTCTGCATCAGTCTGGGTAGTCTTCCAATAAGAGCTAAATAAACACGCGTCAGAATTTTCTCTTGGGGTCCTTTCTTGCGTTCAGTAACTCTGCATCTCATCATCCAGGTGAGGAAAATCATTTTATCAATATTTCCCATTAATTAATTACCAGAAGAACACTTCCTAGGCATCTTAGACAATTTTTTAAAGATGTTCAGAACTTCAAGCAGATGTTTCTCAGAAGCAAAACAAATTTCCAAAGAGAATGGTTGGGGGGGGGGGAGTGGTAGAGAATTAATCATCAGGGAAATGCCAGTCAATCAAAACCACAGTGGTGCTCTGTGTAGCAAGAATGGCAAGGAGCAGCGACTACATTCAGCAATCACCAAGGTGAAAGAGCACCTCTGCTGTACTGTGCTGGAATGCAAAGCAGTGCAACCATTAGAGAAACCTGTAGAGAGGTCACCGCTAAAATTAGAGGTAGAGGTACCATGAAATTGCTCTAACTCCAGCGCCGGGAAGATGCCCAAACAAAGAAAGTCAATACGTGCATTTACTGAAGCACTATTTCTGGCTGCCTAGGTATCTGTCAGTGAGTGAATACATACAGAAAGTGTGGTATATCCATGCTATGAAATATTGTTCAGGCCTGAGAAAGGACCCTATCCTTCACCGTAAAATGGATAAAACTAGACTTTCATCTTTGGTTAATTACATCAGATGCAAAAGACAAGCACCCCATGTCTTCTCTGACATCTATAACATTAAGTTCATCTTCATAAAGGGTGGTAGAATGGTTGATTCTAGAAGTTAGGATGCAATGGGGGAGGGGGATAGATAATTGGCAATGTGTACAATGGAACAGGAAGAAAACCAGCCATTATTTCATAGCAAGATAGCATAAGTGTACCTGATAATAATTCCTTGTGTATTTCATAATAGCTAATAAGTATCTTGAATGCTACCATCCAAAGAAATGATAAGTGTGTGAGATGATTGACATGTTAATTACCTCATTCTGATCATTGCCCATACATTGTATTTCTGTACTGTATTATCTCATTGCACTCATATGCATGTGTAATTATGCCCACTGAATCACATATATAAAATGTTCAGACTTGCAGATAATTCTATTCATAGCAATGTAATCAGATGAGCCTTGCCCTCTTAGGATACCTGGCATTCCTTCATTTCTTTCCCAGTTTTCAAATCTCAACACCATTGTGTGCCTAACTGGAACCATTGGTAAGAGAGGAACGTGTTCAGCTTCTTTTTAGTTTGGCTCCTTCCACCCACACAAACTGACTTCTGCTGCACTTCTAAACACAAAAGCTCATATTTATCTCTTGCATTGCAGGAAGTTCATTCTCTCTCAATCTCACTTTGGAACTATGTTATGAGTGATAGTCTGAGGGACCCGTCTTGGATGTTATCATTGACAAAGAAAAAAGGAAGATGGCAGCAGACCCTAGCCAGTGTGGGAGCTGCTTTTCCACCTGCATCCCGATACATCTTCAGTTTTCTGTTTCACCCTGTCAACTTGCACCTGTGTAACACTTCAAAACCCTCTTGACCCTGAGATGGGCAAGGCTGCTAGTTAGTTTACTGACTCCATGATGTCATTTATATTTTTTACTAAAAAGACTGAAATACGGACCCTATAATCATCAGAATATTGAATTGTTCACAGATTTTATTTCATATTTTTGTTCTTGTTCTTAGGACAGAGTCTCATGCTGCCTAGGCTGGACTCAAACTCCCACTATGTAGCCTAGGATGACCTTGATCTCAGAATCATTTTCCCTTCATCTTCTAAGTACTGAAGTGACAGATTTGTGCCACTGTTCCTGACTATGGGAGATTTTAAAAGAAGAAAATAAAGCAATGCCAACACAGAGGGAAATTTATTTGAAAATTTGCAAAGATTTGATATATGGGCCATACACATGTAAGTATGTGATTCCCCTCATTAAACTGAAATTGATTAAGAAAATAGGCTTTGTTGTATGAGTCCTATAACTCTTAACATTCATTCAGGAACGAGTAACCAGGAAGAGAGAGAAAAAAGCCTCAAATAAGCAAGTGTTTGATTGAATTTAAATCTCTCCCCCTGAATGTTTCTACCTACCCATGAGACTTTAGATACCTTTAAAATAGTCATGGACACATTCAGAATGCTTCTCAATTTTCACTGATCAAGCTGTTCTTAGAACCATCATTATGAACACAATGCAAAGTACCCCAGAAGTCCTTGGTCAGGGATGAGTCTCGAAGTCACGAGAAGATGGACACAGCTAATTACCCAGCCTTCCCCGAACAGAACTGATCAATATGCACTGCTGGAGATAGAATCCAGCAGAGAACAATCCGCATAAACCACGGAGGAACATCAACGTGAGGGGGCAAATGGCAAGGAAGGTGGAAGGCCTGGGAAGAGAGAGCCAGATGAGAGAGATTGCCCTGCCAGAGCAGACCAGAAAGAAACAATGACAACAGACGTTTTCAGCAGGCCATGTTCGTGCTGTTTTACATAATTGTGCCTCACAAGAGTATCCCTCCTACATCCTCATCTTAGCAAATGACTTCATCAACACCCTGTTTCTTTACTTAGAATCTCAGCCTCCAAAGCATATGTAAAGCACCTGGGAACTGTGCCCATCAGAGAGATGCGTGGTGTAGCCATTTCTCTCTTCATTGTCGTCCAAAACGTCCTGTGTGCCGACCCCTCCCAATCATTCTCTCTGCCACAGCCCATGTGCCTTTTATGTTGGCGACACTATCCTGACCCAGGTGGAGGACCTCTTCCTCCTACCTCTCCATTCCTGTAACTGTCCCCACTGAGAACACATCTATACCTGTTTTCTAAATCATGACGCCCACATTGATAGTGATACAGAAATGGGCAGTAATGTTAACATTTAGTGGAAAACTAGGTGAACAAGAGCAAAGAGACAGAAATGGAGGGGATATGGACTCTGCTGTTGGGATTGGAGACTATAGTGTAACACCAGACCCAGTGCACAGAATTAAAGCGGGTGTAAGAGCTGTGGTCTGCCTGCCGTGGAGAGAAGATGTGCAGGCACAGTCTCTCTGTGAGGCCCTCCAGGCTTGCAGGAGGAATGGCTGCTGCTGTGTGAGAAGGTTGAGGAAGAATTCAACAGGCAGGGTTAACTAAATTTGTACCTGAGTAGCCAGTTCAAAGGCCAGCATTAGTAGTTTAGGGCTAGGGGAATGAATTCACAGAGGCAGGAACTACTGAGGTCTTTGAGCCTCTTTACTGTACAAAGCTGGAAGAAGCATCAGTGTATGAATAGCAATGGCCAACTTGAAAAGAAATCAACAGCATTCTTCCAACCATATCATGCCAAGAGAAATGTAAAATTGTCTATACTAGGGGGAGAAATGATCAATGTGTGCTCAAGAAGCCTGGAGTGCAACGCGGGTGGTCTCAGAGCTAACTTTCCTGGATGTGAGTGTAAAAGAAATGAATTGTGTTCTAATCCGCCCCTTTATTCAGAATTATCATAGCATATATTCAATAAGCTCATGATATATATGACTCCTCTATGACCAAGGCTCAGGGTCACACTTACAAGCTCCATACGCACCAAGCTGTTACATGGGACCCAAACTGCATCCCTGGTTGGAGAGAATAACATTTCCCAAGGGACTGAAAATGAGAAGAGTGAGCAGTCAAGTGAGAACCTAGGGTCAACAAAAAGAACCAAGCTTGGAGGCCCTGGTCAGGAAGGTGTACTTCAGGGTCGCTTGTGAGTGAACTTATCAATGACTTGAGTTCCTTGTCTACTATAGGCCATATGCAATCTGCAAGGTAACGAAATGGGCTCCTAGTGCCATAGACACCAACCTCCACTGAACCTCAGCAGGACCCACAGGGACATCCTTAAGGGTGGAAATTCAGTAGGTCATAGTTACTGTTTATATGGTTCATTGGTTTATGTATTTTTTTCATTTTGCAGTCCATGGGATTCTTTATTCTTTACTAAGATGAGTCAATAGATAGACTCCTAAACAATCTCGCAGAAGCCAGGGGCGGGGTGAGAAAATCAGCTGTCACAGCATCTCACCTGTTTGCAGGGTCTGCTGAAGGAGTTTTCTGTGTATGTGGGTTCCCAGGACCCTTTCCTGATACATTGCGCAATTCTGCCTCATCTCCTGGCTTGTGGCTAACACTAAGGACAAACACGAGTGTCTAAGCTGCTCCTTAGATGCGGCCTGGCCCCCCTTTGCATGCATGCAATATTTCATTTCAGCCTCTCAAGTCTCAGACGCCATCCACCATCTGAAGTATCTCATTTGCAATTTGGAACAAATTACTTCTTATGGGTGACTTGTCTTAACAACTATATTCAGGTGACTTATTTTGACAGTTTTTGACAGCAATGACTGTAAACAAATCCTACCAGGGGGTGAACGTGTAATTCATAGGTGTAGCCTAGGGGATTTTTTTTTTTTTTTTTTTTTTTTTTTTGGTTATTACTAGGTACGCTCTTCTGTAACGTGGTAACTGCTGGCAAATGATTCATTGATCTAGAAGGCGATGCCCATTCTTACTAAAGAAGGCTGCTTGGCTCAAAATACAGCTTTATATCTCAGGTCAGCTTCCCAAAGAGCAGTAAAGTTTAATTCATTTTGATATCCTAGCGCTCAGGACACTAAGGAATAAGGGTTATGACTGCAAAGCCAGTCTAGGTTAAAAATGAAACCCTCTCTCCCAACAACCAACACACAAACACAAACCAGCCTCATCAGGCACTTTCTAGGCATTCTCTTCAATCAGAGAATAAACACCAAACAATAAAATAACTTGATATATTTACAATAAACCTCAGGGAACTGATAACAAGATCTAACTTGAGAGGTATTCAAGAAGACACACAGAGAAAAATATTCTTGATACTCAAGTTTACTATGATTTCAACACTCAATCCCATCAGAAATAATACAAGCCAAATATTGGTAAGAACCTGAGGGACAGAAAGGCCATGAGAGCTGCAGGTAGGGAAGATGGAAGGAGATAATGCCCCTGGGTAGGACAGGATAGGACTCTGTGCTCAGAAACTCACAGAAAATATGGCTTCCTTCACAATATCATGCCAGACCAGGATCCAGCATTGTGGAGGTTCACCAGCGCTCACCCCTAGCACAGGAGCTATGTATGGATAGGCCCTAACTTCCAAGGGTGGGAAAGGCAGGCAGTTTTATTGAAGGGTGTGGCTACTGACAGGTTAGTACTGCAGTGGACAGCCACACATCCACGAGCACGTGTGTAGAAGAAATTGGATTCACGTGGTGATTTCTATAAAATGGAATCAAATTGGGATATGGTGAGTGATTAGACTGTCTGGGAGGAGTCAGAAGGAGGGTGTATGTGAACATGGCCAAAGTGTACTGTATGCACATATGAAATTTTCTAAGAATTAATAAAAATGCCTTTAAAAAAGAAGTGACCATTGACTATACAGCTATACACAGACAGATAAATCCTCATATACAAGGCCACTTATCTGGCAACATGTCACCTGGCAAGGAATGCCCAATAAGCTTTAAGGAATTACAGAAGCCCCCAAGTCTTTGGGGCCAGGGAAAATAAGTCAATGGAGACAGAAACAGATGACATGGGAAGCAGATGTTGAAATGAATCACATAGGGAAGCCAAGGCCGCAGCACCAGGAACAGCCTTTTTATTGGGGCTAAATGGTATTTTTTTTTTCAATTTAAATTTGTTTTTTTTTCCCTAGAGGTCACAGGTTCTCATATTTCTTTGAAGAATAAGAATTAGAGGAAAAGTTGGTGAGATTACTAACTTGAAATCTCAGGAGGAGAGGTGAGCAAATGCCCTAAGGGAAGAGGGAGAGAGGGGTGTATTCAAATTTGCATCCAGCATGGAGCAAGAACTGTCCTTAGTACTTAGATGGTTGTTGGCATCTGGCAGTGCCCTAGGTGTGGGATTTTATTACTAAAATCTACAATCACTGCTAACACGGGACAGAAGGTCTCAGTTTGTATACGGGTCCCACAGACCTTTCCTTTGATAGGCCACAGAAACAGCATAGGCAGGGGCAGGGGTAGGCAGGGCTTGCACCCTGATATTAACTTTCTAACTGACCACTTGATTTGCTATGAACTCACTGTAAAATCTCAAGGAATGCAATTTAAGTTCCCTGTATGCGTGGCTCCCACTCAAAACACGTTCTTGCCTTTCGCATTTGCATGGGAGGCAACCTACTGTGTGACCACCTGGTGATGTAGTGGATTCTCAGTCCCTTCCGGTTCACAACAAGAGTAACACACACCCTTCTTTTGTTTTAATAAATACATCTTTCACCCCAGTTCACAAATGAATGGTTGCAGTTTTTGCCTGGTGTGTCTGCCTCTGTGAATGAATCTCCATGTGCTCCAGGGCCCCATTAGAGTCTATGTGGAAACACAGCCTTTCCCTGTCTACCCCTTTCGTTCTGACTTCTTGGGGACTGCTCAAAAACCCCATGAACTGGAATCCTGAGATCACCCAACATTGAATCCTGAGCTGTATTTCCATATTCCCATCTTAAACGGTGGCGGGGGGGTACATGTTCCATGGTCCATTCCTTCTCCCTAACTGAATATGTTTCTCTTGCTTTTCAAGAGTAGCCAGGTACAATTCCTGGGAATCTTCCGTGGATCAAGAACAACCCCAGGTTTGTCTAAGCTTGAGTCCTATGGAAGCAAAGCCCCAGCAGAGGCATCACTTGGGCTGTGTGATGAGGGGAAGGAATAGCAGAGAGAAGAGATTAAGGCTCTGCTCCCCAGGCCCTGCCATCCCAGTTCCTCCAACAAAGAACCCTGTCTCCCTGAAACTGGCTTTATGTGTAGATGTGCCAACTCATTATTAGAGAGGAAGAAAAATTGGAAAGGAAGACCCTTCTGGAAGGTCAACAGCTATCAGTTGGTTTCAAACAATCGTGGGAAGCCAGCAACTTTGAGCAAACTTAGTCCAGAAGGGTCCAAGTTCAAAGGGAGATCTGCTGACAGGACTCCAGGCAGGTGTCCACTTACTGGAACTGGTGCTGCTTTTCCTGGGGCCTGGAGGAAGATCTTAGTCCAACCTACCTGTGTTCCCTGTGCCCCACATAACACTGTCACCTTTCACATGTGACAGGAACACCTGGGGAGGACTCTGTGCTCATGGTTCAGCACATTATGAAACATGACCAGTGTCAGAGAGGCTCCAGACACTCACAAAATAAAAAATGTCATAAAATTAAAGACTTGACAAAGCCCATGGCTACATACTTTTACCTACTCCAGGAATACTTCAAAAGTCTTCAGCATATTTTTTTTTTGGCAATTTCACCAGGTAGGAAATTTCAAAAAGGAAAACTTCATGGTGGATTTTATTTTTAAGGTTTTCCTCTTACCAATCATCTATATATGAATTCATATAGGTATGCATGCATGTTTGTATGTATATATGTATGTACGTATCTATGTATCTATTGGTCACATATTTATCTATTTATTTATTTGTGTGTGCAATTACACACATGTGCAGGTGACTGCAGGGTCCTCTGGAATCCAGAAAAGGGCATATGGGTAACACCTGGAGCTGGAGTTACAGCTGAAGTTGCCCATTGTAGGGCTCGGAACTGAATTCTGATCTTCTGCAAAAGTATCAAATGCCTTTAACTGTTGAACCATCTCCCCAACCCCATGGGTCCTTCTAGTAGTTCACATTAGAATGATTGCAGACATCAGTGCCATGGGAACAGTGTGACCCACCAGAGTTAGAAAAGTTTGCCCTGAATATCTTTCCCTGAGCATCTTTCTCAGTGCACATTGCACATGTGTCTCCCTTGTGTTTGTGCAGGAAGCAAATGATGAAGAAAGGACATTGGGTACTGAGCCACCTAATGTCGCACCTCTAAGAATAGACACAGCCAGTTGACACTTGTTTCTAAGGCTGGGCCAGCTACATGAACATGACTCATTTCATACATTGTTAACTTTTACTTATGAAATTGTATGCTGGCCAAGGCATTAAGAGATATAATATGCTAATTTTAAAATCATATTTTCTCTTTGGGGAAGAAAAAATATATAAGTGACGTAAGATACTAAAAGACCCCGTGACCCTCGCAGAAGAGATTAAGGAAGGAGGGACAACTATAAATCTTTGCTGCTAACTTTTCTGGATTTAGAATAGCCTGGGAAACACATTCTGGGTGTGATATATAGGAAGGTTCCAGATAGGGTTAAATGATGAAGGACTACTACACCCGAGTGCTGCTGAAAGGGCCCCATGGATTCAGGTCCACGGTTGAATACAAAGGAGGGAGGAATGAAGAGAAGAAGTATCTTCTCACCTCTTTGTTTTGTCCAGTGTGAGCAAATGCCATGTGCTCCTGCCCTCCGTGACTTTCTGCACATGACAACCGGCAGCTTCCAAACATAACCCACAGCAATTAAGCCGTGCTTTCTGAAACCACCAGCGTCAGGCATTTTGTCATAGAGACAAGAACAGTCACAAGCCCACGGTGGATGTGGATACGATGCTAAATGTATTCAGCCTGGATGGTGTTAAATGGGAGCATGGATGAAGAAGCTGGCTGGATCAGACCTTTTCTTTGTTGCTTGGTGGCTATCAGGCACATTCTCCCAACAATTTTACTTCCTGCTTCTCTTCACACCAAAATAATTGAGACAGAAAACCAAACACAGACACTTCTGAACTGTGAGTCAAAAATACATCGTTCTGCGGTTTTTCAGATATTTGTCACAACAAAGCCTTCTGAGGCATACACCACCAACCAGGTGTCACTTGCATCGATTTTAGTGGTCCAGCCCAAATTCACAGCACTCAGGCTAGCTACATTTGGAAGCTTCTCTCGGGACTTCTAGTTGTTCCCCCACCAACTGGTGACCAGGCAGATAGCCTTGCAAAGACGTTAAAGGCACATGACCTCTCTACAGCAGCAGCTGAGCCTGGGCTTCTATCTTGTTTCCTATGAGCCAGAGATGTGCCATGACAGCCATAGGCTCGGAGAAAATGATGCCCCAGATCTATGTGTTCTAGGGTGGTGACAATTAGCCCAGACCTTTCCTCCTCATAGCGACCATGTCTCTATTCTTTAGTGGTTTTATTATATATTTATATCTATCTATATCTAGATAGATAGGTAGCTGGATGATAGATAGATAGATAGATAGATAGATAGATAGATAGATAGATAAACTGAAATACACGCATACATCAGAAAGACAAAGAGGAGAAGGGAATACTGGATGTTTGTTCCTTCAGGATAAAATGGCCATGCTCTGCATGTTTGGTATTTTGATAGACCCATGATTCATACATTGGATATATCCAACGATAGCAACTACATTAAAAAAATATGGACACTTGTTAATTTAGCCTCAGCATCACATAAATTACATCTGCAAGAGACCCCTTTCTTCTCTCTGACACTTTCTCTGCCTCTGTGCATGTATGAACATGTATGCACATCTTTGTTGGATTATGTATGCTTCTATATGTATATGCATGCATGTTTATGACTGTGTGTATTTGCATGAATGTGTATGTTTGTGTATACCCACTTGTCTCTTTGTGTGCGTGTGTATGACTCTGTGTGTCTCTGTGTGAGAGAATGTGTGTTTCTATGTATATGTGTGTACATATGTATTTTTGTGTTTGTATATATTGTGTATTTATATGAGTGTATATGTTTATAATAATGTGTGCATGATTGTGTGTGCTTGAGTGAATGTGTGTATGTGAGTGTATGTGTGTGAGTAATTGTATATATATGCAGAGTTGACTATCTGACTGTTGCATCTGCAATCATAATAAAAAGTCAATTTAGACAGCTGAGAACAGTGCTTAGAAATTTGTAGGCATGACTGGATAATAATCATGCATTTGTCTTAAAGCACGCTGAAGATAAAGTCAAGAGTAGTGAGATTGCTAAATGTGCATATGTAATCCTACTTAGCACAGTATAAAAGACCACATATCTGCAGGTCTGACTTCTTTCTTTCTTGTATTAGAAGCTGTTCTTTCAAAGTACTAGAGAGATGGTTCAGCCTTTAAAGGCATTTGCTAATCTCTCAGAATACTTCGTTCTTTCTCAGGGTTCCAACAGTGGTTCAAAACCATCTGTAACCCCAGATTTAAGGTATCCAAATCCCTTATCTGATCTTTGCATACTCCAGGGACCAACGTGATGCAACATGGCACCCAACATGTACATGGTGCATACGTGCCTGCACATAAAATACTGAAATGTATAAAATAAATTTTAAAAAATGTTTTTCAAAGGAAGCCATTATTTCTGTTCTTTTAATTGGGCTGCAGCAGCTATGACCAGATTTCATCCACATGTCAAATAAAGGCTGAAACAGTTCTTTCTAAGATAATAACTCCGGCAAGAAAGTAAGATAGGAAAAGAAAGATCACAGCAACATACTCTTAACAGGCCTTGCCTGAAACAAAGCAAAAATGCAGCAGAATAATGAAATAATTTTATTTACCTGTTACTGGAAATAATATTTTCTGTTTTCTACTCATGATGACACTATATGCCTTTTAGAATCTAGTAACTGGCTACATTTAATTTTTAATTTATTTTAAATCTTGAAATTGAATCCTGAGACTTACTTCCAGGATTGTAACAATAAAAGTACTTAATTCCTACTCAGCAGGAAATTGTCCATAATGCACCAAAAGTGGATTACACCATGTGGGCATGATGGCAAATGCCTGGCATCCTAGGTTTGGGGTGTAAAGGAAGGAGAGACGTCAGCTGAAGGCTGTCTCCAATTAGATAGGGAGTTAGAGGGGAGCTTGGGCTATGGAGAAAAGAAACAAACAACTAAACCAAGTGAATGCAAAGGAGGCCTCTAGAAATTGTCCTAAGGACTTAAAGTAAAGGAAATACACGTCTGAGAACTTCTCTGGAACCTTCCTCAAAAGCTCAAATTGAGTGATTACTACCAAAAATAGAATATACATCTCTTCTATTATTGAATGCCTATCACATGTTTCTGGTGAAGAACATTTAGTGATTTTATTTTTGTGTGTGTGATGACTGCACCAAGGTCCTTCTGCATGCTAGGTGGCTGCTGTAACACAGAGATATGTCACCAGTCATCTCTTGTATTTTGTTTTGAGGCTGGGTCTCATTAGGTTGCTATGACTGGCCTTGGATGTATGATCCACCCACCTCAGTCTCTAGGGTAGCTGGTACCCAGCCCAATTGTAATTTTTCTTGGTTTTAGTTGCATCCTGTTTTGCTGACTAATGGGTAAGAATCATTACCCCTAACACCAAATTGATCTATGTGTCTGTGTCCGAGTATGTAGCAACAGAATAAGAAGCTAGGAAGCCACCTTCCATGGACAGAACTTTACTCACAAAGTCAACGATAACCCAACAGCAACAGACCCAGGTCTGAGCAAGGGCTCTACAGTGTTGTATAAGAGAAGTGTTACAATTGAGCATCCTTTGGATATATACCCAAAAGTGGTATTACTGGATCTTGAGGAAGGTCGTTTCCTTAGTTTCTGAGAAATTGCCATACTGATATCCAAAGGGGTTGTACCAGCTTGCATTCCCACCAGCAATGCAGAAGTGTTCCCTTTACCCCACAACCTCTCCAGTATAAGTTGTCATCAATGGTTTTGATCTTGGCCATTCTTACAGGTGTAAGATGGAATCTCAGAGTTGTTTTGATTTGCATTTCTCTGATGACTAAGGCTGTGGCTCAACTATGCTCATTGCAGCATTTTTTGTCATATCCAGAACCTGGAAAAAACCTAACATACCCCTTGACTGAAGGATGGATAAGGAAAATGTGGAGCATTTACACAATGGAGTACTACACAGCAGAAAAAAATAATGACAGCTTGAAATTTGCTGGCAAATAGGTGGAACTAGAAAACATCATATTGAGTGAGGTAACACAGATCCAGAAAGACAATTATCACATGTACTCACTCATAGGTGGTTTTTAAACATAAAGCAAAGAAAACCAACCTACAGATCACAATCCCAGAGAACCTAGACAACAATGAGGACCCTAAGAGAGACATGCATACAATCTGCATGGGAAGTAGAAAAAGACAAGATCTGCTGAGTAAATGGGGAGCATGGGGGACCATGGGAGAGGGTTGAAGAGGAGGGAGAGGCAGAGAGGGGAGTAAAGAAAAATGTATAGCTCAATAAAATCATTTTAAAAGGGGGGGGGAGAAGTGAAGGTGTCTGTAAGACAAAATGAAGTCAACTTCCAAGTCAGTGAGGAGGAAGCTATTAAGAGGGTCATAGTAGCTTCCTTTGAGTGACAGACCAAACCCCATGTCACTAAATCTAAGAGGCAATCAAGAAAGAGATAGAAAAGAGTCCCTTGTGGTTGGAAAAACTCTCAAAACCTTGTAGGACTTTCTCTTACAGAGGGAGGTGGATGCACTTGAATAAGAGGGCAGAACAATTATGTATCAGAGAGGAATCAAAAGTAACAGAGCAAACTGAGGGTGAGTTCTCACCACCCTAGGACTATGGGGAAATTCATAACATTGTTATGCTTTAAAGATACCTTCCTCTCCCTAGAGAATGAATATAGAAGGCAAAATATAAGTAAAACCCTACAGTGTTAGAGAAGAAGTAAACACACAGCAGAACAATTAAGTAAGGAGTTGAAAAATGAAAAGAAAATGTAAAGACTGCTATAAACAGAATTATCAGACATCTCTGGTGTCCCCTCCTGCATTAATATCAGAATAAACAATCGTAAGGCACACGGAGCATCTCATGCAGTATATTCTTCATTAATTTAAAGTTTGAGGATCATAAAAATAATTCTGACTATGATTGGAAGAAAATTAGGATTTTGGAAATTAAAAAAACCATGAGAGTATTAATAAAATCACTCCAAATATTCCAAGTGTGTTAAAGAAGACATCAAAGGGAAAATTGGAAAATGCATCAGGATGATAAAATAGAGATTAAATATAGCAAAGCTTATGATGTGTGGCTAGAGCATGGCAGAGAGGGAACTTTACGGGGCTGAACTCTTCCTCTAAAGGAGAAAGGTCTTAAAAATGAATGGAAACATAGATCATTGTTTTATGTGGAATAATCCATACTCAGAATAACAAGTGTCAATGATGTTTTCTTACACATGAAGTCTATATTAAGGAGAAAGAGAAGGAAAGAAGAAAGTGGAAAGGGACTAGCTGGGAAGAGGAGGACCCACAGCGGGGACAAGCTGTCAAGAGAGGATAAGAGGAGTGGATATGATCAAAGGACAGCCATCGGGTGTCAGCTGATCCACACAGATAAAATGCAAAACGGAAAATAATGAAGCCAGAACTTCCTTATGTCCTTACGACGAAGAGGAGCAAAACATTCCTCTACTGGGTATGGGATGCAATTACCTTAAGCCAACACCAGCCATAGTTGGAAAAACAAAGCACGTGTATGTGTGTGTGTGGTATTTTCTTGAACCCAGATGCCTTCTGAGAAGAAGGAAGAAAAATGGAAAACAGAAGTCTAGATAGGCTGGGGATTTACTTGAGCAATTCAGTTTGTCTGGAGTGATTTAATTTTCACATAGAGAGAATAGCAAGTACTATGGGGTATCCATATACTAACAACACTCTGAAAGCATGGTACCACATGTTATCAAAGAGAAGAGGAGGTTTGGGGTAGTCACATAAGGAAAACACCCTCATTGACTTGGAAGGTGGGAACTGTCTGCTATCTTTCCCCCAGTGTTCTACTTAGTCACTGGATTGGCACAAGGCTTTCCTCAGGTTTGGGCAGATTTGAAGAATGGAAATATCATGCTTGCCATGAGATTACCTTTCAAAATCAAGGAAGGAAAAGAGCATATACTAAGCCAACGCTGAAGCTGATGGGTCATCCTGCTGCCATATTGCAGGGAATGAATACCCGCGTTGGGAACCGAGTGAAAGAAGAACTCTCGTAAGCAATGTTGACAAGGACAGGGGCATCCATCTTTCTTTGGGCACTCAAAATTCAGTCTTATCCTCTCTAGGTTGTTTAAGATGATTTATTTTTCAAATATAAGTATAACACATCATGATAACTCCTTATCCCTAGAAAATGGTTTGAAAAGTTTGACATTCAGTATAATTAATAAATGTTTCCTAATAATTTTACCCAATTTATCACAAAATAATATTAACGAAAAGGATAGCATGATGAGAAATCAAAATACACATGCAGAAAGATAAAAATTTAAATTTAAATCAAAGGATACATCTTGAACATATGAAATAATTGAATTTTCAGATGAGGGCTTCTTCCTTTATCTATCTACAGCTCTGTGGAGGATCAGAGAGGCCCCAGGACCACGTCCCCTCCTCTGAAGGAAAGCAGATATGTGCTCAGCTGCACTAGCTTCCCAAACTTCCCCCAACTCCTAGACAAGCTACAGAATGCCTGTTCCTTGGCAGCAAAATTGAAAGAAAAAATTTGATTAGCTTTGAATTCTTTTCACATTTCCACTTAGTCTTGCCCTAGATTCTTTAGAGTCAAAAATTAAAAAAGAAAGAAAGAAAAACGTAAAGAGCCATTCTGTAAACAATGTGGAAGTCCTTCACAATCTCCCCATGTCGGCACAAAGCTCCTGGGACTCGCTCCAGCTAATAATCTGCTTCAATTCATCTTCAATTAAACCAATTCATGGGAGGAAATAAGGAGCCTTTGCCCGGATTATTTAATTGACCCATTACTGGATGCAGAACCCTTGCACCTGGACCGGCTCGGTGGCCCGGTTCCCGTTCCTCCTCTCCCCACCTCCTCCCTCAGAATATACGACATCCTTCCACCATCAGCAGCTCCTGTGACGGATGGGTGATGGAGATGCTGAGCATAGGACTGGTAGAGGCTGCTCCTTATCCAGCAGCATCAAACCTTTGCAGAAAGGTGCCATGGAGGGGGTCTCCTTTAGCTCCTTCTGCAGCCAGTTCATATTTGTGATTCCTTTCTGTTCCTGAAACATCTGAATGTTTTAACTTTTTGTTTTCTTTTGGGAACCAGACTAGGCAAACTTTTTTAGTCATAAACCTTATGCTACTGCTGACAAACAAATCTTGAAAAAGAGATTTCATGTTTGGAAGCTGTACTTCATATATATATATATATATATATAATAATTTGTCAAATGTGCAAATATATTTGCACATTTGACAAATTATTAAATGCAAAAAAGGCATTGGTTGGAAAAAGATCAAATAAAAGGAGCTTGGAAAGTAAAGCTGCATCTTTGGTGAGAGCAGATTTTCGGGTGTGGGAGTGTGAACTGTATTCCTAGAACAGAGTAAGAGGTAGTATCCATTCTGGTGACCAGAACTGCAGACTTTGAGATGGCAAGGCATCGCTGGACCCTAACAGTGGGTTTGGCTCTTTGTCACAGTTCTTAGTCCTGGGCTCTGAAATGGCTCATTCACATTGCTGCCATAGAGAGCTATCCACACTTCACCATTTAGAGGAAGCCCTCCTCTTGATTCTTCTAAGGTTGAGCTATGAAACCCTGGAGATGCCTGCAGGCTTACCATAGGGGAAGGAATCCCAGTCAAGGCACTTTTATCCAAAGAATCTGAGAAAGGATTGATCTTACTTGTTATTGATTAAGTAAAAGTTCCTCTTAGAAGCATTAACAAGTTACAAAGACCTCCTAAAAGCCATTAATGAAGAGGATAATGTCATAATCCTAAATCTGAAGCATGGTAGGAAAGACCACTCTGGAAAGAAGGGACTCAGGCCAATATCAGATGTGCTTTAAGCACTTGGTATATTCATGAGTTCAGAACACTTGAAAAATGCTTTCTGCCATTTCTTCTTTCATGAAAGCATTTGCAAACTCTTCCACTAAGTGCGCCTGACTTCCTTCCTCCTTCCCCTCCTTCCAGCTGAGAGGATTCCGCAAGAGCGAACTGAAAACTTCAAAAATTTCCATGGCTTTCTGGAGCCTGATAACTGGTCCTTTCCTGTCTCCTTGCCCATGTCCTAGCAACAGTATGGGAGGGTGTTGCCTGGTGATCATAGTTGGGAGTAAATGTGTGCTGAGTCCTAATCACCTCGGTAGCCCTGTGTTTTTCACATAATGGATAATCAATACTTATCGAATCAAATGTAGCCCAAAGGGTGATTAAATTTTCAATTGAGTCAATTATAAACGGGAAGAGTATAGGAGATTTTAGAGAGCATCCTCTAGGAGGAAGCAGAGAGAAGGAAATGCCAGAAATGATTAGGGTAACACGGAAGGTCCTTAACTGAGTCAAAGTGAGTTAGTTTGACCGACCACAGAGATTTGAGCCTGTCGTCTACCATCTAAGACTGAAGGAGGAATAACATTCAAACACAACACCTTGCTTCCTGATTGAGGGCTAATTGATGAAGTCATCCTTGCTTCTCACAAAGCCAGAAAAAGGAGTGAGTTTAGGAAGAGGCCCTTATACCACTGAAGTTTCAAGCCATAGCTCAGGCCGCAAGTGAGGAGTTGGAGGATGGAACAAGATCATGCACAGAGAACTAGCAATGCCATATACAGTGTCTTCCAGAAGACTGATGCACTGAGAGCCAGCTGGGACTGGATGAGAAACTTAGGAGGACCAGAGTCACTGGGACTTACATCGCAGAAGTATTTTGCTTGAGACAAATCCTCTATTTTATGAGAAGTTGGGGAAAAGGCAAATGACTGGAGCTAATTACTACCTTAGGAAGAAAACCTTAGGAAAGCAAACCGACATTCAGCTACAAGCTACTCAACCAAGTCTGCATCCTCACAGAGTACTCAACTAAGTCTGCATCATCACAGAATCCTCTTTTGTGATTGGAGCACAGTTTTTGACTGTTCTCAGATGTCAGCTCCCAGAGCAGCCAACTTCCCACCACCTGGTACTCAACACAGGGTGAGCTGTGACCAGAGGGCTGCTCCTGCCTTTCAGCTCTGGCCTCCCAATGCCCAGGGTCATCTTCCCAAACACAGAAATACATGCCCTGCCTCTGCTGCAGCCTTGCAACAAAGTAGAGCTCAAGTTATCTGGATGACTTTCAGTGTTAGGGGATGTGGTCTTTGCCTCCATTGGCCTGACCTTTTACCAGCTACCCCTCAGCCCTGATCTCCATATGCTCAGGCAATACTGACACCTTCCCTGCTTTCTGCCTCTTCTGTGTCTGGTGTTCTTCCTCTGGCCATCTTTTGTCTGCTTCACATTCTTCAAAGCTAGTGAAGACATACGATAGAACATGATGCTGTGCCCAAGTATTTCTCCTCAGACATGTGATAGCACATGATGCTGTGCCCATGTATTTCTCCTCAGATTTCCTTTCCTTCTTCTTTTTTGAATTTGCATCTTAATCCATGGAAGTGTTATCTGACATTAATGCTGTAACCAGATGGGGAATTCTTCAATGCAGAACAGTTACCACTCATGGAAGACCCTGAATACTTCCTGAAAGAAGAAAGCACTATAAGAATAGATGAAGCCATTATCCTACCTGGACTAGACTAAAAAAATGTGATACTGGTCTACGGAGAAGAAAGAGCCTGTCAATACCCCTCCCACATGTTACCATCTTAATAGGGAGATGACTAAGCAATGTGACTGCTGCTCCCTGAGGAATTGAAGACAATGACAGAAAGCAGGGGAGTAAAAACCAAAGTGCTGACAAGAGAACCGAGGAGAGAACAGAAGTGTGAAAGACTTGGGGATGGAGTGGGGTGTGGAGACAGCCTCCCATGGCTGGCCTGGCACCTTCCTCCAGGGTATCTGAATTCTGAATTCATGTGCCCACAGAGACAAATCTTTCCATTGTCCTTGAGCTTTTTGAAACAAGAAATTAGAGACAACTCATAGCCTCACACAGGATGACTTTACACAGTCATATGAGCAGCGTGTTGGCAGGTTCCCTCTCACGAAAAGCCAGCTTCATGTCTCTCTGACGTCAACATTGGCACTGCATTCTGCTCAAAGGTTAGGTTGGTGTCAGACTTACCTTTTAAACAATTGGGACTCTCAAATTAATTTATTCATTAAATAGTCAGTGAAATAAAATTTTGGATAACTATTCATTTTATAACTACATGAAACACACTATTGTGTTATATTCTTAGTTATTCTTTAACAGAGATAAGCCATTCATCTGTACCATGAGTTTTATACTAACAACAACCACACTGCACAGAAAAAGCAAAGTCTTAAAGTGAAGACTTTCGAAGGAAAGGGAGGCTATGGGGAAAGCAAGAGAGAGTAATGGGGGGATAGGAAGGCAGAACGGTACACACTTTTTCTCATAGAGACATGTAGATTTAAGTATAGAAAGCATCTACATTAATAAAAAACAAGAACAAGAACAAGAACTTTGATTACAAAATGTCAAAACAATTAGTAATAAGCTAAAAACTGAAATAATGATCATCAAAAAGAACCATGTTTCTAGAAAATTATCAGCTTCAATAGAGGAGCGGGTGTCTGAACTGACCCTACCCTGTAGTCAGAATGATGATTATCATAAATATCACCATAGAAACTTCATTCAACAACAGATGGGAACAGAGGCAATGACCCACATCGGAGCACTGGACTGAACTCCCAAGATCTAGTTGAAGAGTGGAAAGAGTGAGAGTATGTGCAAGGAATTCAAGACCATGAAGGGATCATCCACTGAGACAGTTTGCTTGAGCTAATGGGAGCTCACCCACTCCAACAGGACTGGGAGTGAACGAGCATAGGAACAACCAAGCCCCTCTGAAGGGGGTTGATAACTGGGGCAGACTGAGGGGCCACTGACAGTGACACTGGGATGTGTCTCTACTGCATGTACCGGCTTCATGGGATCCTATTCTCTTTGGATATAAACCTTGTTCAACCTAGATGTAGTAGGGAGGTCCTTGGACTTTCCACAGGGTGGGGTGCGTAGCACTCCCTTAGGGTTGGGGGTGTGGGGTGAGGGTCTGTGGAGGGAGAGGGTGACTAGAAGGAGGGGAGGCAGTGAGAATTTGGATTGGCATTTTTTTTAAGTAATAATAAAAAAGAAAGAAAGAAAAAAGGAAAATTATCAGCTTCAAGTTGAATCCTTTTGGATGATTTCTGGAGAGATGGGTCCTAGGAGAAGAGGCCATGGCTGACCCTAGAGTAGTGGACAGGATGATTGAAGGCCCATCCTAAGACTGTCATGTGGCTGTAAGGTGCCTGCTAGCAAGAACCTCTGGATTATATTTAATATTGAGCACATGGTCTCTAAACAAGAGTATAGGTGGTACAGGAATATTCCATGAAGAATCTGAGACAATTCAAATGGAAGACAGACTGAAGGAAAGGACAACACTCACCCTGGTGATTGTAAGAATCTTGGCAACTCTGGAGACAAAGGATCCACTTAAGGTGAATTTGTGTCTGCCCTGTGGAGCTGGAGAGTACTGGACCCCTTGGTTTTTCATCATGGGGGAGTAACTGTGTGTTTGGTTAACAAGGAGACAAATGCTTATAGTAACGATGACGATTGGACTTGGCATGGGGACCTCAAAGAAGGCATGAAAGTGAATGTTTGTACTCTAAGTGACAGATAGGGTCAGAGTCTGCCGGACCTAGGGACAATGGAAGCTCAGAAGTGTCATGTAACTGGGAAATCCTTTTTCATGGGCAACAGCGGCTCATGAGAGATAGTCTAGCTCTTCCCCCAGTGCTAATGAGGTTGTAGGAACTGTCACCCTTACTGAAATGAAGCCTTACCCTCACACATACATCCCTAGTTTCTTTACATTTATTTTTACATCCTTACTGAACACAACCTGAAGGGGCTGGCAAAGCTGTGTAGAGGGTGGGGGTGGCATGGGCTTCTGCCATCTTCCCAACAGCAGGTGGGTACTTCCTCTTGCATTTTGGGAATAAGACCTGAGATGGGACACTTTTAAAACCGGGCCCATTAATTTCACAAGAGCCTGTGAGTAATGAAGGGAAGGTAAGAGCTATGGGTCTCTCCTGCTACTCATTAATCTGGGAAGAGAAGGCAAGCTTTTGAGGAACAAAGCCAAGACTTCTTGGACCAGTCACTAGATTCTCAATAAAAACATGGAAGACATTTGAATGACTGCACTGGAGGTCACTAGCTTCCTGATTTATGTGGGAAAGTTCTGATACTCTTGGTAAACAATAAAATAAGCTATAAATGTCCCTTAATTGAGAATCTTCTGGAATCATCATGGCTCAATACTTTGAAAAGTGAGAAGAGTAAAGAATACGAAGGATACCCCGAAGCTGGCAGAGCAGATTTAGGAAGCTTAATGGCAGAGTCAGGCTTCAAACCTTTGAAGTAACAGGTGCCAATGGAAAAGCTGCAATAGAATATCTGGATTTATTGAAGTAGCCAAAGAAGGAAACTGTACTCAAGAGCAGATTTCCAATTTCAGACAAAATATGTTTGCAATGGGAAGAGACACAACCCAGTGCTTTCATAACTCCAGAGATGTCCTCATCTGGCTCAGAGAACAAGCTGTTTTTCTAATCTAAACCAATGCTCAAGCACCCCCAAAAGATCCTGAGGGCCCTTTAGGATTATATTAAATCTACTTAGTCCATGCTCTGTTCATGGACTCCAAATTCCGAGTGATGTCACTCCTGTGTACAGCACAGCTTACATAATAGCTTAAGCTTGATGTAGGCTTAGGCTCAGCAGCACACGGTTTCCTTTCAGAATATTGCTACTCAATTACAATATACCTGGACATCTCTCATTTACAAAACAAAACAGGTGCTCAATGCATAGTAATAAGATATGCACCTGCAAGCCACAGATTAGGATGTTCAAGCTTTATCATTTGAGCAATAATTTTTGGAAAACTCCATTGGCCATAGGCAGTGGTTTCTCTGAAGAACTGGGCAAAGAGAATGGCCCGTATCCCAGAAAGGATGCATCCCTCTTGATGACATGTGAGAACACCTGTGATTGACAAAAGTCTGTAAGACATTGACGTCAACCCTCCTGGAAACTTTGATGGTTTAAAACCTCAGGGGAGGAAGCCACTGAAGATGAGCTGGGCACAGCAAGAGGGCTGGAGTTCAAGTCAGAAAATGTCACTGAATTTCCACAATCTCAAGAAAAGCTTCAAAAACATCTGAGGTCTCTTCTTATGAGTGAGCAAAATAAAGGGAGTTTAGACTGAATCCGCTCTGGAGTAGGGACCTGAACAATGTCAAAGTGACAACAAAGGATTTGGAAGATGGCTTGTGTACAGAGGAAGGAGAGCAACAGGGCTTGAGAGGATTAAATTCAATTCAGAAAGAAACTCCATGGAGGGCAGAATGCCATAGCAGAGCTTTGCATGTGTAAGGAAATTAGTCTTCAATGGGAGCAAGTGTCAGTCAATGTTGCAAGCCTTGCTGTTGTCTTATTTTTAAAAAAAATTTGTGGCTCTGACACATAGAAAACCCTTGATCCTTCAGCAGCCATGAGCATCAGGTCGAGACTTACTAACAGATAGATTAAAAATCATAGAAGAGTCAGGCAATCACTGGTAGGTTTTAAGGCATTTTGAGTTAAGCTTTTAAGCTTGAGATTTTGCCCTTTCAGATATATTAACACTACATACTTAGACTGCAATATAAGGTAAAAGTCTTCATATGCACTGGAGAAAAGTTTTGAAAATTTTTGTTACTAGCCTTATTGCGAAATTAACTTTCTGTAGATACAGAAATTCTCCCAGGAAAGCCGGGGTTTAACTATTACTTGCCACTTTGCACTGGCAGCTAACTGTGTTGGGAAGAAAAATGCAGGGACAAAGATTATGATAACCAGCAGTGGATCTGGGACAGCAGGGATTCACCACGTTGTTTATGCTCCAATTTTAAGGTTGTGTGTTATCATCTATTCAAACATGTTTAAGTTGCTAGCACAGAATAAAAGACAGAATAAATTGGAAAGAAAGCCAGGTAAACCAATATAAATAAACCTTCAATAAGTAGAAATAATAAAATGTCTCCAAACCATATTGAACATTTTCTAGAACTGTTACTCGAAAGCTTTGAAAAAGTTGGCGAGATGTTTAAAGGCAGAGACTCTCATCTTACAGAGTCAACTTGGTGTTAAGCACTGGCTGGGCTTGAGTGAAGTGTCAAAGACTTAGAATCCTACAAGTGAAGGGGGGAGGATCAAGAGTTCAAAGTCAGAAATACAGGAGGGAAGAAGGCGCGAACTCTCTCTCTTATTCTGTTATCTGTCCATCCATCCATCCATCCATCCATCCATCCATCCATCCATCCATCCAATTGTGTGTGTATGTGTGTGTGTGCAGTAAGCATATATTTAAGTTAATTTACTAAATATGAGCAAGTTCTGGTACTTTTATGATTGTTGTTATTTCTTTTACTTTTTTGTTTTCATCTACAGAAAAAAGCTTATTAAAGAGAAATAAAAATGAGCTTGAAGAAATGCTTGTAACAAAGCCATTTTCTGCATTTTAAGCATAGAAACTTGCTTCAGAAACATGTTTTCACATATTCGACTGTAGAGCTTCACTAAAGAACCCAGTAGACTCAGGAGATATTGTGAAAGAGAGGATGGAAAGACATAGAGACAGAGGGAGGAGGGCTATGTGATGCTGCCTTTCTAGAACGAGGTGGTCGTGGCACTCTTGAATGCACAATCATTGTAATTATCTACACAAGACCTGCAGGAGATGGGACCAATTAGCTTTCTAGCCTGAAGTGGGAAAGTCTTGCCCATCCCGTAGGATTTATAGGCAGTTAATTATTGCTGGAAGGAAGATAAGACAGATTCTTCAGTGATGTAACTACTGAAGTGTCCCCACGCTCCTGTAAGTAAATCTAATTAAACTCATTGAATAAAACATTTCATGAAAATAGAAGAAGAATTATGGGGAATACTTAGAAAGAGGGTGGGATTAGTGGGAGAGGAAGGGAGAAAAGAGGCTGTACCTGTGCCCTATTACCACAAAGCATCATAGCTGTACAAAGACATCATAATAAACACATTATTATGCCAATAAAAATCTTGTTGAAAGTCGTTTCTAAATATGTCAAGCTCTCACAGCTACTTGAATCATTTTGGGAGTGAGGACGCAATTGGAGCCACTGACAGAGCCTGATGTGCCTGACTTACCCATCCCCTCAGGCTAGGTCTTTGATAAGGGGAATTTAGGCAAATATTTATTTGATTTCATTATCATGCATTTCACTCTCTCTCAAAAATATCACTTATAAACAAAAATATCCAATCATTCCCTCTTCTCTTTGTTTCTCCTTGTTAGTTTATACCGTATTCATCTCCTCCCGTCTCTCTATTTACACAGCCACATGTCCATAGAGAGAAGATGAAATCATCATTAAAACATCTTGTTTTCAGTGTAGGTTCCATGTCTTTCATCTCTAAACTCAAAGGACATACTTAACGGCATTAGTAATCAGTATTAGATCATATAAAGCAAGCCAGAATATCTAACATGCAGTAACTCAGTCTAAACATCAATTTATTTCTATTCAAATGTGTACATTTTCTACACTCATGACCTCACAACATGAGAAGAAACCAAACAGTTGGGGTTGAGAAAAAGTGTGAGAGATCCTAGCAAATAGCTTATGTAGGCTATGGCTATATATGCATATAATTTTACTCATATTAGTATAATTGCATACCTATCATATCTATGAAAAGGATGTTTGTACTGATCAATAAAGTATAACATGCCATTGATTTTAGTATCTGGTGAGTGGGGACTATAGAGATCTAAAAGGTCCCACCAAGGGGTACTGAGTCAATGATGCTGGCAGAGGACACAAGTGCTCTGCAAGAGTCACTGGACAGAAGTCAGAAACCTCAGAACCATGGTGTGGAGATAAGCTGAGGAGGCTCAGGGCCTGGTTCTGGAACCAAATGTGGTGCATCTGCCTCACCTCTCAGGACCTTGGATTGCAGGCATGCGCCACCACATCTGGCACCTCTCCGTGTTGTTAATTGCTATGCTGATACTGCTATAGCCATGCAAAGACCTATTAGAGGCCTCAGAACAGAGTGAGACCCAGTCGTGGACACCGGTACCTCTGGGAAGTATTAAAAGACAGAAACAGAGAATATGAATTTCATGGTTATCTCTGTCAGACACAGCCAACACCAGGCTATTTTTTTCCTGGTTCATTCTTTCCACAAGAAACTAAACTAAATTTGCTCATGACTGCTCCTCTTAGTCTTCCTGGAAAATCTCCAAGGCTTCCCCTGTGTGGTTCTGCAAGGTGGAGCCTCTGGAATGATGTAAACTACCATTATGTTCTCTGTTTCTGGAGTGTGTCAGTTACCTAAGTACCTCACCACTGCTGAGATGTCCAGGATAGTTGGAGATGACATATATTAACTCCTATCATGCTTGAACTGTATACATGCATTGTGTATACACATACACATGAGATAAGCCAAGTTATTCAAACTTCTACTCCATCTGCACTCTACTAAAAACCATAACCCCAACACATCAAGACAATTGGCAATGCTGTAATCTCACAGATGGGAAGGGAAAGAACATGAGTCACAGGAAATGAACATTGACTTCTCTTTGTTCTCAGGGTTTGCTGCAACTTTTGCTTATGCATGGTGAAGTGCCTATGGAATGAGTCAGGAAGGAGAGACATGGGGAGTGAGGTGAAGAGAGAGGATCTGTGGAAAACTCCATCCATAGCCAGGGTCGCGTCAGAGACTGACAGTCCTCTGTTCTCTGTGAAGCATTTCCTGGAGTGTCTTATTCCATGCTGTGGAGCCTCATCCCTTGATAGGTGAGTCCCTTTCCCACAGAATAGCCCTAGACAGCATAGCCGAGCATGAGTTCCATAGTCTGAGAGAAGTTATTCGTTGTTGTCCTTACCTCACAGCTGCACACAAACTGTAATCGCACACTGTTCATCCATCCAGGTTGGGAACGAATGTGGCACTCATCAATATTGTTCCTGGTTGATGGCCAGTGTTATTTTGAACTTAACACCACCAAACACTTAAGGGAAACACAACCAATCCATTTTTGTTCATTGCTTCAAGAGTATGCTCCAAATTAAAATCGATTTTCTGGAACCAGTGGACGTATTTACAATGGCATGATGCTCACAAACCCACATGCACAAGCTCCTAGCAAGGTGGGCAGTGCTCATTCATTCTCAGGTCTCTCATACCCTCTTACACTCAGCAAACATTTTGCCTAATTTGAATATTAAGACACTCCCTTAGAAATGCTTGTTTCCCGATGTGTTGCAAAGTTAAAATCAGTAAAAGGTCTATATCACCAAAAATCTTCCCCTGACACGACCCTGGATGGTTTACAGGCTGTGAGGCCCACTCTGATTTGATACCCTGAGCATGAACTACTGGAACACGTTGTAAAGTTAAGTAATATAATATAGCCAATCAGTCACAAAGTCCTTTAGGTGTAAAACCAGTGCAGCCAGTTCTTCCTTTGTTAGTCTGTATTCTCCAAAATGCATAAACATGTAGATGTATAAATAGAAAAATATGAACTAATTTACTGACATTTTATTCATAAATAATGATCATGGAAAAGACTAATAATGAAGCAAAAAGTATTAGCCAAGCATCATGTACTCTAGGAGAGTCACTGGGGAACTTTCTAAAACAAGATGTTCTTGTGAGGTCCTCATAGGTATTGAAGGCACTGGAAAAACAGAGCCACATTCTTCTTTCCTCTCAACTAACAGAACTACACAAATACTTCTATGACAGTTTTAATCTCACTGAAGCTCCTAGGCAGTTTGGATGCTCACCTTACTAGACCTGGATGGAGGTGGGAACCCTGATTGCTCTTTGGGCTGACGAGGGAGGGAGACTTGATGGGGGAGGGGGAGGGAAATGGGAGGCGGTGGCGGGGAAGAGGCAGAAATCTTTAAGAAATAAATTAATTAATTAATAAAAAAACTCACTGAAGCTGTTTGCATACTCTTTGAGGACAATTTCTATTTACTGGGACGTCATACGTGCTTTGAAAACGAGGTTGGATTTAAAGTTATATACAGAACTTTTTTGGGGGCCTGTGATTCCAAGTGAGTCCCTAGCCTGGATTCAGCCTCATCTCACTCCCCACACAGTTGCCAGAGAGAAGCAGATGCTTGCCCAGAATGCTGCTGTGGTACTTGCGAAAGAAACCATGGAAAACATTACACATGAAATCAGTGTGGCTTGCATTATGAAATTCTTAAGAAATAAACAGGACCGAAGGAAACTGTTAGAGGTGTGAAACAAAACCGTCAATTAACAGCATGGACTGTCCCCACACATGGGTTAAATACGCAAATGACAAGAGGGACCGACCTGATTGCTCTGTAACCTGAGGGGTGGCCTGAGCCAGTTTCTCAGCGTGGGCCACAGAGAAACTCGTGTTCTGCTTCTCTCCTTCATTGCTGCGAAAGATGGCAAGTTTCCTGCAGTTAGACAATGGAGGATTGCTCTCTATATCCTGGCACAAGACTGGACATAGTTAATAGTCACAGCCTTCATATTAGTGACCAAACAAATCATATATATGCATATGTATGCATATATAATACATGTACATATATGTTATATATATATATGTGTGCGTGCATGTATATAATGCATTGTGTATGATATGAAATCTATATATTTGATGATTCTTTTCATACATTCAAAATGATACAGACCTCCCTGGGCCTTCTGTACTTTCATGAACACCTTCTTGGCTCACACACTTCATTGCCTCGTTCTCCTCCACAGCACTGATGTTTGGTTTTTGCTTTTTTGTTTTCAAAAACTTAATCAGTTGGTTGAAACTTTATTCTCTAAAATGCAAATGTGGTATGAGCGCATCTTGTAAAGTCATTCATCCCCCATTCCCAGGCCCTCTCACTCTTCTTTCTACAAACACTTTAAACTCTTTTTCTGTCAACAAATAACATGGATTTTATATTTTAAATAAGACTATTATGCAGGAATGTATACATAAGTGCACAGCACAAGACAACATTCTAGAATTCTCCAGAATGGTTCTGGAAGTGCTGAAGCCTCAGCAGCTTGTGAACCTGTCAGCACACAGCTGAATACCTAGCAGGAAGGCAGAAGGCTGCAGACATCCAGGAATAGTTCCTGGTATGGGACCGCCTATCTAGCAGCAATGGTAAACACACAGGCACCAATGCATCCATGCAGTCCACAGTCTGCATTCTAGCAGGGTGGCATCCTGCTACCATGCATGAAGTGTTCGCTCTTGAAGACTTTGGTGGTCATCTGTTTTAAGGATGCTTTGACAATAAGTTCAATGACTAAGTTTATCACAAAACTTAATTTCTCCTGAGTCTGGTACTTTTGAGACAGAAAGGTCCCACTTTGACAATATGACACCTTCTATTTGGGTATCACTTCAATTTTCAGTCATACTTAAGCACTTGACAAACAAAAAGAAATGTGAGCAATACCTAGAACCCCTTTTGTAAAGATCACAGGGAATTCTGGACAACACTAAAAAGTAGATAAGTGGAGTGTGCTATCTTGTACCTCAGTCTCCCCCGGAATGCTTATAAGACTGGAGGAGCCCAGTACAGAGACACAGACAGCCATTTTTCTACAGTGCTGTCCAGTGATCTTGTCAAGCCCAACAATCTGGGCCTCTGGGCTCCTCCAAAATGAATACACAGAAATCAGTTAACCTCTGCAGCCTTGCCCCTTGGACAGGTGGTTCACCTAGCTCTTAGAGAAAATTACATGCCTTGATAGAATATTCTAGTCTTAATTGAAGTTTGTAAAGCATGTTAGCATCTTTAGCTCAAGTATATTGCGAGCATAACCTTCTGCTCCTGTCAGGAAGCAGGGCCTAGGGTAGATTTATAGTTCATCCAATTGCTAGGTAGCATAATACTCTAGGCTTAGACCTCCTTTCCTGCTGCTCAGATGCAGAGGATCATAACTTCCACTGCACAGTGCAAAGTCATGGAAGGCAGCAGGTAGCAGTCACACAGCAGTAGGGATGGCACATTTGTGTGCACGCCTCACTTGCACATCTGTGTGCACGCCTCACTTGCATATCTGTGTGCATGCCTCACTTGCTCTGGAAACAACCTAACACAGATCAAATACTGAGACTTTGGCGTGAACTAGTCAGTGTGCTCAATAAGCAGATAACATTTATTTCTGGAGATGGATTTAGGAGCTTGATTTTGGGAACCAATGTGATTGCCTGAGTTCCTGCTTAATGACCTGCATTCCAAGGACCAGCTCCAGCCCAGATCCAAACGACTGCTAATCACCTGTTTTCCTTTCTGTGTCGACTTAATCCCAGTACTTGGAAGACAGAAGTAGGATGATATCTGCTGAGTTCAAGGTCAGCCTGGTCTACATAGAGAGTTCCATGTGATCTAGATTATATCATGAAACGGTCTCAAAAACTAAAAAAAAAAAATTAAAAAAAATAAAAATATTTCTATTTCTTTATGAGTTCAATTAATAACTATATGTGTATATTATATAAATATCACATATATTTACATGTACATGTATAAATGTATGTAACATTTGTGTGGTAGAAACTATAACATATATAACATATTATGATATAAACTATTTTGGAAGAGAGGAGATTACTACACAAAGAGGTTGGGAAACTTATTCAGCATTAACTCCATTAGCAAGAGTCAAATTGACTTGCAACCCCTTGTCAAGGGAAATCTGCCTTTACCTGGTAACATAGAGAGACCAGAATGTGCACCACTGATCTGGAAGAAGCTTGGTGTTTTACTATTTTCCATAATTTAATGAACAGATATCTTGGCAGGGGTTGTTGTTTTGAAATCCTTTGCTGACTCTCTATTGGGTTTTCTTTCCTTTCCTTTTTCTTTTTCATATTAAACTCATTGATTTTTTTTTCACTTTTTGTATTTATTATGAGAGGTTGTAGAATGGTGGGTCGTAATGAGACTGTCAGCTCTGTCTAGGTCACTGCATAGGACGGAATGAGCTCAGGCTGTCCTTTTTTATGCATAGGCACTATGTGGGAAGCTCCAGGCATGTCCTGTAAGCCCTCCTTACAAGGCCTGCCTGCAGGGTGACACCCACTAGGCAGATCTGCCCTTGATGTACAATTTCAAGTCTGAGTACTGTGGTGACAGCCGAAGGGAGATGGCAGAAAGGAGCCAGGGGATCTTTGTCACCAACACTTGTCTGGGGCAACATCTGGTGGATTCTGATGCTGAGCACAGTTTCTTCCATTTTACTCATTATTTCTTTAGAAGAAGAAGAAGATGCCGGGATTGACTTACTGAGATTATGCATTATCACAAGTATGGGACACACAGTGTGTACAAGTCAGCTAAAGATGATTTTCTGTTGTATGTTTGAGCAGGTGAAAGGCACCTGTTCACTTTATAGATTTGTGTGGACTGTATAATCAAACCTTTATCCATGCCATACGGAAGGATGGCATGCAATACTAAGTCATGAGGACTCTGTAGACATTCAGATTTATCATGTCTCATCCAGTCTCAGAGCTGTTTCCATAATAGAGGGATCAGTATGTACATAATTTGTCCTTTAGTCTTTTTTGGTTTCTTTTTTCATATCTACAACCAAGATTTTAAGAAGGTCACCACCAATGAAATTTTGTCTTCATTGATTTTAAAGAGAACCATTATTTTTTGTTTCTTGGGGAAACAATGGCATAAACTTTACCCCCAAGGCAACATATTTTCTGACTTCCATTTTGAGGTTAAGATATTCCTAAAATATATGGGTTGGTTTAATTTAACAGTTTCTATGATTAAATGTATCTCAGCAGCTATTGCATTTTGTACATTAGGATTTAAAAAATTAAAAGTCAACAAAAGAAAACATAGGATCCACCCATTACTTAATCTTTTTATATTACTTCATTCTTTCTTTAAAGACTTTACTATTATTTTAAACTATTTTTATGACTGTCTATCCCCATTTTTATTTCCTTTTTATGCATCTAAGCGCATTTTAACCATACCATAACTTTTTAGAGGCTTTTCTGGTCTGTACCTGGCTTTCCTACGCACCTGCAGCATTCTCAGAGCACGAGACAAATCTTAAACAGCCATGTCAGCCGCCGCATGGCTCAGCTTAGCATATGGCACTGGCACATGGTGCTGGTGGCTGACTTTAGCTTGGAGACAGTGGCTGGTAGTCACGCTTCTGTCACCAAGCATCAGCCTGTATAAGAGACTGCAGGACTAGGAATCTATAACTGACTCTTTGTCCAGAACTTTTCTTAGCTTTCCCAGGCCCTGTGTTTTGATATTTGAGTCTCCACATTGGACACTATATGTATTCATATCTTTCTTTGGTCTACAATTCACAAATAATTACACAGAGACTTATGAATTATGAAAGCTTGGCCTTAACTTAGGCTTGAATATAAACTAGTTCTTATAACTGAAATTAACTAAATTCTATTCATCTACATTCTGTCACGGCATACCCATCCTGCATCCTGCATGGCTCCTCACATCTCTCTTGCATGCCTTGATTCCTTCTCCTACTTCCTCTCTCTGCCTGGAAGTCTTCACTATACCTCCTGCCTAGCTCTTGGTCATTAAGCTTTTTATTACACCAGCCATTACACCTTTACACAGTGTACAAATATCTCACAACAGCAACAACTAACGAAGACTTCTGCAAATGTCATTTGAGGATCTAGGGGTCCATTCCATGTTGGCAGCCCACATTGATAGTGTTGTTGATTTGTTTTTTGAGTCTTGAAGGACACAAGAGAAAGGACATTTTGAACTCTTTATTCATAGTTTCAGAGAGTTGTTGGTAATGTGTGACAGGGGATCTCCTGCATGAAGGCCCTGAGAGAGCAAGAGGCTCTAAAAGGTCTTTGTGTGAAGATCTGGAAGTGAAGCATCAGTTTTATTGAAGACCTGAGACATGAGATATATGCCAAGGACAGCTTCTGGAAGGGAGAAGAATCAGACCAGGGATAACATATTTGTTGCATGTAGAAAGATTAATCAATCTAAACCCTTTGACATTGGATTTAGAGACATCTGAAGTTTACTGGGTTCATCTTATTCTTGCTTTGGTCCAGTATTTTCTGACTATGCCTCCCATTCTTCCCCTTTGGAGTGGTAATGTATATTCTGTCTATAACGTATATGTTAAATGCATGTGATTTGATTTTTGATTTTATGGGGAATTAGAATTAAGAGATTGCCTTGAATCTCAGAAGAGACTTTCAAATTTAGGTTTTTTTTTAAGTGATGAAACTGAAAGGCTATGAGATTTTTTAAAGTTGGGTGAAATGTAATTGCATTATGATGCAGCCAGGAGCCAAGGAAACCAGGGAATATTTGATTAAGAATATTCTTCATAGGCTCAGATGTTTGAATACATTTGGTCACCAGTTGGTGGCACTGTTTAGGTAGGCTTGAGATGTGTGGCCTTGGTAGATGAAGTACATCACTGGAAATAGGCATTGAGGTTTTAAATCCTGTGCCATCCCCAGTTTTCTACTTCTGCTTGGGGTTTGTAGTTTAATGTGTGAGCTTTCACACTGTTGCTCTTGCCACATGTCTTTGTTCTGCCATGATGGACTTTTAATACCCTGATAGCATAAGCCCAAACAAATTCTCTTTTCTATAGGTTGCCTTTTATCACAGGAACCTGAAAGTAGTTAATACAAACATCATTTACCTCATTCCTAGAGAATCCAGGGAGCTCAGCGAATGACACACAAATGAACAAATGCCATCACTTTTTAGATGTGCTTAGGAGGGTTCTCAGCAAAGCGAAGGAAAAGTCAAGATTTTGAATCTAGCTATACTTAAGACCAGTTAAATTCTCTCCTAGAAACATCTCAGAGGCTTCTCCTTTGTTCATTCACTGGAGTTCTCACGAAGTGACAGCACTGCTGAGAGCTGGAATGACACAGGTTCACTCTCTTCTTCTCTCTCAGGGCTGAGAGTGCTCCATCTACGTGCCTCTCAGCTGGGCTGAATCCCAGGGTCTATCCCCAGTTGAACTGTGAGAAGTCAGCTAATGACTGCACACCTCCATGGACTCAGGAAATTATTAATTGCCTCTCCCCTTGCTGCATGTTTACTCAAGAAGATTTATAATGATGCATAACTGTCTTCCCAGATTAGTTAAGCTGGTCAAAATGGGGGTGTTAATACGTTAACAATAAAATTATTATTGCATAGTCACTATCCCAAGGAACTCAATAACCTCCTGTCTCTCAGCATGTAGTTCTATGAAAAGTCTCTCACAAGTAGAAAAACAGATTCTGACAGGTGGTAAAATACAGACACAAATGTTAAAATGTCTACTCTGATGAGAACATGCTCTGAAAAGATAGGAAGAAATTGACTTCCCTCCAGCTGTGAACTTCATCCAAGTTTCTAGGCCCGTGCAGAGTCAGTCTTGCCCATTCCTCTGATACAGAGAACTACTTACAAGACATGCTTCTGATTACTCTATACCAAATAACAGATATTTGTTTACAAATCTCTGATTTGATTAAGTGGCAATGCCTAATTGCTAAAATTACCCATTCTCTGTCTTTTTAAGGAACATATTTATGCACAAATGTAGAGGTAGATGGTGGTTTTCTTACAATCTAGAAAGAGTGCTAATTTCCAGGGGTTCTACCAGACTGTGTTTATGTTATACCTTCCTCTTTTCTCACCCAGTCCTTAGAAAATAGTTTTCAGCCACAGTACTTATACACAGGCTTATATTTTTAATGTGTCTTCCTTGACTTTAAAGTGTAAGAATAATTTTTCCTTTTTCCTATGTGTTCACTAATAATATTTTTAATCAGATAAATATAACAGAAATCTACAAAGGAAATATCAGTCACATTTTCTGGGGCCTTATTTACATACGTGAAACCAGCAATCAAACACTATTGGGAAAGTATAGGTCTAGGTCAGAATATGCAGCTTGGACACCATGTAATGGAATAAAAAAGAAATATGATGCCAAAGGCACAAGGACTACTACCCTGGGGAGGAAAGCGGTTCTCAGACACAAATGGCTTGCATGATTGTTCTCCCTGCAAGCAATGACAGAGGCTCCCTTACAAAAATGTGAACGAGAGCTACAGTGGCTGTTGTTATTAATTACACATGAATCTCACAATGGGGCAACTGAGACAAGGCTGGAAAGTAGAGGGAATTAGAATTTAATTTAACTCTCCACGTGTCACAGCCAGGAAGCAATGTCCACCGCTGCCACTAACAGGGGTCTGAATCGACACCTTCTCTACTGAGCTGTAGAGTCTGGATGGAGCTACACTGTGGGGGTGTTAATTTATTTCCCCAGTTTCATTAAGAAACAGCCTATCCTTGCCATCTTAGCCTCAAGATGCCAGATCACATACAAAACTACTTTAAGCAATGTGTAATCTTGATAAATGTTTCTAAATTAAAGAATATGTGAGACTAAGCCTTGATTTTATTTTTAATAGGATTTTTGAAAAACTGTTCAAATCTGTGTGAAAATGTGTCCCCAAGTACCTCTCTGTCCATAGGACATGAAGCTAATAGTCTAGCTGTCTTTATTATCTGAGAGAATGATGTCCCGAGTAGACTGGGAATTAGCAGCCAACCTTTCTGAGAGCAGGATAGAAGGGCTAAAAATGCCTTCTGCTCTTGTATCTGTGAAAGCAGACTTTTAATGTGTGGAAAGATCAATCAGGAAAGCAAAACCCATGAACATTTGTATCCTCTTATTATTTACATGTCAAACTTCTGATCCCCAAGATCAGGACACTAGGGAGTGGGGACTTCGAGGAAGGGTTTGAGACACTAGAGAGCTCTCTCAGTCTGCCTTCATTTATAAGAAGGCAGGGGACGTGATGTCAAGTTCCCAGAGCTGTGGGAAATATATATCTTCATTTTACAATTAGCACACATAGCCTTTAGCAAAGCACTTCCCATTATGCCTGTGGTTTATTCTGCAAGGGGATTTCTTTTGATTCCCTAACTCTAAGGTGAAGACTCTAAACCTGTACATGTAACACAGACACTGGGCCCCAATTCTTACTTTATTGGGCCAACACAACTGCTGGAAAATATTTCAAAGCTTAAAGAATGTGTACAAGGCTTAGCAAAATATCCCAGAGACTTGATTTATGAAGAAAATTATCTGAGATTTTTTGTGGCTTTTCTAAGCTTATCCGTATATATTTAACATTTATCCCCATCAATAGAGCTTAAGTTTCTTCAATATGATGCCCGATATGTATATATTATAGAATTATCACAAACAGGAACAGAATATACCTTAAAAACAAAACCATGATTAATTCACTAAAATTTTTCTATGGAAGAATGTGTAACAGAGACCATTAATGTATGATGTGATTTCAACCCCCTGGGGTCTCCTTCTCTTGTTAGTGTGACAATCATGTGTGACTGGCTTTCAGTTCCCAGGACAATGATGGTGATGGTATGGTCATACCATGTGTTCAGGTACACCAGGTCACACAGGAGACCACCACACACCTCCTATTTTCTAAGTTCATTCTAAGGGAAATCCACCTGCCATGTTGAGGTTCAGTGTTGTGAGCCCAATTTGACCATAGACAGAGCACAAGCACGGGCACCAAACAGTGACCCTCTGAAATCCAGACAAAATACAAAACCCTCAGATCTAGACTATCCCAGAGCTAAATTCTTCCAAACAAGATTCTTTGGGCTGCCACCAAGATTAATAGGGTATAAACTAAGAGCAAAATCAAGTCATGTCTCAATCACTGTAGGATAAATGTATAACGCTACTGTTTGCTAGAGTGCCGAAAACCAAAACAAACCAACCAATCAAAATTCAGGGGCCTTTGCCATAGAATCCAAGTCTTTCTTTCTATTTGATCCAAGTGTTCAGTATCCCCAATGATGGTAGAGATCTATGCTCCAATGTCTTCAATTGTTTTCAAGAGTCAGAATATATATTTCAGACTAACACAAAAATTCGCTAGATCAGATTGTTAACTCTTCTGATTTTATTATAAGCGTGTAATACCTCATAGAGATTTTAAGGTATACATTTATTCTTTGGATTCCCTCACAAACCTAGTGAATTCCATGAAGTGTTGGAAGGGTAGTGATACAAAAAATTCTCATAAAATTCAAACTAAGGATGGAAGCAAAGTCTTAGACTGAGTCACCTGCACAGCATCTAACCTTAGGGTGAAATGTCCCCACTGGGTCCCATAGTGGAATGCTTGGCCCCCAGATGTAGGTGCTGTTTGGACTCTTAAGGAAGTAAAAATAGCTGGAGGAAGCAGGTCTGTGTGGTGGGAATAATTGTTTCAGGCTAGTCCTGCTTCCTCCCAGTTCCCTGTTTTCGAGATACCAACATGATTTTAGCTATTTTCCCACACTTCTGCTGCAACTGGTAGTTATGTTGCTCCGTCTTTGCTGCAACAATAGGCACCGACTGTAATTCCCTGCAATTCTTTCAAACCAGGACACAAATGAATCCTCATTTGCACTGTGTCAGTCTGCCATTCTGCCACGATGACAAGGGAGGGACTTAGAACCATGGGAAGATGCTCTCAGCTCAACAGGATCCCAAGGGCACTGGAACTGGGTTATTATGGTTTCATGATATGACTGGAATGCTTAAGGAGGGTTCCCAGTGTCACGTCTGGCCTGACTGGTCTATGTGTTCCTGAGAAGGGAAGCATCGGTTGAGAAAAGAAATAGACAAGAGACAGAAGATAGAGTGGGGACCGCTTCAGCAAATCCTGTGGGAAAAGCTCCAAGTTTATTATTCACCGTCCTTATATACCCTAATCAAGAGGGGAGGGCAAAAGACTTCCATGATACAAAGAACAAGCAAGTGTACTCACCTTCTTACATCTCAAACACCTGGTAACCATGCCCTAAATTAAACATTCTGCTATCTGGTCTTTGAGTAGCAAGATATCCAGTAGTCACACCTTTGGCCAAACATCCGTGAGGAGCAAGAACAGGTTGGAAAGTAGAGGGAATTAGAATTTAACTCTCCACGTCTCACAGCCAGGAAGCAATGTCCACCACAGCCAGTGACAGGGGTCTAAATTGACACCTTCTCTACTGAGCAGTAGAGGCTGGATAGAGCTATACTGTGGTGGTGTAAATTTAGTCAAAATGGACCGGATTCAAAACTATGGGTTCTGACACCCAGGAGCAGGAACACCACTGTCAACTAGTTTCCATGTTCAACATGTATCACTGCAAGGGACTTACAGAAATCATGTAGACCAGAGACACCCCTTTTAGGAGGTAGGCAAAAGTAAGTCCCAAGAGAATGCCAGATAACCCCCCATTGGGGGGGGGGGTCTATGATCATGCTTTATATATAACAAGTGTGACAGTATGGCAGGGCCAATTATGGCAATAGGAAACACCTGCATCCTTGGCTGGCCAATCACTTCAGTAAAGTTTGTTCTTGTCTCCAATATCATGGTCTGTCTCTTGGAAAAGAGGTTTTCAAGAGCTGAATATCATTTCATGAAGAGTGGGCAAAATATTTGATGTCATATCCCACCAAAGATGATCCGATGAAGGCAGACAAGCCTGTGTCTGAATGGCACCTGGTTTGTCACCAAGAAACAACTGGTCTCGAGCACACAAGGGAAAATCTAAAACACCAATCACCAATTGCTGGTGAGGCCATGGAGCGCCTCTCAGTGCTGCTAGTGGGAAATCAGTGTCAGACACCTGGAATCTGGTTCTGTGGTCCTTGAAAAGGTAAAAAAAGTAAGATTCTGAACTTCGTCTCTATATCCTTATTAGGATGGGGTGAAAACTCATTTACATAAAATCAGTTCAAAAACACATCGGACAATGTTATTCATAACTAGCAGAAGCAGAAGGAAACAAGAGGCCCTTCCAAGAGAGGGTGGTACCCCAGTTCTGGCACTTCTGTCTGTGGAAGGAGAGGAGCACTATCAAGACTCAGGGAATGAGCTGAGTGCTTGTTCGGAAATGAAGGTGACTCAGAGCAAACCACAAAGTAGAAAAGACAAAACTAGAGATTAATGAAAAATCTCATTTTCTGTCACAAGGAAAATTAATAACAGCCAACCTCAGGGTAGATAGAGCTGAAAAATGTTTATTCTTAACCAGATCTTTAACTATCACATTGTGACATCTTACGACAATACTTCACATGAACCTCTTCCATTTTCTCTTTAAAAGAAGGAAATTGGGAAATGCAATCACAGCCAATCGTGGTTGTTTATTTAATTTAAGTATGCTCACTAAACACCGATGACGTCAGGATTATTTTAGCCAAACTATAGGCAAATAATGTTAATGGGTGTTTTGAGAATAAGACAAGCATCCTCTGCACACAAACTTCCATGTTGCAAAGCCCATTTCCATCCCGTTCTTAATCTCACAGAGGGCATGCAGTAATTTACTTCATTTGTTGCCAGGGGTACAAGCTTTGTTATTGAGAGCATGCTTGAAAAATACACTTTTCATTTATTGTGAATCTGGGCTATCAATTAGATAGGAGAAACTGTCACAGCCAGTGAGGATTCTTATTAAAAATTGATTTTAGTCTAGTTAAGGCACAATACCCAACTCCAGTCTGAAGATCAAAGCTGTGTCAGGATGAAGGCCAAAGGAAAAGAGATCAATATCGTGTACATCAGTGCCGGGGTTCATATATCTGCTTACAAAACAGGCAAAGCAGTTCACGCTAAGAAAGGAGCCAACTGCGTCCTGTACAAAGACTAGATTTTCAAGAGGGCAGCACTAATTCCTGGCTCCAAACATTAATCTCTCTAATCCCACGTGTGATATGTAGATACACAGTATCTCACAAACATTTAAAGAGCTGCAATTGGTCATTTCCAGCATGAATTTTTCTTAACTTATTCTACAAATTTAAAAAGGGATTATATATGTGTACATTCATAGGTGTGTGAACATTTGTGTCTATGGGTTTGTGTATATCAGTATGTTAGGGTTATGATTTGTGTGTGTTGTTTCACATCCATTAAAAGGAAGGTTACTTTGTGCTAAGAATTATTATTGATATCAACACACTTGGAAAGTAATGATACTTAATTTTTTTAAAAAAAAACAAACTCTGTTAAAATAACAGTATATCCTGAGCTGAGAAGATGTATCCTCAACAGGAGTTTAACATATTCAGGCTGACATTCAGTTACTGAGTTTGACCTCATATGAACGATGTTAATTAAGGCACAAATATGACAAACTATAGCAAACTGACCCTAGTTTAATTTTGGCAAAAATACTGATCTGGGTTATGTGAACTCTCTTTAGGAACATTTATAATCCAAGTACACACTACCACAGACACAGTTCACAGGGAGGGAAGTTAAGGGGATCCCTGGGAAAGGTCTTATTGACTGGAAAACACAAAGCTTTTTAGTGTGGGCTCAGGAACTCGATTACCAGGAAAGACAGGAGAATAAGACTCATGGGAAACACAAGGAGAGAAATCAGAAACACAGAGAAGGTAAATGGGGAAGGAGTGAATATGGAGGGCATTTTACCAAAGATCAGCATTCCCTTTAATCCCTTAAAGGTCCACCTCCTTTACTAAATACAGACCCCCACATGAATGCAACGAACACAAAAGACAGTATGCCATTTTTCTTATTCTTATGTTTCTCAGTCATACAACATACATGTGAAAAGCTGTTTTTCCAGGCAATGAAAGTTAATATTATAGCTTCCATTCATTGAAATGCATGTGATGGTGACTGTCTGTGTGTTTCTTCAGGACCAGAGTCTCCACACACATTAGAAACTGATGGGTTTTTTTTTCTTGTTTAATTATTTTTGTTAATTTTTTAAACTTTTACTTATATACTCTGTATTGATGATCCTCACTGATTGCCAGTGTGTTGTATGCTTATATGTACATATATATGTAATCAAATTCATATGTTATGAGCTAAAGTATGTTTTCTAAAACAGACATGGTGTTTCCTAACTCTTGAAATCTGACACATTACTTTCTGAGTTGAGCAGGCCTTAAATAAGGAAATACTCACTGATCCTGAGAGAAAACAGAAATTTAGTCACCAAGACTCAAGTCCAGGTAGAAATATCCAAATTTGAGGAGATAACTGCAATGATGTGTCTGTAGGTCAAGGACCACCAAGGACTGTTGGATGCTCCAAAAGCTGGAAAAAGACCGTGATGAGACATGTCTGTTCTCTAAGGCTGCTCACTTAGACTTAAGGGAGTGATAGAGAAAGGAAGGAAGGAAGGAAGGAAGGAAGGAAGGAAGGAAGGAAGGAAGGAAGGAAGGGAAAAAGGAAGGGAAAAAGGAAAGAAAAAGGGACAAAAAGAAATTTGGTTGACTATTTGTAACCCTTGCCGTGGTAGCCTAGAACATGAGTGCTATCTCTTTCTGTGTGATTCTCTCCTGCTCACTCTTACACTCTTGTATTTAGTTGTTCATTTTGAGATCCTTGGAACTAACAGTTCTCAGGTGTCAGCAATTCTGATGGTATCACGCACAGAACACAGAGAATCTCAGGGTATTCTCTAAGCGTGAGGGCTATGGGTACTGTTGTTAAAGAACACAGTGAAGACTCCTCTAATGAGTGGCTCCCTCCCACACAGGACAGACAGCCTGCCTATTGCCTTTGGGGATTCTTGACATTCAAATTCATTTTACTCTTCAGATATATTTTCTTAGATGTCTGTAGCACACCACGCTCGTCTGTGCTCTATGCATCAGTTCGTGAGCCAGGCAAGGGGCTGGAGATTGAAACATACAAAGACACACAGACAGAGAGACAAGGCACCCTTGATACAGGCCCCAAGAATGCCTTTTCTATTGTGTCCAGGGGCAGCTTATATAGGGATTCTTAACTGATAGCCATGGCCCAGCCAAATGCACCAAAAACCACTCCTCTGCCATCAGGAACTCCTGATGGTCTCATGCTCAGAGCAGCTGCAAGCATTACAAATTGTTCACCAGAAATTCAGGACCTGGGGTCTTCACAGCTCCCAACAGATGTCCACCCTTGCATATGTATTGTTTCGGTTGTTGTATCCATATCCTCTTTTCTATTCAGGAACAGCCTTGTGTATGCTAAATAAAGTACCATATGCAGAGCTAGATATCCTCAGCTTACATGAGATGGATATGTCATGATAGTTAAATCCTATTTTTCCTCGTTTTTGCTCCCTCTCGCACCCCTACTAACTCCAGGTAAGGTGAGTTCTACGTGGAGAAAATGGCTCATCCCATTCTTAGATCGACTCTTAAGCTACCAGGTGGGCCTCCAGCAACTGAGTCTGATTCAGTTCCTGTGCAGACAGTGAGTTAAACTTAATGGCCTTCTTTGTCCACTTAAAGGAAACTGTGCCACCTCTGTCAGTTTCCAAGGCTTAAGTGGGAGAATTCTGAGCCTGCCTAGTTCTCTCACTTTCAGATTCTCTGTAGCTATTCTGTGAAGGGAGAGATTAAGCCAGTGTGGCTCCTACTCATTGAATATTTAGAATAATAAAAAAATGACTTGGTTTGTCTCTGTGTGTACATCTGAACCTGGGATGAAGTAGACTGAGGAGTGCTGTGGACAGACACCCGGTCCTGCCCAAGATTTTGGGCAGCTACAATCTGTCTACCCAGACAGAAATGTAGTGATGGTGACCAGAATCCTGTGTCATCAGAGACAAGGGTAAATCCTGACAGATACTTGGGAAGGCAATAACAAGACAATTTGGGTGCTCTATACTGGGAACTCCTGTGCCTGCCTCCCTTCAAGAGCTGCTGTCGTTTCTTAGTGAATTTGCCATTTCCATTCTATGAACCCCCAACCCCCTTATTTGTCTCCCTTACACAACTCACCCAGCACCAGTGTTCAGCCCCCAGCTGATAAGGAGTGGAAGCTACTTGCTGGAACAGAGCTGGGCAGCATTTTAAATCACATCTCAGGAGCTGACACAGGGACTTTTGATGGGTAATTATAATCTACAAAAATGGATTCTCAGAAGGTTTACAATATCCAACTGCATCTTCCATGGGGTTTGCAGACCATTCAATGCTTGCTTTGTGAAGAAAGAACTCAGGGGAGGGGACAGAGTAAGTTTGCTAATCATCAGTTTCAAAGCGAGCCTAGAGAAGAAGAGGCATAGAGATGAAAAAGAAGGAAATATTAGACAAAGAAGAAAGTGATGTTCCTGTCTTCCACTTCTCCAAGAGTCACAAAATGGTATCATTAGTGCTGCCATGGTTCTCACACCTGACCAGCCTGTCAGCTGCCCTTGGCTCAATCTCTTCTAGATTATTTTAGAAGAATATTCCAGGGCACAGTGTACTACACCTTCACTTGACCTCTGTCATCATCCTGGACTCAAACTCCTTCTAAATTCATCTCTATCATGAGCTTGCATGTCCCTACTCCTTTATTACTCAAAGAGAGAGATTGTTAGAGTGTTAAGTCTACTTCTTGACAGAGAGAATCTATGTATATGACAAGCCTTAGCCACTAGCTTGGAGCTACTAAAGGTTCTCCTTAATAAATAGCATCAAGGATGACATTTTGGGGAAGAATATTAAGGGCCTTTCAATTTATGCACAATGTTGTCAGGTTCACTTGTGTTTTAGGGTTATGAGATATGCTGGCTATCTATTCTCCTTTCCTGTTACCAAAGCAAATGCACAGAAGCTCACTGAAGATCAGTTGGAAGATAGAACCATGGGGAAGAGCTGCGGTTGCTGCCAGTTAGGCACATGTAGCCATTTGGGTGAGAGCAGGGACCAATGCCCTGGTGAGGAGGTTACCCTACTGTAATGTGACAGTCTGAGGTGTAACAGGACCCCAGGACCAAGCACAGCTGCCCAAAAACAGTGGCAAAAAACCCTCCTTCCTAGTGTAGACCCAGAAGTTTCCAGGGTTACTTGCCTAAAGCCTGGAATGCATAAGGCCTTCAAGGGCCTTAATTGATCCAGAATCATAATTTAATTCAAGAAAAAGGGTCCAACCTTTTGACAGTGCATTTTTTTCAGAGTTTGTCCAGTTCTTTCTTTATTGATTTTTATTGAGCTCTACATTTTTTTCTGCTCACCTCCCTGCCTCTCCCCTTCCCCCTTCAGCCCTCCCCTAAGGTGCCCATGCTCCCAATTTAACTCAGGAGATCTTGTCTTTTTGTACTTCCCATGTAGATTAGATCTCTTTTATCTATAAGGTTTGTGCTAGAGAATCACTTAATAGAATTTTTTAAAATATTCACTCCCTTCCCAAACTCAAAATTTTCCTTTTAGGAAAGGCAAATATTTAGGATGAACTGCACTCATAAGTATCCTTAGCCTGTTGATGCTCTGGACTATGAGTAGGACATGTCAATTAGAGGAACCAGGTGAATAAGATGCATGGGGCATATTCCTGTACACAGGAGCCTTGTTGAGGTCTCTGGGTGCAGTCTGCCTCGTGACGTGTGTAGCACTAAGAACTGAAAGTTTTAGTCTTTCCTCAATGGGTTACAGTGAGCTACTAAAGTAGTGGAACCAGATAATGATGACATCTCAGCTATCAAAGCCAGGCTTGGACAAGGTACACAGTAACTCACATACAAGACACTTGTCGAGAGACCATGAGTATATCCACCTATTTGCCAATGTAATTTACAGGTGAGGTAGAATTATATTTGATAAAAATATACAAATGCATACACACATATAAAATTACTTAACATATACGTATATAATTTTATACAGTGTATAAATATGCCATTTACATATTTGTCATAATTTTGTCATTAACACACAATTTACTTGATTTAATTGAAATGCAAAAGATAATTTTAGCTTTTTTAAAAGTTAGATTTAAGTTCTACTAATTAGTAAAATTGAAAGGCAGATTGCAGAGAAATGTTTGCATTCTGTTCGAATTTGGAAAAAATGATTTCATTTTCAAATAGTAAAATCAAAATCCTATTGAGTTTTGCCTATTATTACTTCTGAATAGATGTAAACTTTGGCCTAATATTGTCTTAGTTTAACTTGATTGATGGACAGACAGACAGTGATCTGTTCTTAACATTTATTATGTTTCAGCCAATCACAGGCTGTCTATGTTTGGAACCTGTTCAAGTCCCTAAGACAGAATCAGCCCACCAAACTTGGGATGCTCTACTTCTAGGTTGTCTGAGTGTCATTTTCCTTTTCTCCTGATAGAGTTCATTTAACCTGCCTTGTGGTTTAATGGAGAATTCTACAATGTTTGGTCCAGAATCTGTCTGATGAGAAATTCATTGCAAAGCTAAGTAAGAACAAGAAAGACAAATCTGTTATGCTTTTGACATTTAACAATACAATACAGATCACCTCGAGTGCTATGGCTTTAGTTTAGAATGTGCTACAAAACTCATGTGTTGAAGGCTTTGTCCCTACTTGTGCACTGCTGCAAGAGGCACATCCCTTACGAGTGTGGACCCAGGAGAAGGAAGTCATACAGTTGGTGTGCGTTCTTTTTTTGTTGTTGTTGCTGTTGTTGTTTTTTCGAGACAGGGTTTCTCTGTAGCTTTGGAGCCTGTCCTGGAACTCCCTTTGTAGACCAGGCTGGCCTCGAACTCACAGAGATCCGCCTACCTCTGCCTCCTGAGTGCTGGGATTAAAGGCATGTGCCACCAACGCCCGGCTGGTGTGCGTTCTTGAAGAGAGCTTCAGGACCCTGAATCATTTTTCTCCTTTCCTTGTCTGTCTGTCTATTATCTATCTCTATCTAATCTATCTAATCTATCTATCTATCTATCTATCTATCTATCTATCTATCTATCATCTATTTATATATCTTTATGTCTGTTTTCCAGTTTCAATGAGCTAAACTATTTTCTCAGCTATGTTCTCCAACCAAAATGTCCAGGTCAACACAACCCCAAAAAAATAGAACCAACCTATCATGGTTGAAGTACCCAAAACCAAACCATAGTCCAAAATAAACCCATTTTTTCATAAGTTATTTATCTCAGGCATTTTGTTCCAGTAGCAGAAATTTGACCAATGGAGTGAATCAAAGATAAGTTCTATCTTTTCTATACCCTTTCCTGTAGAGGAAATTTATTTATCGTGTGCTTTTTTTTTTTCATGAAGACACAGCCCTCATTCAAAGGACAGAATAGATGATAATGACTAACCAGTGACAGGTGCTACACACCTGCTAGTGGCCCGAGTTCCCTGGGCTGGAATCCTTATTGTATTTGTACTTACAGAAAAAAGTTTCCTAATAAAGGGCATTAACTAAGCTACCTTAGCACTGCAAATACAGTCTTAGAAAGAGTCCTTGAGGGAGATTTGACCTTCACTTTATAGATGAGAAAACTGATCCATCTGTCTAACTCTTTGATCTCATACCTCTCTAACATGAATCTCAATGGAAACCTATATAATACTGCAGAGAGTGAAGAGCAAAGTGCGTTTCTCTTCCATTTCAGTGCACAGTACAAACTCATCAACTCAAATAATCCTATAAAGGATGAAAATACTTCAGTCAGGAAGCCCAGGCTTGCATCAGGATCTCCAGATGTTCCCTAGGACCTGTAGGATGGATATATTTCTTTAAACCCAAAACAGGAAAAAATAACAACTGAACAGAAGTCTCAAATGTTCAGCCAAAGAAATAACAAGTAGCCTTGCACCAAGAGCGCAGAATGAAGAAGAATGAAAAGAATATGTAAGCACAATAGACAACATAATCATTTCCATTTAGAAAGCTAAAGAAACAACAATAACAACTCAGAAAAACCACCATTGTAAAGGATAAAGCAATGCAAAAGATAAATCAAAAAGATTTCAAAAGTAAAATGAGTCCTAATGCACAGAGCGGGGAGAGAGCCTCCTGAGGAAGGCTTGGATTTCAGAACTAGAGGGTGTGGAGGTGGGATGATGTGAGCATTCCTGGGCAATGACTGAGTAGGCAGATCTGCACAGGGGCAGGTCCTCTGTGCACACTGGCGGAGGCGTGCACAAGCTCCCTCACCTCACGAAGAGCTGGGCTGTGTGTGACTCTGGGCCTGGCCAGCTGCAGCTAGGATAGAGCCCAAGGAGCTAGCTTATCAACTAATTTAATTATAACAAAGCAAGATGTGAAATATAAGAACAATAATAAGAGGTTAATTCCATGAGACTTTTATTACTCCCTTGCATTCTCCTCTTCTTACTCTGTCAGAAGATGTTTACATATCTCATTTCAGAATCCAGGGCTTTGTTTTTGTAAGAGAAACTGAGTTGTTATGATGTACAAAAATTGACAAACAGAGAAGGAATAAAAAATATTAGTTTCACATATAATATCCATTGTTTGGATAAATGTCATGATGAAGCAACTTAGAGGAGGAAAAGGTGTGTTTCATCATACATGTGCAAACAATTCAGTCCCTCATCTTGGGAACTCAGAGTTGAAACTGAAATAGAAACTATCAAGAATGCTTCTCTCTCTCTCTCTCTCCTTCTTGTGTGTGTTCATTTCTTGACTTTCCAATCTCAATTGTTTCACATCTTGGGCCTAAAACCTAGGCTTAATGCTACCTACAGTGGATGGTGCCCTCCTATGCCCATCAGTCATTCATCAAGGTAATCTCTCAGAAACGGGCTAACCTGAGATCTCACAAAGACATGTTCACAGATCAATCTGAGGAAATTTTTTAACTGAAGTTCTTTCTTCCCTGCTGACTCTTGTTTGTAATAAATTGACTATAAAAACTTATTAGAGCCTAGCATTGGTAGCCCATGCCTTTAATCTCAGAACTTAGGAGGCAGAGGAAGTAGGATCTCTGTGAGTTCCAGGACAGCTAAGAATGTTACACAGAGAAATCCTGTCTCAAACCCCAAAACCAAACCAAGACAACAACATTAACAAAATGAATCAGGACTCTACATCCCTTGTCAACTTGATATGCAACCACACACTGCTAATCTATAACTTTTCATTTCTTATTTGTTCCCAAGATCTCATGTTTAAGTTAATATCATGTTATTATGTACAGTGCAACATCAAGAGCCCCACCTTGTTTAAAAAGTAAATGCTATAAAGATTTAATATATCTTTAAAAATCCAAAGCCTCTCAACTGGTGACTTGTGTAAAATCAGAAATACATCCTTTCCTATTCCCAAAGAGAAGAACTAGGGCATAGAAAATCAGATTTAATACAAACCAAAGTCTAGAAGTAGAGCTCCATGTTTGAGTTTTTACGATTTTCTGAGTTCCAACAGACTTTGCCTGTCCCACTTCACTGGCTTTGCCTCTACAGGGCACGACGCTTGACTCCCAGCTCCACCCCATGCCTGCTGCTGTCTCTGCCGGGTATCTCAAGGTATTAGAATTGCCATACTCTGCAGTTCCCTTTGCAACTGGGGCTTTGCTTTCACCAGTGCCCATTCAGGGCCTCACTGGAGGGGCTCAACCCTGACACGTGGTGCCAAGTCTCAGTAGCACCCCTATAACTCTTTCTTCTTTTAAAGACCACCACAACAGTATTATCCATGATTTGTAAAGTTCTTATGCCAGCTTGGTAACCTGGGTGCATTTAAATTGAGTACTGAATTAGAGCAATATCTCCTCACTAAACCAATGAAGCACAAAAAATTTACAACTCCATTATACTGGATTCTTACTAATCACACCGGTTTCTTCAGTCCCGGCTGGCTGGTGTTCATTGTTGCGGTAAAGCACAGGTTTTACTTCAACTGTTATGGTGTCTTCTTAATCAAACTCCATTCCTCAGCCCCAGATAGCAAGCAAATGGATCTTTAATCCAAAACACCACACAAATGACCTTCATAAAAACCTTTTCACTCCTCCAGAAATTTATAACCCGGGCCTCCATTGTCTGCATTTTCTTTGATATTATTATTAGCTAATTCTCCACAGAACAACCCATTAATTTTTAAAAACTCACTGGACTTTCTAGCCCAAATCTCCAGAAGTCTTCCACCTTTCTCCTGCAACACAACCCAAAGCAGGGACGCATTGCTGGGTCCACCACACCTATGTTTCACTCCTGGTGCCAATTTCTTTTCTAGTTTTGTTTCTGTTCTCATGATAAATATCCTTACCAAAAGCCCCCTATAAGGATGAAAAGTTTATCTCAGCTTATAATTCTAGGTCACACAGTCCATCATTAGGAGAAGTCAGGGCAGGAACTCAAATAGGGACCAAAGCTGGACCCATAGAGGATATTGCTCACTGGCTTATTCAGCTGGCTTTCTTATACAGCTCAGACCCCACCACCTGGGAATGATTCCCTTCACAGTGGGCAGGGCGGGACCCTCCCACATCAAACATCAACCAAAATGATCTCTCACGAACAGGGCCAAAGGCCACTGTGCTGGAGGAGATTTTCCATTTGAGTTTTCTCTTTCTTGTTGCCTTTAGATTGTGTCAAGTTGGTAATAAAAACTAACCAAAACATGTACATAAAAACACATATGTGTACATGTATGTGTATGTATGTAGGCTCCAGATACAGTACTGGGGAATAATAAAATATAAGGAAAACTCATACAAAGCTGCTAATAGGACAAAGCCTTGAAATTAGTTAATTACTCCATCCCTAGGACTGAATGTGATAATACAATGTTCAACCAAACAAAGAAGGTTAACGCCCTCTGTGTCAATGTAACCAAAGAAGGTTAACTCCCTTTGTATCAATGTAACCAAAGGAGGTTTACTCCCTTTGTATCAATGTAACCAATATAGATTACCTCTCTTTGTATCAATGTAACCAAAGGAGGTTTACTCCCTTTGTATCAATGTAACCAAAGAAGGTTAACTCCCTTTGTGTCAATGTAACCAATGAATATTACCTTTCTTTGTATCAAAGTAACCAAAGAAGGTAAACTCCCTTTGTGACAATGTAACCAATAAAGATTACCTCTCTTTGTATCAAAGTAACCAAAGGAGGTTAACTCCCTTTGTGACAATGTAACCAAAGAAGGTAAACTCCCTTTGTATCAATATAACCAAAAGAGGTTAACTCCCTTTGTATCAATGTAACCAAAGGAGGTTAATTCCCTTTGTGTCAATGCAAAAAGAAGAGACAATTGTTAGAATACTTGGTGGTCTATTTTCATAGACAGGGAGTGCACCAGAGTCTGTGTGTTCTCTTCCCAGTCACAGTGGAGGGATGGTGAGTTTCCTCTCAAGAGCAGTGGAGTTTGCTGATAACCTCTTTCTGACAGGGAGTGATGTCTCACTATTATAAAAGATCTTTTTAGAAAGAGGGGTAGACTGACATACTGGAAACATGAGCGGGGGAATGTTGCCTGGAGACTTCCATCCCTTTGTGTGTGGAGGGACCTCCCTGCCTCCACTCCTGCTAGATAAATATTTTTACAGCCATCAGTGTTATATGATGTGAGTGTCATTATCTTTTGAGTTATGGTCACTGAGAGGTTGATGATGTCTAAATGGATAGTATTAGTACTTGTCTGGAGAAACTGCTCTGGGTTATGCTATCTGAGGCTATAGTCTAAGGGGAATAAAACAAGAGAGACAATAGAATAATGAGGAAAAAAGGAACAGCTTTCTAGAATATTGCTGTGCCACAGGCAACGCTGCTGACTGCGGATTCTCCCAGTCAGTGATCCTCGGGTGTGGTTACTAAAACATGAAAAATTTGCTTTATTGAAAGTAAGCATAAAGCCCTTCATCCCATTCACAGTGATATTTCATTAGGCAGTATTTAAACAATTGTGCTGGATAACACAGCATTATCAAAAGGAAGATCTTCAAAGGTAAAAGGCTGGCAAATTTCATGAATAAGCTCATGTCAACAGAAACTCTGCTCAGTGTTTCATCTGTATCGAGAGGTATAATTAATTAAAAGGCATTTTAATAAGACAAGTGCAAGATCCATGCTCCAAACTCCACAGTCTGAATTCAGTAATGTGTGCTTATGAACTAGTAGCTAGACCGTGTCTGCCTAGGACACTAGTTGCTAGACTGTGTCTGCCTAGAATATACTTCACCTTTGAACATCTAATGAAAGGTTATAATTAATTGAAAACAATGTCATCATTACTCCTGAAGAAGTCAACGTTCCAAATGAAAATATTTATGACTGTGGCAGAAATATCAGGTATACAAGGACAAAGTCCTCAATTTGAATCCTCACAAAAATAATCCTTCAGCTGGAATCGTACACCTTGGATACGGAGTTCTCTGAGCAGTTATAGGCTGTGGTGATCGTTATGAAGCAAGAGAATAAAAGAGAGGAGAGGAAGGGGTAGAAGGAAGGAGGAAGATGGAAGAAGGGGCAAGAGGGAAGAGGAGAATAAATCCCCTCTCTCCCCACCCTTCACTGCTTGAAATTATAGGACTAAGAGAAGTACTTTTCTGGAGTTATCGCTGCCTGTTGTTTCGTTCTAAATCTACATACACTGAGCTGGGGCATTTTATTTCTATTACTGCAGGGGAAGATGGGCCAAACTGTCTGGCTAATTTCTCACATCACCCTCTGTGTCCCTGTATTTCCCACATATCTAAAATGTATTTTGTAGATAGGTTTCCTGTATCCCATGCTGACACTGAATTCCCTATGTCACCAAGATGGGCCTTTCCTTTCTGATCACCCTGTCGTTTCTCTCTGAGTGCTAGAATTGCAAGCCTCCCCCTTCATGCTGAATTTGGATGTCATGTGACGGATGGCACCCACAGCTTCCTGAACCCTGAGCGTGTATTTCAGCAGAACCACACCCCATCCCTCACCCCAGTTAACTTTAAACCATGTGTTCTATCTTCAACCTTTACCCAGGTTTCCTTTTTTTCAGTTCATTGCCCATCTCTCTCATAACCAGTGACTACCCCTGAGGTTTTCTGAGGATTTCTAAGCTGTAGATAAGAGCGTAGCCTCCACCTGGTTACCCAGTGTCAGCCCATTGGAATTCTAAGAGCCTTCAGTTAGATTCATTTACCAAGCACTAACGGACCCTAGAACATATCTAACCTGCTATATAGTATCATTTTAAAGAAACAGTCAAAAGACAAACATCAACCTAACAAATTCCCTGCTGCCTCTGTTAGGTTTCTTATTTCTGGGGTGTCTTGGTTTCTAAATGGAACAAGAAGAGGAGGAGGCAGCCTGGGTATCAGCACAATATGTTATGGGGAACAAAAACAACAAAACTATCATAATTGAAACTTTAATGAAAACGCACTTCCTTTAAAGAGTACAGTTCATTATATCAAAGTAGCTGGAAGTGGCGGTGATTGTGGATTTAGAATGTGTAAATCAATATGTAATAGATAGACTTTCTGTATTGAGTCCTTCTGCATACATTATGCCAGTATGCTCTGAGGAAATAATCTGCCCTCCCTGTACAAGTCCACTGTGTGCACTATCACTGGCCATGCTGACAGCAACTGGCTACCTTGTAAGTAAGATGATAAAGATTGTGAAAACTATTTAATAAATGTTAAATGGCTACTATGTAAAATTGCTTTTCCTCCATTATTAGACTATTAATTAATTTTGTGGGTAGTGGTAACTAATGAAACAAAACAAAAAATACATTTATATCCAAGATATATTCTCAAATATGGCCAAGGCCTTGAATTTGAGCCTGGTTATTGGATGACCAAGAGTGGAGATTACAGACAAAATGGGGAAGTCGAGAAAGCATACCCCAGAAATTAAAAAGCACCCCTATGGTGTCACTCACTGGCCTCATCTACCTGTGGTGCTCATTTTAAGTCTATTTTAAAAACATAATACTCTTGCTAGGATTAATCTCTATCACTTCCGTTTCTAAGAGTGTATCATTGAAAGTTATTAACAGAATTTTCTCCTGACCCAAATGCTACTTTTGGGTGAACATGACAAATGTTCAAAGAAAGGGTCTCCTGGGGTTCCCTGCACATTTGAGTGCATAGCACCCAAGATATGTGTAAGCGCACATCCTTGGTGAATAATGAGAGTTCATCAGGTGCAGGTGAGGAGATGCACAGTTCCTCATGAAAGAGGGACATATATGCAGCAAGAGATACACCACTGGGTCTTTATGGCTTTGGAACTATGGAGAACAGGCAATATTTCCTTCCCTACATTTGACAAGGGGAACTTGAGAGCTGAGATAACAGGGCTGGCTTCCTTTAGATACCTTTCCTCCAATCAGTGAGCCATTGTAAGCATGGAAGAATGTTTTCATTACTTATTTGTAAAATCATAAGACAAATTAATATTTTAAAAGGGGGAAGTTGGGGCTGACAGTGCAGTCTAAAATACCTACCTTGTAAGCACAGGAATCTGAGTTCAGTACCCAGAACCACAGTAAGATAGTGTTAGAACATTCTAGGAATGTAAGAATAGAAAAACCATGGGACTTACTGGCCAGACAACCTAGCATCCTTGGTGACTTAGAGGCCATTAAGAGACCCTATCTACAAATACAAGATTCCTAGTGCCTATAGGACAACACCTGAGGCTGACCTCTGACCTACACACACACACACATACACACACACACACACACACACACAGAGAGAGAGAGAGAGAGAGAGAGAGAGAGAGAGAGGAACATGCACCTGTGTATACACATATTTCCATTCACACATATAAAATTATAAAAACAATATAAAAACAAAACTATCATTGAGATAAGTAAGAAACAACTCATGGGCCTTTTAGCCTGGTTTGCTGGAGTAGGTAGGTGGTACATAGCAGGATAAAACTCAGTACAGAATCTGCAGGCAGACTATTTGAAGGTCCACATGGTGACAGCTGGCATCTCTACTCTGATCCATTACTCTATATAATATTTGAAACCCCAGTATCTAAATAGCCATTGTATATGAAATAGGAGAGCTGACACAGGTTCTGCTGAACATGGATCCTGTTGGTCAGCTTTGCCTGTCCTTGTGCTCTATTCTCTGTCTTACACAGAACTGAAGGCCAGTTCACAATTCACCTGCGTTGAGTGGTGTCTCATACATTTGGGTACTTTATCTATAAATAAGTCTTCTGAGTCAAGCCTAACACAGAGTCCTGGGCTCACGAGTCTTACTTGCTACACCAGGTCTGAGGTGTGAAGTAAGAGGCCACACCCTCAAACACTGAGACTGTCAATGCCTACTCAATGCACCACTCCCTCTCCCATGACCACATGACCAGGAAACCTCAGCTGCTCTGTAGGAATGACACAGTGCATGAGGAGCTGAAACACACAGGGAAAGCCCTAATCCATTAAAAAAAAACCCATGGAGGAGGCATCTATCAATCAATTAAACACAAACCAGGAACCTAGAGAGTAGCAGACAACATCTAGGCATTTCTGTGCTTGATTTTCAGTGGACAAATGCCTGCAATTCTCTTTCTGTTACTAACAAATGTTGGTCCAACAATGTCCTGGAAAGCTTCTGGTACAAAGAAAGCAATATCAGGGTACAGCCCACATGTGGCTAGGCCACACTCTGACATATGTCGAGCTGTGTTCTGGCTCAACGTGGTTCTCAGAGTTTGTCCTTCTCATAAGCCAGCATAGAACTGCATGAGCACTTCAACGAATGTCATAGTGAGGTGGAATCCTGGTACCATACATCCCTGAGATCCAGACAGATGCTGGAACTAAAGTTCAGAAGAATAATCTCATGAAATAAATAACTATGAATAATTTAAGTTCTTTCTCTTGGGTAGAATTCTCTTTCTGAAATACATGGACAGAAATGATCCAATATTTTTTGTTAATAAGCAAAGCTGAATGAGTAAAGACATTTCTATAATTCATTTAAAAGATACTTTATAGTATCTTGATTTTTATAGAAAAAAACATGTAAGTTTTATTTTTAGCACAATGATTGCTACATATTCTCCATGTCAAAACATTTGAAAATGTTTAATTTATTCTTGGTAGAATTAAACTCCAAATTGTTAAAAGTTTTCTGAAGGAAATTATATTACTATTCATTAAGAAACACAAATGGCTACCCTCAGTAGTGACACCTTTGTGGAAATTTCCTCAGTGTACCTTTTATTCTCTGTGAAAAGGCTTCAGATTTGTGGTTAACACTGATTTCATGGGAAGGCAGTGGCTGGGTGATTGCCAGCCTCCACAGTCCGTAGGTTTTTCCTTTGAGACAGCTTCAGTGCTACCGACAGTGCTGTGCACAGACTCAGACACAGCTGACACAGAGCACAGTGTCCCCTCATGTGCCTGCTCTGAAACACAGTCACACGCTCAGTAGAAATCAGGCTGCACTGTTTACACCATCAATTTACAAATGAGTCCAGGACGAGGTCCCTGAACCAAAGAATCTGGGGACTGCATTCAGGGAGAAGATATAAATCCTGGATGCCAAGTATGGATGCTCCTTCTAGAGAGGGAGATGAGGGTACCTCGACAGGAACTATAATCACCTCTCTCTCTCTCTCTCTCTCTCTCTCTCTCTCTCTCTCTCTCTCTCTTTCCCTCCCCCCCTCTCTCTCTCTCTCTCTCACACACACACACACACACACGTATTTCCCATGTGATCTTAGACCCTGATTTGTTGACCACATTAAACATCACCAAGTCAATCCTTTGACAACCTAAGTTTATCATTTTCAGTCATAATCATCACAGGATGAACTTGCACCCCAGTTAATTTCAGTTTAGTGCTTAGAAATATGAACAAATAAAACATGGAGTGAACATTCAAGAAATAATATCAGCCAAGGAACACATCGGAGAGGAGAGTGAAGATCCTGGGAAGAGAGACAGCACCGAGCCTTTCCGGTCACCAGACAGGAATGGAACGGTTTATATGAAATCATTTGCTAGAGACTGGGAAGGTGCTAGAAAATGAAGTGCAGTGGTAAGTGTAGGAGGGGGTCATGGCTCGGAGACATAAAACCATGTCTAAAATGGTGTCCCTTTTAGCATCCCTCTCACAATGCTTTGACAGTTACTTTCCTCCACCCTGTGTCTTCCATACTGAGGCTGTGGGCCATGTGATATGTAATGCCTTTCCAGAACACCTTGTAATTGACAGATAGAACTTCCAATTAGTCTAATCACTAGTGCTAATGATTCTGATTTTTTAAATGCATGTAAATATGCCAACTTCCAAAGAAGCCATCTAAATATCAAGGAAATAACAAAATCATATTCCAGATAATACTTTTCCCTTCTTAAACAAAATCATCTTTATGAGTTTGTGGGATGAATTCGACTGCCCATCAAAGAGATGAAAGAGAGAGAGAGAACTCTGCTGGATTCTCTAAGTGAGTCAGGGGTGGGGTGGCCTACTTAGAGCACTCCCGTGAATGAATGATCTTTGATCATAGGCAGCTGGTTTTGGACTGAAACAGATTTTCAGCTACTTCACACAGAGTCAGATGTCTTTAAATGTAAAGATGTAAAACAGTCATAAATTATTTCAGTGTGATGTCAAAACAGTGAGTCACGATACGGCAACTATTTAAAAATATTAACTTTCACTTTCTATTAGGAATGCAAACGCTCTGTAAGCTTCGTGTAGCAGCAACCTGTTCTGATGAAAATGCTAAGTAGGATGGGGTGTGAAGGGTAAGTTTCACCGAACGGACAATGGGTCAAAACAGGAGACAGTCTGAGTTACTCCGGGTCTGAGTTGCTCCAGGACGGAGCAATGTGAAGGATGAAGGATGCAGAGACCTTGATCCTTCCCCACTCTCTTCCCATTAACTGGGCTTGCACAGAGCACTGCTCACCTGCCCCCACATACTCCAGAGATCTAGGAGGAGAGAGAAGAAGGCCCTAGGTCTTTCCGGGAGGAAGTAGCTAAGGTGGCATCTTCGGGCCCATCATGTTAGAAGAGTCAAGGTCCAAAGTATGAGGTTGTAACAGAAGAAAAGAGAGGAAAAGAAAAACATGATAGAGAGGATAGAACCTTTTGGAGGAGCAGAGCGACAGGGATGCATGTGTGAACACAGCTTAGACGGTAGCATTGTCATGGGCAGTGCAATCACAAGCAAAAACAATTGGGGTTGTTAGCTGGTGCTAAGGAAAACAGGGGACAGATGCAATGCAGCCTTGTTACTCAGCCTTGTCAAACCATAACTAGCCCAGTAAATACATGACCCTCATAGTGAGGATAGTGATGGTGCCCAGTCTACCTGAAGACTCCCTTGGCCCTGATCTCCCACATACAACATGCACCTGATGATCACCTAAAAGTCACTTTAAGTTGCCCCTAAGCATAAAGTTGCTGGGTAGATGGAAAAATAAGAGTCTCTGCCTCCCTCACAGATGTGTGTGTAAGCTGCCTCACACAGGTATGAAAAGGCTTTAAGCCAAGACTCCCGTGTATTCCACACTGTAGTTGGACAGATATGTTTACATCTTTGCAAAACAACAGCAGATAGAGAAACCAGACACACATGAGTGAGTGAGTGTGTGTGTGTGTGTGTGTGTACGCACGCATGCGTACCCACACACGCGTCAAAGCACCTAACCTGCTAACCTGGAAAAATAAAAGAAAAAAGACATCTAAATTATTTTCAAAGATACCCAGTCTTAGCTCATGGGCAAGGGAAGAGCTTCCTATTCCATTGTTCCACATCATAGGACAACCATCTCACTGGGTGCCTGCCAGGCCCCAGGTGAACCTGTATTCCCTTTTTCTTCCCTCCCCTGCTTCCATTTTGCTTGCTCCCTTTCCTCCTCCCTACCTCCCTGCTCTTCCTCGCTTTCCTTGTTCAGGGTAGACAGGTTTTGCTGCTAACCTTTCAGGAGAGGCCCACAGTGCTCAGCATCACCTGCAGCTCCCTGGTCTCTCCCTTTTGAGCTTTGCATCTCATAGAAAACCCCTAGCCTATGAGGCAGGCTCTGCTCTTCATCTTTAGGTATGGACAAAGGGCCAACATACAGTTTAACAAATCTTCAAGGGTGTGTTTATTTCTGTTGCCCTCACAACAGTCCATGTACTGAGCTGTGTTTTAACTTTTTCCCAAAGGGCGTATGAATGTCAGAATGTGCCCAGTGGCCGTCTCAGAGCCATCTCCCTGCAGCTGTGTGCATTGTGTCTCACCTCAGCAGCTGTCTCCTGCACAACAGCAAAAAGAGACCAGAGTGGAGGCATGCAGGCTCTGTCCTTTAAACATCACAGGGGGATATAAGCCAGCATTAGCTGCCAATTGGCTCTACTCCGTTGTCTGGTTTAGGGCAAATTGTTGTTTTAGAAGAAATACAGAGATGCTCTCCTGTGCAATTCTGCATGTAAAAGCCTGGAGTTGCCACTCCACTCTGACAGAAAAGAAAATATACAAAAATCCAAACCCATTTTTAGATCTTTCAGAGCAGTGCCACAGGGCATCTTGCAGTACTTGACATTGGAGAAAGAGAGGACAAGAGGGAGGGGTGGTTAGGAGCAGAAACTCACATGCACAGATCTCTGCTGGATCCAGAGCAGGGATAGACAGAGATGAGCTGTAATTGATGAATTGCAGCAGACGCAATCTGAAGAAATCTAAGACATGAAACTCTGAACATAGGCTAGAATCTTCCCGGTAAGCACACCTTGGGGTGCTACACACATTATTAGAAATGGGCTAGTCCAGGTGCGAGAGTTAGCCGAGAAGAGGCTAGATATAATGGGCCAAGCAGTGTTTAAAAGAAAAAAAAAGAAAAGAAAAAAAAAGAAACTCCAGGCTAGCAGGAGGCCTGCGTGTACTAACCACTTCAGCCCCAAAGCTCTGCCAAGTTCACGATGAATTCAAGAGCAAAATTATCTTCTGTTTCCAGGGGAAAAAGGAATAGCTTTTAACCATGCTGGGACATTTTGTTATTCATACCAAGTTCCTCCAATTTTACCGAGCACCAAAACTAAGTTGACATTATAAGGAAATCACAGATGATATCCTGCCTGAATGTACGTATGAAAATATACCATTCAGTAAAATCTTGGCAAAATAATTGCTATGATGCATTAGAATCCCACAGCGACTACCTGTGGTTTATTCAGGCTGTAAAAGGCTAGTCTAGCATTCAGAAATCAATTAATGCTCTCCTCTCATCAATTGTCAGACTAAAGATTACAAAGCACATGGCCACATTAACTGACGTTGAAAAGCATTAGATGAATCACAGTCTTTGTCCACTAATATCTTACTAGTCATAATTGCAGAAATGAAAAGCACAGTCTCATTGATAAGAAACCCAAAGCATCTTTGAAACCAATGTGAGGAATAAGTCAAGTTGTCCCCCTTTAATCACAGTTTTAATCATTTTAACAAATGCAATAAGACAAGAAAAATAAGCTTAAGCATAAGGAAAGAATAAAGTAGTTATTTACTGAAGACGAGGGAGTAGTCTGTTGAAATTATGATGAAGTGAACAACAGCAACAATAACACTTTAGAATTAGGAAGCAACTGCATACAGCAACGTCAAGGAACAAAATGATTAAAGAACCAGCAGATTCCCTACATGCCCGGAAGGAGGAAGTGTGGTTTGGAAACCACAGAATGATTTGTACCATTGATCTGGAAATGTACTTCTTAGCCACAAATGCAAGAGAATATCTACAGAATTGGATGAGGCACACGACAAAACTGAAGGGGAAAAAGTAAAAATGAAGAGTAAAGACAACATCGGAGTAAATCTCTCAAGGACATTGGAGACATTGGATGAATCAGAGAGTTCTTAGTTATACCAGGGGCACAGTTCCCGAAAGGACCAAGTGGGAAGCTAGGATTTTTCTAAGGTTAAAAAAAAAAAAAAATCTTGGTCTTCAACAGACAATGCCAAGAGATTGTGAACTTCAGTCACATACTGAAGAAAATAATTGCAAAGGTCATAGCTAATAAAAGAATTATATGATGTCCAAACATACAAAATTATTTAATATCAGAATTAAAATACAAATATCTACGCACTAAATGACCTTAAAATCTTAACCTATTTTTAGTAGAAAAGATAAAAATATGTCATATAAATACATAAAAGCACGTTGCTATTGCCATTAAAGAAATACAACTTTTCAGAAAAAAAAAATAAGATACCATTACACACCTATCACAAAGAGGACCCTCTGCACTGGCCAGACTGAATGCTGAATGGGAGATGGGTTCTGCTAACTCACATTTGCTGGTGAGAAGGCAGAATTCTCACTTTAGAAAAACTGAGTAATGGTTGCTCTTAAAGCTAGGAACAGATTTACCATGAAATGCTGCAGTCAAGATCTGCATGACTTGGAGCATTTACCCAACACAATGGGAAAGGCCTGCCCACACAGAACCTTGGCACAGACACTTAGAGCAGCTTTATAACTACCTGTCCAATGCTGAAGCTGCAAGGCTACCCTTCAGCGGGGTTAATGGCGACATGAACTGTAGCTCATCCAGACTGTCAGTTATCAGTAACAAGAAATGAGCTCTCAAGTCATGAAAAGACAGGGCTGGACCTCAGATACTGCCGCGGCTGACACCCAGGAGACCAGTTTCAGGATGTAGCTCCAAGGGAGAGTCTAGATTGTGAATGAATTGGGACGAAGCTCCCTAAGTAAGGATCATTCCATGGACTGGGGTTCTAGACTGAGTAGAACACAGGAAGCAAGCTGAGTACCAGCATTTATCTCTGGCTTCGCGAGAGCAGTTGATAGAAGACAGACTGCCTAGAGCCCCTGCCTCCACAGCTTCTCTTCTGTGACACCCTGTACCCTTGACCTGTGCACCAGAAGAAACCTCTCCTTTCATTGTTTATGTCAGATGCTTTGTGATATCTGCCCAGATCAGGGAACTCTTCAAAGAAAAGTAAGTTCAATATGACCCTAGAGACTTACTAAAAGCCAGGCTGGGCAGACTGAGGTAGCACTGGTCTAGAGTCTCTCTGGGGACTATGTGACTCAGACTTTGGTTGCTTTTACTTTTCATGGGGAAAACCTAGTTCCTAAGGTAACACAAACTGGGTCAAGAGCAAAGGTGGCTGAACAGCAATGCAAATTATAACAGTCCAGACTCAGTCCTTACAACAAAAACACTCCATTAGATTTGGTAACTTTTCATTCCTATGGAAAATTTCCATGCTTAAAAAAAGAAAAGAAAAAAATAGTACTGTTTTTCACATATTTTCAGATAACTTACAGAAAACCTTCTATAAAGAAACCCTTTAGCTTCGGCACTCTGGCTACAATCTTGCCTCATTTTAGCAGTTCCTTCATTCCTGGGTTTGTTGAATCATCCACATTGACGTCTTTCTGCAATGTTCTAGATTCTCCAGTAGGGAATGGACTGTAGGCAGTGGCCACAGTACTCATCTGATGTGGTTCACATATGAAAAGAGAGGGAGAGAAGAAAGGAAGGGAGGGAGGGAGGGAGGGAGAGAGAGGGAGGATGAGAGGGAGGGAGGGAGGGAGGAAGGAAGGAAGGAAGGAAGGAAGGAAGGAAGGAAGGAAGGAAGGAAGGAAGGAAGGAAGGAAGGAAGGAAGGAAAAAAGGCCTCTGCGAATGAGAAGTGGTAGGTCATACACTGTGTGGTCTGCCAACAATGACAAGCACAGGTTCTACGAACCATGAGCCAAGGCAAGAGGAACCCCTCTACTAAAGACAGCCAGTACAGCTTTCTGAAGTCAATCAGTACCTGAATTGAATCCACAAGAAATTTCTGGAATTCTGGGTTTCATGGAATGTGAGGATTTAAGAATTCACGTATTTATTCAAAACTGACACAGAGAAGCCCAGGGATTTCAGACATCTAAATCCTTCCCATAAGCAATAGGAACAAAAGTAAAATTGAGCCTCTGAGGCAGCCCCTGATGCAAGCCAGATCCCTCCTCTGCTACTGATGGGCCTTCGTTGTTGAGTCATGTAAATGAAAACAGCCTTTCTGTAGGCTGAGAGCCATCCACTCATGGCTCCTCTGGCACCAGCCTCAAGTTTGTATATAACCACTCAATCCATAAATCGCCCAACTACAAGACTTTTAGCCAGTTAGAACATGTTTACTCTGCACACTGTAAAGACTCAAACAACAGCTGTTATCAGTTGGTAAGACAGGGGGTTTCTGCCTGTGATACTATTAGGAGCTCAGGTGTAACCCCAGATCAAAAGCAGAAATCCTTAGTACTTCAGGAAATCAGCAGGTGTCAGGATTTCGGGAAAGTGCTTTAGAGAGACAATTAAAGATAATTGAAGTCATCTGTCAGTGGGAGGTAGGGATACTTAATCCAGTATAATTCCTGCCCTTACATTGTAAGATGATAAAAATACATCATCTGCAAGTCAAGGAGCGGCCTCAAGAGGAACAAATCCTGTGAGCACCTATCATCAGATTCCCACATACTGAGACATGACGATTCTGGTCACATCCAGGCTGGGCTACAGGCTACAGCCTCAAAGATAAACCCACCCATCTCCAGGGTGATTTGGGGCTGATTCTGAAGCCTACATGCCCAAGAATGTGAAAAGTATCCTCAGTGGCTTTGTAACCCAGGGAGAGCCCCTTGGGCCTTGACTCCAACATCTGAGCTTTAGCCTGTTAGCCTGTACTAGCCATGTGGGGTCCAGGCTCTCTTGGTTCTGATCAGGATGCCTGATCAGTACTGTTTCCTCTTAGGATGCTCTTCTAACCTCCAGTCCTGTATGGATACCAGGTGACTTTGCAAATCAATGACAGGTGCCTAGAAAGCTCCCTGTATAGATAGTTGATAAACTCAAGCAAATGCACTATCAATGCAAGGAGTAGTTAATAAAGTTCGTTTACTTTCAGCATGATACAGCAAAATTATTCCCTTTTCCATAGTTCAAGTCTGAGTGAAAATATCACAGTTTTACATTTATTTATGTGTGTATGTGTACATGGGGGAGGGGCATAGTCTACGTGTGAAGACCGAAGGGAAACTTTCTTGAATTATTTCTCTCCTTCCACCATGTGGGTCCCAGGTACGGGACTGATTAGGTACCCTTCCTGCTGAAACAACCTGGTGAAATTTTAAAATTTTACTCAAGATGTGGATTTTATCACTCCAGATCATGACTTTAGTGTACTAATTTTTTCTAACTATGGAAGCTGAAGACTTCCATAAGAGAAGAGAAATGGAATGTATCAGATGCAGTTAAGACTGAAAAACTAATCATCCCCATCTCAATTATTCTATATTCAATTATGAATAAAGAACTTAAGTTTATGTTTTGACTTTTCCAAAAGTCAAAGATTGTGCAAATGAAATAGAAATAAAAACAAAAAGATAATATGGGCCTCTATGACCAGTTTAGAAGACACACTATAAAGTGGTCTGTCAGCAAATGGCTTCAGAGGAACACAGTACAAGCATCACATCCTGAGAGCAGTCTCTGAGAACTGACTTTCTGGTCACTGGATACTTCTCAGTGATGTTGGCAACCTACCCATTCAAAGCACTTAGAATTAAATGCCTCACTTCCAAAGTAGGAGTCTGAGGGTTCCATTTCAGTGAGTTGTGAAACACAGCTGGCTACCTAGGAAATGCCCTTGTCACAGCTGCCTGTGACATGGGGAATGTTTAATTCATACCAACTTCGAACTCCTTTTACTCCCCATTCTAAAGATTTTTTTTAATTGTAAGTATCCAATGCCTATAATAATTCCATAGGCATGACCCTTTAAGCATCTAAAAAGCTAACATGCTATTAAAACTGAACAAATGGGGTTCATATCTGTAAACATAAAACATAGTAAATACTTTAAAATCCTGTTTATAAAAGGAAGAGATGAGTTCAGTGCTTTGGAGTCAGCCTGAAACATACATAACAAAATATAAGCTTAATATAACTATGAAAACCAATGGATGTTTGCTGAATACAGAAGCTGCACATAGTCTGTAGTTCATGGCGTATAAAACAAACAGGACCTTATTTGCCTTCTCCAAGCATGTGCAACTCTTGTATGCTTTATTGTCATTCAAATAACTATGATAGAATTTGAGTTTCAATTCATGTCATATTGATTGCCATTAAATTGATGTGTGTGCCGTTATAGGGAGAAAATCACCACGTAGCTCACTCCTTGCTAGAATATCGAGATGTCTAAAATCATACAAAAATCTTGTGAAACATTCTGAATTGAGATTTTATTTTGTTTTTTTGCAGTAGATATTACTTCACAAAAGACAAGATGACAGGGGTTGACACTAATGCTATTCATGCAGGTGGGCGTCCTGAATCATGTTGTCGTGAATCTGATGCTTTCATACTCTTTACAATAGAGACAGCAAAGCAGCATTGATGCCCTATAGCAGCCAGGGTCAGTGGGGAGGGTGGCACTGAGCATCACACCTTCAGAACAAAGGAGACCGTCCTTCAACTCAAGGATGACCTTCAATGTTTGCTCCTTCGGCCTCAACGTCTTAAGTTTTGAGATTATAAGCAAGTGCACTGGTATATACAGTGTCGGGGAGCAAACCCCAGACTTCACACAAACTGGTCAAGAATGCTAGCAGCTGAGTTACATCCCAACACTGCATACTCATTTTTGAAGGTGTAAGAGAGCCAAAAAGTGTTGATTTTTTTCATTTGACAACCTTTGGTAACTTCATATTCCTAAATAGAACTGAGATAAATTACAGAAAACTAATTTTTGTCATAGTCTAAAGATGATGAAATATTTACTCTTCAGATATGAATGTTTCTAAGATCCAGGACCAAGAGAGCTAATGCCAGGCACCACACTTGTCTGTACTTTCTCTTGGTTTCCTATAATTCAGTATTTACCATTGCCATGCACAAACTTTTTTTTTTACATAATAAAGTTTTTTATTTAAAATTTTTATTCACTTTACATACCAACCTCAGTTGTTCCTCCTTCTCCTCCTCCCACTCCTCTCCCCTCCCCCACCCCATCCACTCCTATTTTTAAATAAGTTTAGGGTCTGTGGTGGGCCATATGTGGACATGCCTGTGAATAGACCATAACTGAGCAGGTCTGATCTATGAGGGGGAGCTGTTTCAGGGAGTGTGGTCAGGTCTGTCAATGGAAGGCCTGTCCCAGATGTAAAGACATGTACGGCTCACAGATTTCCTGTGTGGGCTCCCACTACAGCCCTGGGCAGTCAGCACTACTGACAGATTTGGAGAGACCAAGATGGCAGCTGGATCAGAAGGGCTTCCTCCATTCCTATAGCTGGGCCTTGGTGAGCAGAATTGTTACTGGGGATACAAATGTGTTTGTCTCATTCTGGGCCTGCAAGCACATGCACAAACTTTTATCAGCTTTCAGAACCCTGAGAATCCAGGTCCAGAAATGTAGGGGTGTTTTCCACCCCATCATAGTGTTTATGAGCTTATTAATGTTGTCTTTTGTAGCATCAGCTCATGAAAACTTTGCCTCTTGGTCCTTATGGCTCCCTGATAAATATGTCTGTCAGTACTGGAGACTGGTTTATTCCATTATTCAATTCATGCCCAGTGCCTCCATGATAAGCCATGGAAATCAATCAAATATCTCTTGAACAAATGATGGGTGATTGGCCATAAGGTTCACTGATAAAAATTGTAAAATAAAAAAAAATGTAAAATAAATTATATATATATATATACACACACACACTATGAAAATATATATATTCAAAAGTTATTACTTGCATAGTGAATTGAAAAGACTTAAGGCACTAGAAAAATTCTCACAAACCCACAAGGATGACCATAGTAAGGCTCTAAGCAATAGTGCAGCGAGTACCTAAAATGCCCTTCCCCTGTAATCAGATTAATGATGACCTTAATTGTCATCATAGAAGCTTCACTCAGTAACTGATGGAAGGAGATGCAAAGAACCACAGATAACGACTGGGCTGAACTCCTGGAGTCCAGCCATAGAGAAGGAGGAACAATCTTATGAGCAAAGGGACCAACCCCCAGAAATAGCTGACCCAAGCTAGTGGGAGCTCATTGACTGGGAGTCTGGACTGATATCTGGGAAACTAGTATAAGATCAAACTAGGTGCTCTGAATGTGGGTGACAGTTGTGTGGCTTGGGCAGTTTGTGGGCCCCCTAGCAGTGGAACTAGAGTTTATCTCTAACGTATGAACTGGCTCTTTTTAATTCATTCTCTATGGAGGGATACCTTGCTCAGACTAGATACAGGAACAGGGGGGAGGGGGGCTTGGTCCTGGCTCACGTGATGTGACAGACTTTGTTGACTCCCCACGGGAGGCCTCACCCTCTCTAAAGAGTGGTTGGGGAGTGGGTGGGAGGACAGAAGGGAGAGGGAGCTGGGATTGGTATGTAAAGTAATTTTGTTTTAAAAATATAATAAAAAAGAAAAAAGGTCTTATGATATATTGCAGAAGTCCTGGAAATGTCATCATGGGTCTAAGATGGCCCCATGTCTAATCAGAGTTGATCTAGATCTTGTAGGATGAAGGAGTTCACTGGGTTTAGATCTTGGGACATGGATCATTTTTAGAAGAGATATGATGGAACTCCAAAGATCTAATTACTGATTTTGAAATTGTATCACTCTCTCCTTCCAGAATGGCCAACCATGTGACTAATTCACCAAATGGAAGAGCAACCCACATGTTCTGCATCTGCAAACTCAACCAGCTGGGATAGAAAATGTCATGAAGAATATTACAACTATTTGGAACATGAGTTCACACTTTCCACTCAATTCTCCCAGAATAATAGAATATATAATTATGCAGTGTTTGCCTTGATATAATCTGCATGCATGGGAGGATATACCCAAGAGGATATATGCAAATATTTGTTTCAGAAAATAGGCCTGAGCATCTAATTAGGGAAGAAGGCCAGCCCAATACCAAAGCCCATGATATCAAGAAACAACTGTACACCACAAATCTATTTTTTCATGTATACAGATACATCTGTATATATATGTATGTTCAGACCATAGGTCAAGGTGGTCTCTTACTTAGTTGTATATAACATAGTTCATTTTGAATCAGGGCTTCTTCATTGGCCTGAAGCTCACCGTTTGCAATAGGATCAGTCACATGCATCCGAAGAGTCTGTCTGTCCTACTCCTCAATGTTAGGAATGTAACCGCACATCTAATATACTTGGCTTTTATAATTGGATTCTGGGATCTGACTCCAACCTTCACGCTTACTTGTCTACCGTGCACTTTTGTCACTAAGCTGTCTCCCAAGCACCTACATTTATTTATTTTTCTGTATAAAAACATTAACATATAACAAGGAGAATCAGAATGGCAGGCATGGGGTCATGGGACGAGACACTGGGAAGTCAGAAATGGGCTACCTCCCGAAAGGATGAGTCAAGATAGGCAGAGGGAAATGAGCTAGGTACAGGAGAATAGGCTCCTTAAATAGTGCTGACGTGCATAGCTACAGGGAATGGCATGCATTATTTGGATTTTATAGAGAGTGATATACCTATTGCATTTATATGGTGTTCTTAAAAATTTGCATTTATATAAGAAAATTCTACCTCAAAGGTTTAATGGATGAAAATATCCTCCTTGTCTATACAGAAATGATAAATGGTACAAACACACAAATAGAATAGAAAGATCATTTTCATTTCAGTCTCTGATAGACTGCCCCAAGAAGACACAAAGAGAAACAGAGACAGGTAGCAGTGTTAGTAAGGCAGCTTTGCCTAGGTATGTCTCTCAGCTTCTATCCTGAAAAAAACTCTTCATATGTGTGTATTTTTATGTGTGTTTTGTGTAAGTGGGTACCCATGTGGGTGACATATATGTTTGTATGGAGGTCAGAGGACAACCTCGAGTGTCATTTTCAAAGGCAATCCACACTCTAGTTCTGAAAGAGATGTTTTAGTGGCCTAAAGCACACTGAGGAATCTAGGCTTGCTGCTCAGCAAGCCCCAGAGACCTGCATGCTCTCATCTCCCCAGCACATGCCACTGTGCCTCCTTCTTGCACACATGCTCTGAGGATCCAATTCAGGTCTTAGAGTTTGCAAGGCAAGCACTTTACAGATGGAGCCCTCTCCCTAGCCTGTCCGTGTAATTTTGATAGAGTCCCTAAGAATGGAAGGAAGGTATTGATTGGCAAAGGATAATAGCAGATTCTTGACGATGAGAGGAACACAGGTGTATGTGCCTAACCTACTGAAGGCTCATGCTAGCTGCGGCACGAACACAATGGCGGAAGAGGGCCAGGAAAGACGCACACTAGCATGACTCACACACCACAGGCAATCGGTAAAGATCTCAGGTAGTCCATACCTCAGCCTTCTAGTTTTCAGTAAAATTAGATACCAGGTCAATTTAATTAAAAGCAATTGAGAAAGAGTAGCACTCTACAACCCACGCTGACCTCAAACTCATGATCCTTCTGTTTCTGCTTCCCGAATACTGAGGTTATAGGTGTGCACTGTCGTGAGCTGTGGACTTGAAAAACCACAAGAGGCAGGTGTCAGAAAGGTGACAAATGGTTCTTTGCAGATCGGAAGAGCAAGGAAACTACAAGACAGAGTGGCGAGACCTCAAATAGACTAATAAAACCATATAAATAATCCTTCCTATATAAACAAAGTTCACATGCTGATTCTGTAGCAATAACTGCCAGACATTTTCTTTAATAAGAAATAACATGACATGAACACTCCAATCACAAGGTTGAAACATTTTCTCTGCTGCCCAGTTGTCCATTGGCCAGGCCACCCCACTTATCCACTGGGTGGAGTAAATCATGCTAACTTCCCCAGGTACTCCCAACTCCCTGTAGAGGACAGGGTGATCCTCGGTTGTGGAATAACATCTGTGAGATGTGGAAAAAGCAGAACGGCGATTCGTCGGATGCTGTCCAAGCCGCCCTTAACCATATTTGCCTATTTGAGGACTCTAAAAGCAATGAACCAGCCTTGTTGTATCTGCTTGATTTAAGAGAAACCTGGAGCGGAGGAATAAAGAACTTACTGCATCCCACAGGTGCCAGAGCTGGCTTTCACACAAAGTATGCAGTTTCCCTGGATGACAAAGAACCTCAAAATGCACAACCGAAGGAACTGCAGACTTTCCCTGAATGGAAACATTCTATGCTATTTTATAGTGATCATATTTTCATGATTGCTTTAGATAATAATGATCTGATCTTTTTCATAATTCAAAAGAAGTGCAAATGTCTCCCATGTTTAGAATCTTATCTGAGCAGGGATATAAAATTATGATCAGAGCTCAGACTACAAAATACCTAGTTTTTATCTTAAATGTTATGTTTGGTGAACATAATTAGAAGATGCAGATGTGAGTGCGCAGTGATCAGCTGCTGCAGCTTCAGAGTGAGTCCTGGAGATCTTTCCTGAAGGAGACCATCCTGCCTTTGTGTTGTGTATACCCGTCTCTGAGATATAAAACAAATACTGCTGTTATTTATCACTACCAAAGACGTACGGGCTGATATCTGACAGTTTTCACACACACACACACACACACACACACACACACACACACACACACACACACTGAAAAACAGAGAGAGGGAGAGGGGAAGGAAAATGGAGAGAGAGAAAGAGAGAAGAGAGAGAATACTACCCTATAACTACCACCCACAGGAGAACGGTTTGGCAGTAGAAATGGGCAGGTGTGCTGGTTCATGTCTCATTAACTGGCATTAGTTAGAATCATGTAGGTAGAGAAAATGCTTCCATCAGATTGGTCCATAGGCAAATCTGTGTGGAACTTTATTTCTTGATGGTTTGATGCAGGAAGGTGCAGCCCACTGTGGGTGGGTCCTGGGGTCTCTAAGAAATTAGGATGAGGTGGATGCAAGGAGTGAGCCAATAAGTAGTATTTGTCTCTGGCTTCTGCTTCAGTTCCTGCTTCCAAGTTCTTGACTTGGGTTCCTACCCTCACATTTCTTCATGATTGGCTAAAAGCTGTAATGCAAATAAAACTCATTCTCCCCATGTTATTTTGGTAGTGATATTTTATCCCAGCACTAGAGAGTTTGTCCTAAGACAGCACATGTAAAACTAGGCTACAGTCCAGGTCTTGGATGCAGTCCAAAGCACAGGTCTCTCAAAATTTAAGGGAATGAACACATAATTTCACCATCCCTTACTACATAGAGTTCATAGAGAATGAATAAAATAATCTGGACTAAAATTACATCAGTATGTGCAAGAAAATATTATCCACACCCACAGGAGCATTAAGCATTCACTCTGCAGTACCTGGTCTGCATACTGCCTTTCTGCCTCTCACGTTCCCCTCTGCATTCCTAAGGTGCAGACGACGTCTGGGTCCCTTCAGAATGTGAGCTGGGATGTCCTGTCTACTTCACATCTTCTCCTCGGTTCTCCTGACACCTGAGTCTGCACTTCAGGATGTTGAGTTCTAAAGATGAGGGGAATACTGCATGACTTCTTTTAAAAATTAATGAAAAAGTGCGTGCTAGAATATTCCAAGGAAATCAATACAAAAATTTTAATGGAAGAGAGACTCATTAAGACCCTGTATTTGTGAAATTGCGGGAAGCAGATGGCCCCTGGGCATGGGAGAGCCAGTTTTCTTCCGAGATGGAGCCACTGAGAGACGCTTGCTCTGGTAGATGGTCCCATATCCATGCCCATGCAGGCAGCATGAAGTGGGGTCAGTGAACATTGCATTTTTTTTAAGTGGGAAATAACATATGAATATGGAAGGAATTGGAAGAGAACAAATGGGTGTGAATTGGATCCAAATACAAATGTGTAGATATTGGATATTATTTAATAAAATATTCTAAAGAATGAAATCGCTGTGTATCTAAATTTGTTACTGTGCTAAAAAAAAACAAGTTAATGTCAAGTTGATAATTCTATAAATTCTAAAAATAAATAATAATAATTTATCTCACGAAAGAAAACCAAATTTAGCCTTGTCTGTCAACCTTTTACTATGCAAAAAAATCAGTGATTGGTATTATGGAAAATTTTTAAATTTAAATAGTAAATACATAAAAGAAACATAAAGACAGCATTAAAGTAAACGAAGGAATTCATTAATTAACAAGCACCAGTTAGCTTTTTGCTGTAAACAGTATTAGCCTACACTGTCAAAGAATGGATCATTGCAACAGGCAGAAGATTCATTCTGCTCTGTCTGAAACTCAGCAGAAAATATCCAAGAGTCTCTACCAGTGACCTATCTCAAGGACAATGATGCTTCTCCCTGACAGAGAGCAGAGGACACGACCTCAGAGCTCCACTCTTGAAGCCACAGGATAGCGTGGGTGGTAACAGCATAGGATTCTCTGATCTCCCCCTCACTTCTCAGCACTCTGGGCATTATTCCCAATGTCATATAAACTGACCAGCCTAGCCTGTCTCAACAAACCACACAAACTAACCTCATGAAGCCACAGAGATGCAGTTCTTAACTTTAAAATTCCTCCAAACTAATTTAATATGGGTCATCTCGCTGCTAATTTGTTCAAAAATATCCGCGAAAGGTTGGTGAGTCAGAAGGTGGGCTACTTTTCTCATATTCTATAGTGTGTGTCAAAAATAGAATCCGTTCTTTGGCTGTTACTGTGGACTCCGTGTGCTCCCAATGTCAGTGTGCACAGCCACGCTGTCAGCAACGAGAGCATCTCAGGAGAATGTGACAGCTGGTTTTGTTATCTCAAATTGAAAATTCAATGTCTTCTGTTCAAGAGACCAATTAAGCTACAAGCCAAATCCATCACCCTTCCTACCAAACGGCCCCAGGTCAATGTGCAACATTTTCAATTTATTCCCAAATATTTCTGAGGAAAAAGTAACAGGGTTTTATTTTCCTCCAAAGGAGAGGGAATAGTGAGTTGGGAAGACAGGGTGAAGAGGATGGAGGAAGAGGAGAGATAGATCTCTTGGGTGAAGTGATTTCCTGATTGAGAGAAAGAAGACACAAGAAAGAGGGATATTTACTTACCTTGGTTTGTAGTTAGCTGTGTGACAAATGAGTCTTCTCCAAAAGGAGGAGACCTCCAGTTCCCAAAGTTCCTTGATTCTGACAGAGTGGTCAGCAGCCACTGTTCCTACCAGGAGTACCAATGCTTTGCATGTTTTTGTTCATTCATTCAGCCATGAGCTAAGGCACAGTAAAGCAATGGAGCCTGCCACTGATCTGTTTGAGGGATGCTTAGCCACGTTGTTGTCAGTACCTTGGCTCCTCTTTGCTGCACAAGAATGCCTCATTGAAAAGAAATGATCCAAAAGCAGAAGTGAAAACAGGAACTGTAGTCCTTTGGGATCGGAGGTATAGATGATGGGAATCTCCCAAGCAAGAGCTGAGGGAGAGACAACTCCATCTTTAAGCTGGTAGAGGTGACTAAGAAGGGCAATGGTGACTGTCTATCCAGAGAGACAGAGTACATGGAAACCACTGCACCATGTGTTCTCCCGACTTCCTAACATAGGACTAACTGCACCCTTCAGACCAGCCTGTAGATCTCAGGTAGAGACTGCTGTGGTCCAGGCAGTGGTCAGTACATGTAGGCATATGAGACATTTTGCTCCACAGAACATAGAGTAGGCAAGAAACATACCTTTTTTCCTAGGTTATTCCTTGTCTTGGAGACACATTTTACCAGTAGATAATAATAATAATAATAATAATAATAATAATAATAATAATAATAATACATATTATTACCAGATAAAATTGCAAGATAGACTCTACATCCCTACAATCCACATAAAAAGACAGCAGCAACAGTGTGCACCTATAACCTAAGTACCAGAAAGAAGCAGTCAGCAGAATCCCCATGGCTAATTTAAGTCAACTCTTCTAGTGGAATAAGTGAACTATAGGCTCAATGAGAAACCCCTTTTCAAAAAATATGGTGGATAATAATTGTGCAAGGTACCTGATATTGACTTAGACTTCTAACCTTCATATGCATGTATCTTTTCAGGGGCACCAACACACACACACACACACACACACACACACACACACAGTGAAAGAAATTGCAAACTAATTGGATATTTTTCTAAATTTTATGTAATACATCTTAAAATTTTTATTTTACATCCCAGTTGCAATATCCTCTCTCTCTTCTCCTCCCAGTCCTTCTTCCCCACCCCCCTTTGTTGCCACCACACCCCTCAGTTCACTCCTCCTCCATTTCTCTTTAGGAAAGTGCAGGTCTCCCATGAATATCAACAAAACATGCCATATCAAGTTGTAGTAAGATGAAATACCTCCTTATGTATTAAGGCTGGGAAAGGCAACCCAATATGAGTAAAAGAGTCAGAGTTAGCCCCTGTTCCTACCGTTAGAAGTCCCACAAGAGGACCAAGTTACACAACTGTGACACATATGCCGACTGCCTAGTTCAGTCCCATGTAGGTTCCCTGATTGTTGGTTCAGTGTTTATTTTTCTCATAAAGATTGGATTCTTCTTACAGAATAAAATATATTTACTTGTATATCCCCAATGTCAAATGCTACATATGTAAAATAAGTCACAAAACAAATGCTTAGCTTATGCATTTATACATGTGTGTATGTGTATATACAAGTGTACAGGTGTGTAGGTGTGTGTCCATGTGAGGATAGAGGACAAGCTCACCTGGCATTCTCAAGAATGCCATTCCTGTCCTTTGAGATGGGATCCCTCACTGGCCTAGAACTCGGATATAGGCTAGACTGGACTAGCCAACTGGATCCAGGTGCCATCTTGTCTCTGCCTCCCTTACCCTAGGATTAAAAGTATGTGTCACTCTGCTTGACATTTTCCCATGGGTCCTGGGCTGGAACTCGGGTCTGTACCTTCTATGGTTAAAACTTTATTTCCTCTGCCGTGATTCCTCCAGCCAGCTTGATGGTTTTACCATGTATTCATAGATAAGGCTCTGTGTCAAGAAACAAAATGCTAGAAAATGTTTGTGTCTGGTTTGAAAAAACACTGGGCACCAGCGCTTGTTGCTGCCCATCACAGGGATTTCACGCACTCAACAGCATGTGTGGTCCTAAAAATAAATACTTCTCAGCTTCATCAAACATAATGCAGAAAGAGGAGAGAGCAAAAAGTAAGGATTGTATATCTACCTGTTCTTTCGTTTTCACGTCTGATCATTGACAGTTTTCTTAGGAAGTGCTAGATTTACCTTCTACTTGTTCTTTGTCATTTTTTAATCTTAAAGAAAAAATTTCATTAACACATTTTCCCAGGGAGACCTGGGATAAATGAAGACAATATCAAAAATGACTGTGATTAGCCAAAGCTAAGCTGAGCTTACTTGACGCCACGTTTTGAAGAAAGACCATGAGCCTGATGCCAGTGGCTTCCCTGTTATGTCTTCTCAGAGTTGCAGAACGGAGAGATCCTGCACACTCATCTTTGTGTCTGGATCTGAGCCAGAGGCTTTTTGTCTCTAACTTGTTTCCACTTAAGATCTTTTCCAAGATAAGCAGCCATCCCACAACTCAAGCACCTAAATGAGCTCATTGGTATTTCTAGAGATTTCCCAGATCTGACTGGCTTGCTCTGTCATAAATCACATTACCGCATCAACCATGAGCTCTTGCCTTCTTCCTTAGAAAACTACCATCAGAATTGATCCGTGTAACTCTTACACCCTTGCGGCAATCCCATCTCTCACTCTAGTCCTTTTACTCCAAACAGTGAAATCTGACCAGAACATTTAATAATGCAAGGCTCTGATTCGTGTCTGGGCTTGTTTCAGGCCAAGCAACAGGGGTTAGCTCCCTCCTGGCTGATCGTGTTAGCACAGTTGGTGAGGTATCGGAGTCAAGGCATGAAGAATGGATAGGGCTTTTCCAAACGCAGGCTATCAGGGACAGCAGCTGTTTGGACAGATAACTCTGTCTTTCTGCAGCAATTTGTCTTTTACCTGGAACAGTTGCTAGGATCCTCCACTCCAGCAATGGTTCCTAGGGCCGCAGAAGCAAAATAAACAGCAGAATACAGAAACAACACACACAAGGTGAAGCTTTTCTGTCGTGGGGTGTTGACAATGAAACCTGAGAATGACCTTGGGCACATCAAGGTCATAGATATTCTCTTTGTGGGTGTGTCCTGGACAATCTAACATAGAAGGTTGAAATATTATTAAATTATTACAACTTGCTTGTGAAGTTTGTAGATTGCGTAAGTTCTTAGATTTAAGTTGAAATTGTAACTTACAGAATGTGTCTGATTGGCCAGCTGGGCTGTTGAGACTTGTCTATGTCAGGCTGAATACATTGGCAGTCTCTCTTGCTTTCCCTTTGGGTGTCATAGGGCTTCAAATAATCCCTATACTAGCAGAGAGCTCTTTCCAATCCACCTGACAGCAAATGGTTTTAATTGTTTCACAGTTTGTTTCCTAGTTCTGACTTTTTGTTCTTTATTCAAATTCTAATTTTTATTGTCATATATAAATTACAGAAAATCTTCTGTGATGATGACACTTCCATACATATATCAGATACTTTCATCATCCTCAACTCTATCAGCCTTACAATCCATTTTGTCTTTCTTGACTCCCATTTCCTTCTATAATCCCAATTTTAACTGCTCCTCTTAGTGTCCTGACTTTTATCTTGATCCCCAAACCCCATGTGGGAGAGGAAACACTAGATGTGGTGTCCTCAGTTACGTCTTGTCTCATTTTGCAGCATAATGTCTAGTTACATCTTTCCATCAACTCCATTCTTCTCTACAGTTGACCAATACTTCCTTGTATGCATGAACATCTTCTGTATCCACTCATCTGTTGGTGGGCACAGGACCTGTTTTCTGGTATTGGCTTCTGTGAACAGTATCACAGAAACCATGAGTACAATGGTAAATTAACTTAGATTCCTCTAGATATACCCAGAGTGGTATAGCAAGACCACATGGTGTTTTTATGCTTATTCCTCTGAGTATGTTTATCCCATACTGATCACCAGTTCAATGGATGCACAGAAATAAGATATCTGGGTCTAAGTTCCAACAGGTATAGCATTTGACTCTCAACACAGTTACCAATACATACACTGCAAAACAGATGGATTCTGTAAAAAGGAATGTTAATCTGGCGGCGGTGGTGCACGCCTTTAACACCACCACTTGGGAAGTAGAGGCAGGCGGCTCTCAGTGAGTTCAAGGCCAACCTGGTTTACAAGAACTAGTTCTAGGACAGCTAGGGCTTTTACACAGAGAAATCCTGTTTTGAAAATCCCAAAAAGAAAAGGAATAAATGTTGAATGTACACATGGATAACAGCTAAACTCCATGCCTATCTCTCACATCATATTAAAATTGACTGGCTTTTGTCCTCTTGAGCACTATCTCTAAAGCGGCACAATTACCCAATATCCTGATGGTAGCTTGTGTCCCTTGGCTCACAGATCAAATTTCGAGTTTGACATTCTTTAACAATGAGAACAAGTCCCTCTAAACCCAACCTTTATGTAGACATAATGTGGGCCACAGCTGAAGACTATTAGATAAGAAAGAGCAAAGCAGGTGGAGCAGAAGTAAGAAATACTGGGGCAAAACCCTGCAAAACACTCAAGTCTCTTACTCAAGGATCCTTATGATTGAGGATGATAGTGATGATGATGGTGGTGGTGGTGGTGGTGATGGTGATGGTGAGGATGAGGATGGTGATGATGAATTAATGATGATAGTGGTAAAGATGGGTGATGATGATGATAAGGAGAAGAGGGAAAAGAAGAAGAGGAAGAGAAAGAAGAAATAGAAAGAGAAAAAGGAAGAGCTATGCCATGCCTATCTGTGTGCTTTATCAGCCAGATTCCCATGAATACATACCTGTTTAGCTTCTTTATTTTTTACAGACATGTGCAGTGACCCTCACTTGCCCCACTGTGCTAAGGCTACAGCTGAACCTAGTTTAATAATGGACTCACACAGAAAATCACAGAAGAATCCTCACAAGCTCTGTTGCTTGCAGATATAAAACCATTCTCCTGCCACTCTCCACAAGAATTGTGCTTGTAGTGTGGAACTACCTTCTTGTGTTAACTGGAACTGTGTGTGAGGCATTGAGTGAGTCATTACAGGTAAAACGAACGGGTGGGCATTTCTGCTCCCTGCCAGTGTGAAATTCTCCACTGGCTATGTGCCGAAATCTATCACCCTTAGCTCTGATGCCACTGTCTTTGGTGTGCTGTTTTTAGCCATGGTGATAGATGGTGTCCTCATGGGCTCTGTGACAATCCATTAATTAAGATCATAAGTGCAACTAAAGTGGATGTGTTGTGGAATTTATTCGAGCTGAAAGAATCAAAATAATGTGTGTCTCATGTTCTAGGAAAAACCTTAGAGGGGGAAGCCATGGACTTTAATGTCAATTCTAAGACTTCTTCTGAATAAGTATTTCAGTTACCTGTACAGTCCAGTGGCCTTCCTTGTGCCACTCACATAATGAACACAGCATCACCTACAACACACACCTTGAGAAGGTGGAATGAGAGTAATTAAAGGAAATAGAAATCTTCCAGGAGACAACACACATTATGACCTAAACTAAATATGGCACAGTTTTTCTTCTTATATTTAGACCTAAGGTAAATTGCTTGTCTTCTCAACCAATAGTTTGTTTTCTTTTCTTTCCATGGTACTGAGATGGTGCACAGTATTTCACTGCTGGTAGTTAATGGTCAAGTTACTTATGTGCACAATAAATGCTCCTCCCTGTGTATGCCCATAACTACTTGTCTTTATCTGTGTGTCTTTGTTCTGGCTCTATCTCTGCCTCCTCCCCCTCTCCCCCTTCTCTTTCTCCATCTTTATTGGTAAGTTAGAAGTAAACCTTGGATTTCATCTTAAGAGAGTTCAAGTTGTTTTAGATTAAAAAAAAAACTAAATTCTCTTTCTTTCTCTTACAACTCTCATCTCAGGCATCTGCTGGGAAAAAAACTTTCTTATTCTTGGGTATTTTTCACAATTTAACCACATAATTAAGTAATCTCAGAAAAGATGCAGAGAAGAATTCACTACAGGTTGCCACAATGCACTGAAGACCCTACACTAGACAACATCTAATCATTGGCAAGTTATGTATACTGTAAGTCAAAGACAATGAGACAGCAATAAAGAATATTTGGATATTTGAATACAAATATACTGTAGTTTTTTTGTACTCAGCATTTTAAAACAGCATATACTTAAAAGCTATCTCTATCTTTATCTATCCCTATATTTGTTATGTGTGCATATATGTATGTGTACACACACACACACACACACACACACACACACATAAACTTATACACACGTAAACACATACACTCAGAGAAAATACTGGTTGTTTTGAGTGCTAGAAATATAAAGATGATGTTAAATTTATAGACATTTTAATTAAAGGCATATATAAACACAATATTTTCTTGAAAATGAGAGAATGAGCTATAATAGATGTGTTTATATGGACATACATTTATGTGTGAAATAAGAAAGTCCCAAATCCAAAATACTTCAAAGTCTAAACATTTGAGTTCCCATATAACAGAACAATAGGAAAAATTCTGCCCCATGTGATGGGAGCAAACTGCAGAGATGAGGACAGTATATGCAGATTCTTCAGGAAACACATCCTCCCAGCTCTTCAACTTCATTCATTCATCTTTGCCACACACACTAGCTTCATCCTACCTTTCTCATTTATTTAGATTTATTTGCTTTTTATGTATGAATGTTATTCTCCAAGTGTTTATGTGCACCACATAAGTGTTTAATGCTGTGGAGGTCAAAGAAGGCATGAAATCCCTTGGAACTGGAGTTATGGATAGTTGTGCTACCCTGTGGTTTTGGGAACTGAACCTGGGTCCTTTGCAAGGGCAGCCAACCCTGTTAACAGCTAAGCTATCTCTCCAGTCTCCTACTGCTATTTAAAAAAACATTGCAGAAAATTACATCTAGAATTTGTAACTAGAGTACAGGCAAATTATGATGGATAATGTGTAAGTCACTGTGAGTATACAAATCCAAAACCCTCTGAGGTTTAAGGTGCTCTTTAGGGAGGTGTATACATGTGTGTATGTGTACATGCATGTGTATGTGTCATGTGTGCTTATGTGTATACGTGTTTGTCATGTGTATGAGTAAGTGTATATATTTGTATATTTGTGAATTATATTTGTATATGCATAATCCTATTTGTGTGTACCTCTATATGTATGCATTTATGTGTGCATCTAAGTATGTATATGTCTGTATTTGTCTATGTGTGTATGTCTGTGTGTCTATATATGGATACCTACTTGCATATGTGTTTATGTGTAGGTCAATGCAGGTATTTATCTATGTGTGTATGTGTTTATGTGTTTTCTTCCACAAAGCAGCAGGGATCCCCTGGTGAACATCCCTGGACATGTTATCTCAGGAAGGATGTCCTGCAAGGCCAATCTTCAAGGAACCCCAGTGGTGGAGTCTAACCCAGACTTGTAACTCTGTCTTAGCTGGTCACTGTGCATATTTTCATTGTAAAAATCTGCTTTGAGTAGGTGGTCTCTCTTTTTAAACTTTCTGTGTTTACCCATCAGGTTTATTCATTTATTAATTACAGTGTAGTTTTTATTCTTTGCAGAACTACAGATTCAAAGCATCTTCTTCCATATGAGCTAATTTTAAAATTTATATAATAATAGAATCTGTATATGATGCAAAGAAATGCTTACAATATGATTAAATGGCAAATATGTGTGCTTCATTGTATAAATTTTATGACATATAATTACTACATACTTATTTATTGAAAAATCAAGCTGTATTGACTGGATATTCGTGTTTGCATGATAAAACAATCACCAATCATAATGGAAGAAACAAAATGCTCTGAATTGTCAAATTTACTGTTTTCAACTCATATGAAGAAGAAGCAAATAAGTCATTGCACTTAAAATCAGAGAAATTAAAAATAGAGATTTGAGTGTTATCTCTTTTTACTTGTTGACACTCATACTAAGATTTGGGAAATTTGGAATTCACACCATGTATATTATTATTTGTTACTGAAAATACACAGAATACCAGTGGCAATGTGTTAACATTGTTTGGAAAACAGACCGTATCTATAGTTGTTTTGTAGGGCTGTTAATCAATTGTTCAAAAACAATTAAATAGGTTTAAAACCTATTTACAAGATCTTTACAAGATAAGGCAGCCAATGTCCTAGCCCAGTTTGGAGCAGGGCTCCCAATGTTCCACACCTAGCAAAGGAGCTGTTTGTCATGATGGCTGTTGGTGAAGCAGAGTCAGTTTTCTTTGGCGATGAGGTCCCTAGGAGGCTGTGTATGTTCCAGTAATGGTCCTACATTCATACACATTCCAGCAGCACTAAGTAGACAGAGACAGAGAAAGACAGAGACAGAGATAGAGAAACAAAGAGATAGACAAAGACAGAGTCAGAGAAAGCACATGAATTTGGGAGAGAAAATCAGAGGTGGGAAAAAGAAATGGAGGGGAAGGAATGAGGTTTAAATGAGATCTGAACACATCATACTGAAGTAGGAAATCCTCAAACAATAAGAAGCCCACTATTTAAAAGATTCTTTGACGCATATATTTCAACCCTGTACAGTCAAAACTCCAAGCTACAAGCACAATATGATGTCATGAAAGGAATCTTGCTTCCACCATCTCTTTCCTACCATTTTCTGTGTGTGATACTAAAAACCTTAAATAAATTTACTCTCCATATCTCAGTACTTTCATCCCACACGCCATTTCTGATTCCTATTTTTTCACTTTTCAAATCTTGCATGTCGTACCATGTACAAGAGGATATTTCCTGTCTTTTATCCAATCTGCCTGCTGCTCTACTATAGACTTACTGTGTATAGTTCACTGTCTCTATGCATCGATTTATTCTTTGTCTCTTGGTTACATTTGCAATCTCAACATTCTGGAATCTGAGGCAGGAGGATTGGTGTGAATCTGAGGCTGTTCTGAGCTATATGATCAGTCACAGGCCAGCAAGGGCTACAGTGTGAGTAGCTCAAATAAATACATCCAAGTGGCTCACCCCTTCAGAGATGCCTGCATTCTTTCTCAGGTGTGAGAAATGTATTCAACATTCTTCTCCCTCTCTCTCTCTTTTTTCTTTGAAATGTTATATGATGCCCTTTAACTTGCTGTATTCTTTGGAAGGAGCTAAAGTGGATTTTCTGTGAATTAGCATGCAATTTGAATTATTTTGCAGCATTTCTGCATCCAGGGTTTGTCAGGGCCATAAGTCATGAGACACTAAACGTTGCTCTCAGCTTTCATTTGCAATATTTCCGGAAGGTAGGATGCATACTCAGGGCGTGAGATATATCTCTTGAGACACTTTTAATCTGAATGGACTTTGGAAGCCCACAGCTCAGCCAATACCCTTTCTGAATGTAGAATCATCTCTTCGTTTATGATGGATTAAACTTTCAATCAGTATTTAAAAAAACTCATCTTTAAAGCCATTCAAAATAAGAAAAATAATTTCCCCCAATTTTTTTTCCTATCAGTGAGACAAGAGAGACAAGAATTAGTTAACACAAGAGTGAACAAATGTGTTCAAACCAGAGATCGGTAATCTCTGGTTTAGTGGTAGTCTATCTCAAAATGTAAGGTGACAAGTGACCAAGGAAGACAAATGAAGCCAGACATGGGATTTCTGGCTTCCATATGCATGCCCAAACACATACAAAACAATGCACAGCTGCACACATATACACACATACAAATACATACACATGTACCCATGTGAGCACACATGCACGCACACACACACACTTCAATTTCCTTTTTCCAGATCCCATTTAGACTCTGGACCAGCAAATGGAAGTATTGGAATTCAATTTCGGAAAAGTGGGTTCTTATCAGTGCTGGTGTTCTCTGCCTCACAGCATGATGTGGGAGTCTTCTGTTTTGTGTTGATTTCATTGGTTAAATAAAGAAATTGCCTTGGCACTTTAATAGGACAGAAAATTAGGTAGGCGGAGTAGACAACAGAATGCTGGGAGAAAGAAGCCGAGTCAGGCAGTCGCCATGATTCTCCCACTTCAGACAGACGCAGGTTAAGATCTTTCCTGGTAAGCCAGCTCATGGTGCTACATAGAATATTAGAAATGGGTTAGATCAATATGTAAGAGCTAGCCAGTAAGAGGCTGGAACTAATGGGCCAGGCAGTGTTTAAAAGAATACAGTTTCCGTATAATTATTTAGGGTAAAGCTAGCCTGGTGGCGGGACACAGACCCACCGCTCCTTCCACTACACTATTTCCCATCACACCCGGATCCAAGAGGAAAGATGCACCCTGAGTTACACTCATAGACCCAGCACATCAAACCAAGGGTGCAGAAATAGCATCCTAGGAATCTGGAGCCAGGAGAGATCTAGCTTAACCTGTGCCACTGACTCTAACAAAGGACTGCTCAAATTCTGCTGTTATTGATGAGAATTACAAGTAATATGTCCAAATGTTCTACTGTCTGCACCGTGGGGGCTGGCACACACTGATTTCCTGTCGCCAGACTGAGTTGTGAGTGGTGCTTGGCATCAATTTCATGAAAAAAGAGAATATTGTTGACTTCCAGATTCACCGCATCTCTGGTGACACTGGAGTGGGGTAGGTGAGCCTCAGTCTCACGTCTGCAGCCATAGAAGTGGCCAGATTACATCCATGCATATTTTAAAATTACATGTGAGGCTCTATTTTTAAATCCCTAATGTGTGTTGGAGTGTTTCAATCATTTTGCATAGTTTAGGCATCACAGACATCATAAAAACAATCACATGTACAGCACCCATTATCGGAACATGTAGGAGATGCTGCGAAGCTGCATTGTCAGCAGTAGGCACTGCTCATAGCTGGAGCCCTTTCTACTTTTAAATGATCAATGTTGGCAAATCTCTGAACCTGGGTGACTTGGTAGACATGAAGAACAGCTACTAATGTCCACATTCAATGTAAGTACTTCTATACTGTACAGCCTGGGTTCCCGTGTGCTCTCACCAACTCCCCACCCAGGAAGTCAAGAGGGAACCCACTGTTCATAACATGTAGCCTGGGCTTCCTCAGGACTGTCAATCCACAGCAAGTACTATAGAGAATAGTTTCAAACTCAAATTCTTCCATTGGGATATTGTGGGCTGCCCAACTGTGCTATCCACATGGTGTTAATGTGCATTAGTTTTCAAAAAGATAAGTAGTGCTTATTAAACATATTTGGTCAAATATTTTTGATCTTCTAATTGACAACACCAAGAAGAAAAGCCAATTAAGTTCTAACTAGAAATGGGTATTTGTCACAACACAGTCTGAGGAAAATTGGGATAAAAATGTTAATCTATGTGGTATTGTTGATAGGAGCAAAATTAATAGTGGGTGACTAGATTCTAGGATCCATTCTTCAAATCTTTCTTTTCCTGTACATTGGGTCTGCTCTGGCAATATTAATTTGATCTTATATCCATGAATTAAATATAACATCTCAAGTGATGCTGATATCTTTTGCTGCTGATTTGATTAGAAGGTGCCTCAATTCAGGATACTCAATGAGAGTTTGTTTATTGCATTCCAGATACATTACTTACACTCAATGGCTGCATTCCATTGTGGCAAAAAGAATGCACAGACGGGGAAACTAACCTAAACAGCACAAGAAACAACAACAGCAACCATCTAGGATGGAAGCTCCTTGGCAAATATTTACATGAAGGAGATTTTGAACGAAAACCCTTGTCTCCGAGAAATTTAATTTTCAAGCAAGTAGCAGGTGCGCACTGGAGAGGCCCAAGTGGTTAGAGCACATTGCTGCGTGGTAACTGAACCAGTGAGCCAAGCAGAACTGTGAGACCAGAATTCAGTCCAGACAGAATAAAGGCCTAAGAAAAATTTTGTTCTAGGGCTAGGAAACAAAGGAAGGGTAATTACAGTTACGGAGAGAATGTAGGCCAGGCAGTCCCAAGCAATCCACAACTCCCTACATAAAACACTGTGGATTACAGTCAAGTCCAGCTTAATAGTAAATAAAAGACACAGAATAAGAAAGAATAGGAATTTTCTTTTTCTTTCTTTCTTTCTTTTTTTTTTTTTTTTTTTTTTTTTTTTTTTTTTTTTTTTTTTTTTTTTTGCAATAGCTTTGATGACTGTGCTGATGTTTCAAAGTACTGAAAATCTAGAATCAAGGTTCCCTAGGACATCCGGGGGTGGGCCAAATATTTTCCTGCTGATAATTATTGTTTCATAAAATATTTACACAGAGTCTCTAGTGAACACATAGTTTTAGTGAACAGTTGAAGGAGAGAGCTTTTGCTGTGTTCGTGCATGTATCTCCTTTCGCTTACAATGGTGTAAACCTAAGAAGCACACAATGTGGTAGCTGTTACTCAGAGTATTTCTATCCTGTCACCTTGTTAAACTGTAGATTCCGTAACTTCCATATAAACATAAAACCAATCTAATTACATACATAGAAAGACAGAGGCAGGCACCCAAAACAAATTTCTCTCTCTCCTCTCTCTGTCTCTGTCTCTGTCTCTGTCTCTCTCTCTCTCTCTCTCACACACACACACACACACACACAGGGGCCATGCTTTCCTTTTCATAACAAATTCATAGCACAAGTTTTTCAAGCATATAATTAAATATGATTTGATTAGTAAAGGATTCAAATGGCTTTTTTCTCATAGAATATTTTTTTTAAATCACAGCAATTAGGCATTTATTCCATCTACCTGTTCATGTTTCTTCAATTGTTAGTAGAATTGAAAAGGCAGCTGTTCTCCCAGGTGCCGTGCGATGAGCTTTGCTGGAAAATCTAAGTCCTGGTGCCATGGCTTCACATACACAGGCCCTGTTCCCGTGTGGTGTAGAGGTCCTGCTAACTGAGCGATGTGTTTTGTTTCAGATTGGTCTTCTGTGTGGTAGTTTTACAGGATGTTGTTTGCTGTGGCACAATTTTACTTTGTGTTTTCAAGTTGATAAGAGTAGTACTAAGTGAACATCCATGTCTTTTATGCTTGTTATTTTTTGTTTCAAATAGCAGTTAAATTTGCATATATTTTAATTTTAAGGAAATTCTGGGCATTTAAAATATAACAACACAAGAGCTAGAAAGATGGCTCAGTGGTTAAGAGCATTGAATGCTCTTCCAGAGTACCTGGGTACAATACCCAGCACCCACAGGAGAAATCACATCCATTTGTAACCCAAATTCCAAGGGATCCCCTATCCTCATCTGGTCTTCTTATGCACCAGGCACACACCTTGTACACAGATACATATACAAGCATTTATATGCACAGCACTTACAATAAGTAAATAAATAAAATATATCATATGTATCAGCTGTCTTCCCCAAACAGACTAACTGTAAAGGTGTTTGTGAGGGGCGCTGAGTATAGGAAATATTGTCTAGGGCCAGATAATGCCATGGATTTTTATCATATTCCATAATGACAAAAAATAAAAGCAGAAAGCCAAGAGTTTGTGGAACTTTGCGTGTGTGAGAAAGAGGAAAATAATTGAGGAAAACAGTGAACTCTTTGTTATAAAATCAATCCTTTCTCCTGAAATCCAGGCATCAATGTTCCAAGTGTGGCTTCCTCTACCTCACCTCCTTTTGCTATGAGTGAGAAGCTTCCAGTGCCCTCCATGCTACAAGGATGCCCAAGGCAGCTTTGCTGTCCCTTCTTCCCCATTGACATATCCTGGGCCCTTTGTGTCTTCTGGTCTATACTGTTCAGAGACCGGGCAGTACCTGTTCACATTACTCTGTTGTCATGGTTCTTTGGAACTGTGCATCTGTCCCTCTAGGGAAGAGTATGTTAAATATACACTGTAGCATCTTCTGAATCATCTTCTGAAGTCAGGACACACCTAAGCTTTCATGGGCAGGTAGTCAATCAAGGACTTGCTTCATCTGGAAGGTATAGTTACATCAGATCACGGGAATGGGGTAGGGACAAGGTTGCAGCTTCTGATTTGGTTTGATAGCACTTCTATTCTCAGGCTAACATTCAGGAGCCAACCTCCTCATTGGTTGAGCAAATGACCATTGAGGTGGAGCAAATAATGCCTGTGATATAAATATCTAACAGTTTAATCACGGCTTCTAGCTGGCAGTGGGGGTTGAGCATCCAACCATCTTTGGCTGGTTTGCTTCTTGATGTTTACCTGAAGAAAAATTTAAGTGAAACCAGACTGTTTGATAGATATCTTTGAGGCACTGCCTTCAAATATAACAGTGGTGTTGACTAAAAACATTTGCTATTTTGAAGTATCACGAGTCTTGCTCTGCCCAGACTGCCAGCTCTCAAACAACCACATGGAGACTTCTTATTAATTATGAATGCTCAACCTTAACTTAGGCTTGTTTCTAACTAGCACTTATAACTTAAATTAAGACACTTCTATTCATCTATGTTCTATGACGTGACTCGTGGCTTTTACCTCTCCTCTTACATATTCTGCTTTCCCTGGGTCTGGATGTTGATGAGTTCACCTTTCTTCCTCTCCAAGTCCTCTCCATCCCCAGACATCCAACCTAACCTCTTCCTGCCTCACTATTGGCCATCCATCTCTTTACTAAACCAATCACATTGAAACATCTTCACACAAGGTGAAGCAATATCCTGTAACATTGAAGAATCTATTACATTAAAATTTTCAAAAGGTTTTAAAATCTGGAGGAGAAAGAAGGTGAATTCTGTGAAGCAGAATCAAATAGGCAGATTTAAAAGCCCCCTGACAGTTTGCTGACTCCAAGATGGCAAACGTATCATACTCTCTTCCTTTAACTTCTCCATCATCTTAAACTTGGAGTCAGATATGTAAAGTCAATCTATACTCTTTCCTCTTGAGCCCAGAGACAGCCCCATCTTTCTCCCCAGAAGACATTAGTCCTGTTGCTCTTCTTAGGAGAAAATGAGTACCAAAAAGCAACTGGCACAGGTCTGTTTCCTGAGCAAGTGATGACATCTATATCTTACTGAATTTGTTAACAAGGGGTGAAAAAGGCGAAGGCTGAAGAAACCAGCAGACCTCAGTCAGATCTTCTGCTTTGTGTCGTGGCCCTTCTTGGTTATTTCTCAAAGCCACGTCAAGATTCAGGTTTCGGAGCTTATAACTGAGCCTTTGAGTGCGTGCTCACTATGCAGAAGGTACTGAGCTTCATGCCAAATAAAAACATAGAAATACAGGAACCGTACCAAGAGGGGCATTTTGATATATTTAAACATGACACTGTCCACAGAACAATGATATAAAAGAAAAGGGCAAGTAAAACTACGGAGAAATAATTTGTAAATGCACCCCAAATTTAAAATGATGTAAAAAATTATAGTGGAAAGGACTCAACATTTACTTTGGTATTTGCACCCACCTTTCTTCTGTGTCAGGTTTCTTCATGCAGCTTAATTTGACCCTGGCTTGATGGCTCAGCTAATAGCTGCTTTTCTTGCCTCTTCATAAATTTTGGAAGTGCTAGGCCCAAAATAGAGAATGTGGGTTGCATGGTGGGGAACCCTTATCGCTACTGTAATAACAGATATTAGCCGTCTTCAGGAAAATGTTCTTTAAGGTTCATACTGAAGATATGCGCTTAAGAACCTCTGCTATGTGTTTTCTGTTAAAAAAAAATCATCTTACTTTTAATGGAAGAACATCTTCTTAGCATTCTGTCTCAAATTTGTTCGACTCATTTCCAGAGAGGTAGAGAGCAAGGAGGATGAGAGGTTTCTCGTAGGTATGCCATATGTAATGACTTCCAGGAAAATTGAATTAAGCAGCCTCATTCACTGCAGTTTCGCAGGGAGCGGGGGTGAGCAAGCACTGGGCTGTAATTTTCTTAGCCAGCCTCTGGCAACCAGAGCCAACGGTCTGGGTAGACGTGGCCTGAGGAGCCGTGCACAGCTGTGGCAAGCCCACACACCTCCCTCTCCCCAACTGCAGAGGAGTATTCAATTACAGTTTTCCAAGTCAAATATAGATTTTAAAATGAATTCAGTCATTTTGGATTTTGCTCAGTTGGAATACATATGAACTTTTCCTGCTAACAGGAGCTGCGGTTTCACTGAGGAGAAAAATCTTTTTTTAATGTTTCCCCTTATTTACGGGGTTACTGATACATGGGTCTGTCAACCTCTGAACTTTTTAAACATTTATGTTATTGAGAATTTTATATAGGTTTACTATATTTACATCTTTCCACCACATTTATTGTTTTACACACATGCACACTTGTACATACACCACATACAAAATCACTCATATGCACACCATACACACACACATACACAACACACAAACACATGCACACAACCTGCTGAGTCTATGGAATTTTGATCATATATATGTGCGTTTTGGCCTGACCAGTTGGGATTGGATAATTATCAGGGAGCTTGTTCCTCTCTTAATACCCGTTAATGGCCTGTAGCTCTTCACCTCAGGGTGTGGCCCAGGGAGACTCCCCCATCCATGTGAGAATGTCAGTTGGTTTTGTCATTGGGTCTTTGTTTAGGTGACCATGTGGTTAAGATTTCATGCTGTGTCTTCCCGTCATATACAGAATACACCGTCTCATAATATACACCCAGGTCCTTTGACTCTTAAAATCTTTCTGCCCCTTCTCTCTATAATTTACTTTATTTATTTTTCTATTAAAATCTAATTACATCACTTCCTTCAACTCCTCCCATGTTCCATCTGTTCACTCCCTTATGAGCAGGGATGGAGCTGGAGATGTATTGTTGGGGCTGGGTTCCTACCCTTGGTTGATTTCTACATTATAAACTGCTATGACTTTTCTGTGACAGTCTCTGTGCTCTCTGAATTTTAGTTGAAATTTGAATATAAGAAAGGTTTGGTCAAACTTAATCTAATATTATTTTTTTCTTTTCCCTTTCTTCTTCCCTCCCTCTCTCTCTCTCTCTCTCTCTCTCTCTCTCTCTCTCTCTCTCTCTCTCTCTTTCTTTTTTTCTTTTTGAGACAAAGTTTCACTGTAACCATCAAGCCTGTCCTGGAACTAGCTCTTGTAGACCAGGCTGGCCTCAAACTCACAGAGATCCACCTGCCTCTGCCTCCTGAGTGCTGGGATTAAAAGCTTGTGCCACCACTACCTGGCAAGATATAAGCATGGGGAAACCATAAAAAATAGATACTCTATGAGAAATATAGTTTTAGTATATACCAAGAACCTGAGGCAGATATTTCGGGTAGGACTATATAATTTATAACTAGATTTTATCTACATAAATAAAAATTGTATGTATATAAAAATGGTTTGGAAAATCAAGTTTAACTTTCTGATTTTGGAAACAATTTCTGAGTATCTCTGAATGAAGGAGCAATCATCCCTTTCAAAAATGCTGACTAGCCTGAAAGTTTGTCAAAAGTAAGAAATGTGAATGTGGAGAAATATTAAAACTCAAATTGGTTCTGGCAAGGCATGGTTTGAGGGATCAGCAAACAAGAAAACAGGGTTCTCAAACCTGATGTTTCTGGTGCTCAGTCACTAAGGTAACTGGTAACTAGAAACAAACTTTAATAATTCAGCAGGAGCTGAAGAGATGACCTAAATATGACCCACACCGTTGCAGAATACTTCTTTAGACTGTGTGAGGATATGTCACTATGATTGATTTAATAAAAAGCTGAGTGACCAATAGCTAGGCAGAAATAGATTAGGCAGAACTTCTGGACAGAGAGCTTTGGGAAGAAGAAAGGAGGAGCCTCCATACAGACACAGAGGGAGCAAGACATGAAGGAGAAGATGTAATTGCCACGAGTCATGTGCCAACACACAGATGAACAGAACTGGATTAATGTAAGAGCTAGTCTGACAAGCCTAAGCTATTGGCCGTGCTTTTATAATCAATCTGTCTGTTCGTTTGTTTTTGTGAGCTGGCAACTAAAAGAAAAATCTACCCACTTGTGGTATCCAATGTCCAGTCACACAGGACCGAGAAAGAAAAAAAAAACAAGAAGAAGAAGAAAAGAAAAGAAAAGAAAAGAAAAGAGAAGAAGAAGAAGAAGAAGAAGAAGAAGAAGAAGAAGAAGAAGAAGAAGAAGAAGAAGAAGAAGAAGAAGAAGAAGAAGAAGAAGAAGAAGAAGAAGAAGAAGGTCAAGCATAGCTTCCTGGTGACCCTGGTCTCTCAGGCAGGTTTAGCAACTGGCTACTGCCTGAAAGTTGGAGCCCGTCACCAACACCTTGTGCCAGTGCCATGTGCTAAGCTGAACCACATAGCATCTGACATAGCAGTTTAAAACTTGTCTTACGTAATCAATGAATGCTGTAGGTGCTTTGTAAAGACAGTTCCAGATGCTGAAATAATCAAAGGCAACTTACAGTGTATGTAAAAAATGTGTGTAAGTTTTTTAAAAAAATTGAGTATAGTCATAGAAAATAAATAGCTTATAAATAATAAGATAAAGTTTTTAAAGAGAGAACAAATAATATGAAAGATAAACCATGTAGAAATGGAAAATACACAGAGAGTCTGGACTCTATATAGTGTCTTGTTAACTTTAAATGTCTTGATTGCTGATGAGTGAACAATATCTGCTAATTATGGATTATAGAAACTACTAAAAGAAAAAAATAAAGATATAAAGAAACCTTAAAAACACAAGATAGGTGATGTTTATTTTACCTGCTTTCCACCAAGGTAAAATATACATCACCTGTGTACAACAAATAGTCCATACTTGTGTTAATACAGATATGTTTGTTACCTTTGAAAGTTTGTGTGTTTTCAGAGCAAGGAACCAAACACCAGTGAATATGGGTGGCCTAGTTGGTCCAGCCTCTCAGTGTGCCTCCATTGCAGTTTCTTCGGGGTTCTGCATCCAGAAAAGATTTAAGGCTGCTGGCTGAGATGGTCCAGCCTCACAGATGACTTGAGCCAGGGCAATAGTTGCTATGGTTAGCTCTCCCAGGACCTGACCATTACACCAATTTTCTCAGGGTCCCCCTAGGACGTTATTGCCTCCAGATAAGAGGAAGCAATCTAGAGAACAGGACGATCATATTCCCAAGATGTGAGATGAGTGGATTTTGATTATTCAGTGGGTTGTGGATGTTTATCATCATTTAGAGGTGTTGGCCACAAACAGTTACTGGTCATTGTCAAGGAGAAAGCTAAATAAAGGAGATTGGATTCTAGTATCTCTTTCTGAAGGGAAAAAGAAAAAGGGGTGTCATATAGAAATGATGGCATAAAGAGTTGATTGCTGAGTCTACTTTTGGACAACTAATAGCCTCAAATATTTTACGTTGGATATATGTGTGTGTGTGTGTGTGTATAATTTTTTGTATAGTGATACAAATTTAGGTTACTTTGTTTTATATATATGTGTGTATGTGTATGTTTCTATTCTTCTTTAAGACATTGTACCCATGAAGCTCATTTTAAAATGTAATGTAAAATATTAGTCCTTAAAAGCAATTTAGTATAAGAAAAAAAGATAGGTAAGTAGCTAGCTAGTCATCTATAACAATCAAACTTAGATTCATATAGTTAGGTATGTTTTCAAGGTCATACAGAGAAATATTTAGAATGATAGATGATCTTCAAAAAACTACAGAGATATATAGAATATGACATTTTAATGTTTTAATGATGAAAAGCTTTTCAAGACAGTGAGATACATATGCTTTATGCTTCTCGCTGCACCATTCTACTTCATGAAAGGATGATCAACATTGAAAAACCTTATGGAGTTTGCTTTCATTGTGGCAAAGTTGGTCACTGGGCAAGAAACTGCCTTTTCCTTAACTGCTGAAAGTATACTATACAAAATGTACAAGGAGAACACAAGGAATAAGTCTCTCACCAGTCACATTGCCAAACTTAGCCAAGACAAGGTGGTATAGTCCTACAAAGTTCCTGCTTCACAAAGATGTCTGTCAGATAGTCTAGCTCTGTAGGATGAGGATAGATGCCCCAACATTGCAGAGGAACTCTCCAGGTAGCCCGTTGTCTCTGTCATTTCTTCATTTTGACTTCCTGCTTACTCAGGTAATATTTATCCTTCTTGGGTCTCTGATTGGGTTGAAGATTAGATAGTTATAGTTTCCTTTAGTCATGATAGAGAGTAGATAAGAGAAAGAACATTGGACTCATTGTGGACGCACTGAGATGTGAGCAGTGGCCCAAAGAAAAATCCATCTATAGCACAGGCTGCACTTACAGGTGACCCAGATTCAATTCCCAGTACCCATGAGAAGGCATACAACTAATTGTAACTCCAGTTCTTAAGTTCCAACACCCTTTAGGCCTCTGCAGACATCAAATGCATATGGAACACAGATAGACAGAATATGGAAAACACCCCTAGGCATATAGATAAATAGATACATAAATATATAAGTCAAAATAATGTAAAAATAGTAATCAGTGCTAAAAATATGTTGTTTGAAGTTAATAAGATGGCTTAGCAAATAAAGGTACTTGCTGCCAACCTGAAGACCTGAGTTTGATCCCTAGTACTTACATAGTAAAAGCAGAGAATTAGCTCTCACCTGTTCATATGCAAACAATTCATACATATACTAACATACATACACAAATATTACACAACACACATACAAAAACATTATACAGACAGAAAATAAATAAATAAATAAATAAACAAATAAGTGCATGGAAGCATATAGATAGTTTTTGATATAAAATTCTTTATCAGAAGCCCAGTCAGGGCACCACACAGATGTTTTTATGATAACTTGCATGATAGCATTTATTCAGATTATTTCAGAACTCTGAGTAACTGAGCAGTTAAATGGATGAGTCTATGATGCCTGGTTGTATGAACTGCACTTGTTACAATGCTGCTTATAAAGCCCTCCATGTTCTTTACAAACCAGGACCGACAATGTGACTGGGGAGAGACTTTGCTTTGCCTAAACCTGGGAGGCAGAAGTGGCAGATATGGGGAAGTTGAGGCATGTGATCCCTCTCTCATCTCACCTCTTCTTTTGCAAAATGAACAAAGATAAGCTTTGACACCCTGTTTTTCCCAACACAAACTTAAAATTTTCAAATAATCTATACAAATGTGCTTTTATTTTCTAGTGAGGGGGCCTGAATTAGTTACTAAATGGAGCCTCACCAGACACATAGAGTCCTCTGCCTTTATTGTCAGATCATGCCCTCTGTGGTCTTCATGAAAAATGAAGGCTCTTTTGGTCAAATATGAACGTCACACACATTTTAGTTATTAATGATGTGTATGAACTACTTTGAACTTATATTAAAATACTGCTGGTCATAAAATTCTCGTGTACCAGAAAGGAAGCACCTGCGAGCCAATATTGCCCAATTAGCATTTACCGTCAGTTCATGCTCTGCATAAATGTGCTTAATACGAGCTGCAAGCCTTTTGTTTTTTAATGAGTTCAACTCTACAATGACCTGAAATTACACTTTCATTTCCACCAAACTGAGCTTCTTCCTCTCTCACTTTGGGTTGAGTGACTTGCCAATGTGGGCACACAGTCCACTCTGGACCCCTGCTTGCTGCCTGTACTCACTGGATAAAGCAGGCATGTATAGTCATTTCAGGCATTAGGCAAAAACTTATATTCAAAATCATCTGCACACCGGACATGCATCATGCTGGTTAAACCATGTGTCCACACAGGACTCCATGGGAGCTATGTAAACGCTTCTAGACGTCTGGGGTCTTGGATGTGTGAAGAATGTATGAAAAAGACCCTTCATCTTCCTAGTCGCCGGGGTGGCTCAGCTTTATCCTGGGAAGGGGTGAGTTCATCCACTGCTGGGCTGTGATGTGAAGCCCCTGAGCTCTGCCGCTAAGAATAGGAGCAATTTTCAAGCACTTTGTGATCCCGAAAGCATCCCAGGGTCTCTTCTCCATGATGAGTTAATGTACACAAATTTAACCCCAGTTCTCAATGGGCGATATCAGGAACTATTCCTAATGATCCCCTTTGTAACATTATCCTTCTTCAATAAGCGCCAAGGAAAATGGGAAACAAATTTATTAAAAGTACCCTTGTCATTTAGTGTAAGACTAGACTGAGCCAAAGGGCATTCACTTCCATGCTTCCAGCTCTGTATTTTAGCCACCAAATATGAAGAGCCTATAATACACGATGAGCATGAATGAGGGTGGCTCCTAGGCTAGCTATCCCCAGCATTCTCTTTATTATACAGTTAGTGTTCCCATTAATTCCATACATAATAGGTATCACAGGCCAACATTTTTCTTGAAGTTATTCTCTCATGATACATTAAGGTTGTTAGGAGATGGAGGGAGGACCTAGGAAACAATGCTGCAGAACTCTCTTCGCTGTTGCTGATCTGTTCAGGGCTCTCTGGGCAGGCTATGCAACTTCTCTGAACACATCCAGAATCTGGATAAGAGGCTGCCCTTTGTCATCCGGTTGACACAGATACTGCAAGCTGCTTCCAGCAAGGCCTGGCTGTGTGGAATTAGACACACAGTTGGGAACCAGTTTGTCTCCAGTTCCAGGTGAAGTGTAATTGCATAACTTAAAGGATTGTTCAGAAGGTTTAAAATATGTGATCTGATACACACATCTAAGAAATAAGTGTAATTCCTTCTCTTCCTGGTATCTGGCGTGAGCTACCCAACAGTGCTTATGGGGTCCCGGCAGGTGTCACTTGCTCTCATATACGAATGGATGACTGATGTTGTCATTCACCAATGACATCTTGTGACATCCATAGCCTGTAGCCATGACCCCTCCATCATGGGAGATATGTAGCCACTGTGCCTTCCTGTTATTGGCATCTTACTCCACTTTGGATGGTGTCTGAGCATTCACCTAGCTCTGGAGCCCTGTGTGCACTATATCCCTAGCACTCTGGGTCTAATCTCCCCCACCCTCCTCACTGTGTTCCTCAGATCCTCCAACCTCTCTGCATCAGCAGCAGTTTTCTTCTAGCAAAAGACATGATCTTCAACTTTTCTCCCAGCCTCAGTACTGTCTATTCCCCACGGAGAAGAAGGAACATTGCCAGTACCTTTTCTCGTTCCTAAAGCTGATGAAATTCTCTTAATGAGCTGTAACCTGACTGCAAAATACCTATTGATTCATGCGGGGTTTCTTATCCACAATTTCCCACTGAACTACAAGAACATGAGCATTTGGAATTTCTGTTTGGGTGGTGGTCTGGCTGTGATGGAGGTAAAGTATATATAGGCATTTATATATATTTATATATATATGTATGTATATGCATATTTTAGTGTGCATATGTGTGTATTATATGTATTCTTCAATATATTTAATGAATGAAGGAAAGATATGCATGTTAGTTCGTTTAACTATAAGAACTATAGCTGGAAGTTAGAAAATCTCTTTTTAAAATTTATCTCAACTCTTTATAGTATGTGTTACTGTCTTTCCATGTACATCCTAATTAAATGATATTAAGATACTTACACAAATTGATTTAAACATTAATGGCTAAAACAATCTAGTTTTAGTTCATGCATTTCCTACAATTTTACTTACTTGTTTCAGTATGATTAAAGATTTTTTTCCAAATTTAATAGGATTATTATTTAGATTTATGCAAATGTAAATCCCCAAATCTCCCAGCTAAGTCTTTCTTAATCCAATAAACACAGTGAGGACCCATCTCCATGGTGACAGATACCAGATCTTGAATTTTTATTTCTTTAATATTGCTTTGATTATTATGAGAAAGCTAACAAAGATTATATAATAATTTGTGCTTTTCTGCATAATATGCATGTAGTGTAGGCTGATCTCTACTATTTTCCTGTTTTCTTTTGCAGCAATGTTTATTTTCTTATTTATAGAAGGTACATTTTCTTTTTAATGTGTCAAAGACAAGGTAAGGCAGGGTGTTCCCTAAGTGGTCTGTACAGCAATCTTACCAGCAAATTCCTGGCTATTCCTGAGAGCATCTACAGTCATCTCATGGTGACACCCCTAACTTCACATTGACCATTTTAGGCGCTGGCATAGTTCTCTAAATCTCACAGAGGTGCAGGTAGGACAGCTCATCTCAGGTAAATATATTTGCCGCATTGTAAAAGAGTCCCGAAAGATAGGAGAGAATGTACTCCCACAAGTCGTCCTCTGAATCTCAAATGCATACTGTAAGAGGTGCACACACACACACACAAATAAATAAATAAATAAATATATAAGTGTGATACAACACTAAATAAGTAAATGCATTTCCTGCAATAGGAGAATTCTGTCTCAGGGTGCCAATTTGTTTATCAAATGAGCCTTTCACATATACACCCCTTCCCCCACACCTGCTCTAGCCCTATACAGGGTCTAAAAAGTAGATTCCATCCACACTTGTTCTCTCTATTCTTACTGTCTTCTGGATTAGCCCCTCTTTCCTGCCTGTGAGGGTGCAGACCTTCCCTCAGCCTTGGGTTTTCTATTCCCTCCAGTCAGATCCAATAATCTCTCTAGAGAATATTAGTATTCACAAATCCATGCATACTTTACCCTGAACCTGTCCATGTACTCTAAGTAGGAACAGACAGTCCTTGAATGCATTTCGACTGCACCCCCAGAGGTTTGCAAATGTGTCACTCTACCACCTAACTGCATTCATTCAAGGAAAGGATTTATAACTAGTAACGCATCCTTGGCTCTGCATGTTTCCTGTGTCATAACTGACTCTGAATACAAAGACTGTACTGAGTACCAGTTTGGCCAGCACAGGCAGAACAGTGTGGCCCAAGCAAAGTGAAATGATCCAGTCTCCGGGTGATGCCTAGATATCCAGCCATCATATGCATTTGGCTTCCGGCCTGGGGTTTGATAGAATTCTCACAGGCATATGTTCTACTAAGTACGTAGTGAAACCCAAAAGAATTTCCCACAATATTTTCATTTGTATCCAAGTTCTTCATATTAATATTTTGATTATGTGCATATGTGTGCCTTGTGTCTGTTCATGGATGGTGGCGGTAATGAGGGTGCACACACGTATGTGTGAAGGATAGATAGCAACTTCAAGTGTATTTCCCTCATGCATCCCATTTTTTTCTTTTGTGATTGGCAGTAAAAAGGATTGTATAACAATGGTGTATGTGTTCGATTGCAAATTCCATTAAAAATTAATTGACTTTACAAAAGTCAAAACTATGTCATAAATGAAAAGTATTTTTAAATTAATAATTTAGGCATTTCAAAATATCAAATTTTTGGATAAAAAAGAGAATTACAAAGGACAGTGATAAATGTAGTGGGAGCTGCGGGCTGAGTTACTGCTACCCGAGCTCCTGGTCACTTGGCTAGCTTATGCCCCAAAATAACGACACACAAACTGTATTCTTTTAAACACTGCTTGGCCCATTAGCTCTAGCCCTTACTGGCTAATTCTCATATCCCGATCAACCCATCTCTAATAATCTGTGTAGCACCAGTCTTACCGGGAAAGATTCAGCATGTCTGACCTGGCGGCTTGCTGCATCGTGTCTGGCTCTGAGAGGAGCTGCCCTGCATCTGTGCTCACTTCCTCTTCCTCCCAGCATTCTGTTCTGTTTATTCCACCCACCTATGTTCTAACCTATGAGGGCCAACCAGTTTCTTTTTTAATTAACCAATGACCTTCCTCCATCAGATAACATTCAGAATTAAATTTTATTACCACTGAATATAGATTTAAAATATGTGTTTAAGATATGACTGAAACTTTTGGGTTTTGAACCCAGCAGGTTGTTTTAGCAGTGGTTTTCCAACTTCTAAGCCTAATGACTTGATTATAAGATAAGCTTTTATAGATAAATATCTAAGGAAAGTGTGTTAAATTATAATACCTAACCCTGAATCATTTGATCAAGCATCATGAAAATATTTTACATATGATTGATTAGGACCCCAAAATCAGAGGGGAGATTACTTAGGAACTGATTCTCTGATGTTCAAAGAGTTAAATATAAAGGACGTGCATTATATTCACTTTTGATCTCCAGTAAGACACAAAAGTGGGTTAATTCGATTCCAGAACATGCTCAGTGGGTGGTCACTTTAGAGTAGGGCACTGAAAAGTCAAGAGTTAAGGGAAGAAACATCAACCATCTCTGAGCTGATGGATCATGGGATCTAGGGTGCTGGATGGATGCGAATGTATGAATTGAATATGAAGACTATACGTTGCTCCAAATGCAGCACCCCTCCACCCCTCAGGAGAGGCAATGGCATGGATTTAGCTGAGATTGTTTAGCGGGTGCCTACAGATTGGAGCTCTGGAGACTGCCAGAGAATTCTCAGTACCAAAAAAGTGATGGGGAAGAGAAGAAAGAGAATAGATTTGGAGTTCTCAGTAGCAGGCACTGGATGGCACACATAAATAAAGGGCTTAAGGATTTCATGTCTGTGTCTCTCCTGGCAGTTCTATGAGCTGTGCAAAGGAACGACCCTACACTGAGAATATAGTGAGAACCAGGAGAGAGGAGGCTTGGAATACCTGTTCACCTGGTCTGCATGCAAAATGGCTAGTGAGAATCATTCAGGACACATGAGTCTTCAAGCTATAACAGCACAGCTTGTTATCACAACAAGCCGCCTGCTGAGAAAATTAACAAAAGCCATTTAAATAGAAGTAATTGCTTTGAAGGCATGGATGGGTTGTTAAGACAAAAAAAAAAAATAAAAAAAGGAGGATTCGGAGTCAAAGTTGTAGCCAGCAAGGACACTGAAGGCCACCACAGCCACACTTTCTAATGTTCCCCCAAAGACTGAAGGCTACACAGAAGTTCTGCATTCTTGTAGGACAAAGAGCTGAGATTGTAGAGATCAAGGAGGAGAGACTGAGGCTGTAGTAAAGAAGAGGGTTTTTTTTTCGGGGGAGAGGAGTAGAGTGAGTGGTTCCTAAAAGGTTACACCTAGGATACCCTTCACCTAGCAACGGTGGCACCTAGTACAGTCCTACCTGGAGGGGACTAGTGTCCAGCTCAGAGAAGTTTGACAGTAACTAACCCAGCATAAGCACTTGCTCCAAGCACAGACAATTCTCTTTGAAGAACTAACACCATCAGAATCTCCAATTAAATTTATGGATTATTCATTTGAAACATGTCTTTGTCAATAAAAGCTACAAATACAGAAGAATAAAATGACTAAAATCAGGATAAAAGGTACCAGGAAGAAAATCATACAATCAGAAGTTAAAGTAAATATGATTCAAGAAAATCCATTACTTTTCATAAGGGATAGGCTCTAAAATCATAGTAAAATAACCCTGAAGACATGTTGAAAATAACTGGTGATACTGTAAAGGACATCGGTAAGACTTGCCATCTATCAAAAAGAAAAACTGACGTTATGCCACTTTAAAGGCAGCTGCAAAATTTAATTCCTTGGCTTTAGACAAGGCTGAAGAGAGGATTAGGGAGCTAGAAGAAAACCAACAAAATGTTTAAGTAGACAAAAGAATGGTAAATGGAAAATGTGGTCAAAGGGACTTGGAATGCTGACTTCATGAGGCGTGCTTACCATGCTTTTAATTGCTAGCTAATAGTTCTTATCATTCTAACTTCACCCACTCTACTCCAATATGCTAGGCATATGTGTCCATGCTGTAGAGACCCTCTACTCCCAAAGGAAACTGGTCCCCACATGTTAGTACAGGGTTAGCACGACGGAAAGTTAGTATTACTAGCTCATTGGGGCTGGTCTTCATTTTAATATGAACTTTCTATCCTAGTTACAGAAGGAAGAAAAGTGATGTGATCGATCTGGTTTTGACAGCACCTGTGACATGTCCAGTGAGAAGCTGGTCACTATTCTGGGTAGACATGGTAGAGCAGGGACAGCAGCTAGTGTAACGCAGATAGAAATATAAGGTAAGCCAAAACATCTTGTAGGAAACAATATGGCTGACATACACAGGCAGATATTTAGTTGACCAGTACATTGCAGGCACTAGAGAGACTTATAGGTATTGATGTCCCATAACTGCATAGCATACTACCACTCAACTAATTATGAAGCAATTGAAAATCCCAAGGTTTAACATTTGTAATTATATGCTATAAACAACCCTCTCAAGAGAGATTCCACACTCCTATTTTTTTCAATTTTTGCCTCAGTTTTATCTTTTATCAAATTACATTAATTTTCATAATTGTGATGAGGAGTGGTATATTTACCTTTAATTACATTGCTTTGGAAGTACAGCATTAAAACAATATTATTTCAAAAGTATACATATTATTATACTAGGTGATATTTACATAACTTTAAATGAGCAGCAAACTTGCATCTGCTAATTACAGGTGCATTTAATTAACATTTTTCTGTAAGCTATGAGTATACCAAATTTTCTCTTTCTGTAATCATTGTAATTGTATAGAAGTAAACTTTGGATATAGTGAGCCTATATCTTCCTGCACTTAGAAGTTTTGAGTCAGTATAATCTGTAAAACTTGATGTTTTTTTTCCATTTGTCTGTGTTTTCTTGAGAATTTTTGTGAGATTCATAAAAACATTTTAATCTATTTCTCCTACTGAGAATATTTATAAAAGAAAAGGTTAATCATCCTTGGATATGTTTTTAAGTATCCTTTACATTTATTTGGTTTTAAGTTTATGTCATAAATTGCTGTATGTGTGTGTGTGTGTGTTTGTATGTGTGTATTTACAACTACACTCAAGTGTAGTTGATGTGCTCATCATGACATTGTTATGGAGGTCAGGGGACAGCCTGACGGTGTCATTTAGCTCCCCCACCATGTTGTTTCCATGGATTATTCTTGGGCCATCATCTTGGCCATGGTGACAGCCACTTCTTGGGCACTGTCAGAAATTCAGCATTCTTTCAAGTCATGTCCCAGTTTTTAGGATCAGTAAAGCATGATTGCGACTCACGGTGTAGAGAGTTTATTGTTCACTGATCACATGATACTTAGATGGGACTAAGAATCCGGCTAAATTGCTGTGGTTGAAAGAGAGTTAAGGTATTTATATAGAAACAATCTGGCTGTCTCATTTATTCCTCTTCTTTTTAACATGCACAAGAAAATTAATTAAAAACTTCTCCATGCTGGTAAATCTTTGTTAGTATTGTGATAAAAATTTGCATAATAGTATGAGTTTTAATAATTTATTTTTGGCATGCTATTCCATCACAATTGAAACACCCTTAAGCATAGGAAAACGTCCATTTGTGGAAAGTGCAAAATAAAAGAGAATGCTTTTAGAGTCTCAGATAAATTTTCAATCATCAGAAGCTCTTAAAGTGATTATTTGTTACACTTAAAGTTTATATATAATTTACACTTCATAATGGATACAGAAAATAAGAATTGAAAAATACTTTTGTCAGTTCAGTTTTATCAATCACAGACTGCAGGATGGTTCTTAAGGTTCCAGGTGTTACAACCTCTGAGCTCTCTCCAATGGCTGTTTTTGTTTCTAGTTTCAACTTTGACTACCATACACTTGACCAGCATTTGCGAAGGTTACATCAGATTAAGGCTGCTCCATACACAGGAGACTTTCTCTTCTTGGAAACACAGCACAAATTCCTACATCTCATTCTCACCAGGCTCTGTCACACATTGTCTTCTTATTCAGAGATCTTGACCCCAATTCTCAAGCCATCACCCTCCAACCTCATCTCGTTCTTGTAAAAGACATTGTGCTCTGTTATTCATTCTCAGGACCCCCTGCTAAATCCTACCAATAGCCCATGATGCCAACTGTACATCCCCCAAATATTAATTCCCATTTTCCACATAAGAAAACAATTCCCAGGATACACTTCACCTCTGATGCTTAAGCCCTGGTTTTCTGCAGAAGTCTCTGAATTCGGGCATGAATTCAGTCCTGGGTTCTAAGAACACTGATAGCAAACTTACAAGATTTAAGTACCATAGCTCTGCCTATTTACCCTCTTGTATATCTCCTAAGGACACCTGAGTATGCAGAGGAACCTGCATAGGTTAGAATTTTAAACAAAAATCAGGAGCATGCTGAGGGTTTACCTTGTCATTCTCGGGACGGGATTTAGAGAAGATTCCATAATGAAAGGTATCATCAGACCCATGGGAAAAATGGTCTGTAGAATGAACCCTGAGAGAGAGTTTTATGTATATTCTATAACAAATATTAAGATTTTGACCATTATGCAAATAACTTTTCTCATAGGCAAATGATTTAAAATCGTATTTTTCATGCATAGAAAATTCTTAGCAGGAGTCATTTTCTCATAAAACAATTTCTTTGTGATAAAACATTTACAATCATTCCGAATTAATTCTGTAATGAATGCTTTCTTCCAGAATCTACATGGCAATAGTTCTGTTAATTTTCTTATTGTCCTTGATTCCTCTTTGAAATAAATTACACTGTTTCTAGATTTGTTCTAACTGAAGTTTTGGGTTTTTTTTCCAGAAGAGTTCATTGTGAAATAAGCAACCATCATCAACTATAGTGTGTAATGAACTTGTTCTTCATTTCTTCCATGTGGAAAACATCATGCCTTTCTTTTTCCTGTCAACACTTCCACAGTCAGTAAGAATTCTCTTCTAACGGATTGACTCCGGTGACTTTTAACAATATCACTAATCCTATTGTCCCAATAGTGTTTGCTCAATTTAAGAAAAGCATATGAATATGTATGTTAATACATCCTTAAAATAGACCTTTCAACGTTACAGAAAGAATGGTCCAGGAAGAATTATCCTTGTTTTTAAAGATCCACAGTAGGTGTTGAATATGGTGGCACATTCCTTAGCCCCAGCACTTTGGTAGGTAGAGACTGATAGATATTTGTGAATTTGAAGCCAGTCTATAAACTGAGCTCTTTAAAAAGTCATATAGAAAACCTACTACTGTAAGTGCTTCTGAAAATACCCTTGTGTATGTGTGTGTGTGTGTGTGTGTGTGTATAAGAAGTTCAGTGAAGTTATTCTAAAACTATGGGATAAAACCCCAACTAGATAGCTCATGCTAGTCGATAATAACCCTAGTATCAAATATGAGTTGCCTTTTTTGAGTTGTTAGCCAGTTGGTCTTGTATAGCCTTACAGACTATTACCAATATTTTTGCTTCAGTATCAGACTTGATGGCAAGACCCTGTTCCTGAAGACACCTTATTCTTGAGTCACAAAACATGGAGAAATCAAGCTGGTAAGCTCCTGAGAGGTTCCTTCCTACTGTCTGGTGCTCACAATACTGGAAAATGCTATGCACACTGCCAAAGAGAGATATAATCCTCAATTCACCCATTCACGAACCCCAAAACCTATATCAATGACTTGCTTGGGAAGTTGTGCTCACTAGTGCTGCAGTGGCATTAATGTTACAGGAGTAGCAAACCATTTATTGTTGCCTTTAACACTCATTCTATGAAATAGATCTCATAATTGGCACTATTAATGTGCCGAAGATCTGATGTCTAAATGCATTATAGGTCCTAGGAGATAATCTAATATTATTGTTCTGTTAAATGGGCAGAGTATTAAAATAACACCTAATGAGTTACTATTATATTCAGAGATTGGAGACTCTTTTAATCATCCTCAGGAAAGCTATTCCTTAAAGTAAATGGCAACTGTCACTGAGACCCTCCAAAGATCAATGCCATAGGATTTCTCAGCTCTACGTGAAATGTATCAGACTTTCTACCCCCAAAGGCTTGGGAATCTTTGCAGAAGAGGGGATATAAGTGAATAGCATGTCTTTTAAACGACGAAGCTCCTGTTAGAACCACACACCACAGCAGGCCTGACTCTCAAGACTAGTTGGACACAAACTTGATAGGTTAGAAAAAATAGAAGAAACCCCAAAATTGGATAGGAAGGGATGGAAGAGTAGAAAGGGTGGTTATGGGAGGGTTTGTGAATATGTTTCAAAAGTATTGAAATTTTCTACAAACTAATAAAACCACTATTAAAAAAAATAAAGGACATGGTAAATAGAACAAAATGTCAGACAGCAAAATGGGAAAAGATCTTCACCAACCCCATATATGACAGAGGATTGATCTCCAAAATATATAAAGCACTTGAGAAACTAGACATCAAAATACAAAACAATTGAATTAAAAAGTGGTGTGCAGAATTAAATAGAGAATTTTCAGCAGAAGAATCTTAAATGGCCAAAAGATATTTGAGGAATTGCTCAACATCCTTAATCATCAAGGGAATGCAAATCAAAAATGATTCTGAGATCCTATCTTACACCTGGAAGAATGGCTGAAATCAAAAATACTGAGGACAGGTTACATTGGACAGGATGTGGAGTCAAGGGAACACTCCTCCACTGCTGGTGGGAGTGCAAACTTGTATAATCACTTTGGAGATTATTATGGTGGTTTCTCAGAAAATTGGGAATCAACTACTTCAAGATCCCGCTATATCACTCTTGGATGTATACTCAAAAGATACTCAATCATACCACAAAGACACTTGCTCAACAATGTTTATAGCAGCATTATTTGTAATAGTTAGGACCTGGAAACAACCTGGATACCCTCAACGGAAGAGTGGATTTAAAAAAAAATGTGGTATATTTACACAATGGAGTATCCCTCAGCTGTAAGGAAACAATGACATCAAGAAATTCCATGCAAATGGATAGAATTAGAAAAAAAAATCTTGATTGCAGTAACCCAGACTCAGAAAGGAAACACAGTATGTACTCATTCATAAGTGGATACTAGATGTAAAGCAAAGGACAACCAGACTACGATCCCCAGCTCCAACTAGGTAATAAGGAAGACCCTGTGAATAATACATAGATAGCCCTGGAAAGGGAATTAGATGAGATCTCTTAGGTAAACTGGAGGGAGGGGATGGGAGATGAGAAGATGAGGGAATATGGTGGTCCAGGGGGAAAGGGAAGGAGTGGTAAAATAATCAAAGAGATTTTGATAGAGAAAGCTATTATGGGGTTGGGGGGGGGAATCTGGTGCTAGGGAAATTCCCAGGAATCCACAAGGATGAGCCAAGCTAAGACTGCTAGTAACAGTGGAGAAGGTGTCTGAACTGGCCTTCCCCTGAAATCAGATTAGTGAATACCCTAACTGTCATCATAGAGCCTTCTTCTAGTAACTTACAGAACTAGATGCAGAGATCCACACCCAAGCAACAGGCTGAGCTAGGGGAAACCAATAGACGAGAGGGAGGAGGGAATGTATGAGCAAGGCAGGTCAAGATCAAGGTGGAGAAATCTAGACACAGCTGAACCAAACTCGTGAAAACTCATACACTCTAGGCCAACAACTGTGAAGCCTCATGGAACTGAACTAGAACCTCCATATGTGGGAGACAATGGTGAAGCTTAGGCTGTGCGGCCCCCAGCAGGAGGACCAGGATCTTATCCCTGGTGCAACTAGCTTGTTGGAGCCCATTCCCTATGTTGGGATGCCACCTTCAGCCTTGATGCTGGGGGGAGGGACTTAGTCCTGCCACAACTTAATGTGACAGACTTTGTTGGCTCCGCATGGGAGCCCTTACCCATTAGGAGGAGTGGATGGGTGCTGGGCTGGGAGATAGGCAAGTCCGGAGGAAAGGTAGGGTAGAAAACTGTGAAATGTAAAATGAAATTTAAAAAGTAAAAATTTAAAAAACAAACAAAAATAACAACAAAAAAATAAAGGTCAATGCTTGGTTGGGACATGGGGACCTGGTCAGACCTGGTCAAGGGTATATTTTTATATCAAAACTCAAACTCACCCCCTTTGTAATATGAACTTATTTTAAATAACTGTCATCTAAGTTACAGGGTTTATTTTATGCTTACACGTGTTGTCCCTGAACTGTACTTTATAATTCTATTCATTGGAAATAAAACATTTTAAGCTGAAGTAATGCAACAGTTAAGTGAAATAACACATAATAATAAAATGTAAAATCATGTAGTTTAAATGTAAGTCGGCTGAGTGGCTCTTGCTTGTCAGTCACCTGCATCAGACACCCTGCAGGACCCTGATCCTAGAGAGCAGCATGAATGCCCCAGGCTGACAGAGGCTCCTGACACACGTGCAGAGACAAATGTCCGTGAGACACTACATAGAGAACAGGGTAAGTGTGACATCTGTGGGTGGGTGCTTGACAGCTTCATATGTGTATATAATGTGTTTTGCTCTATTCTACTCCCTTATAAATTCTTTCTGATCCCCCATGATGTTCCCTTCCAATCTTCAGGTACCTTCTTGTTTAAAGCCATTGAGTCCACTGACCTCTGTCCGTATTTTCATGTCTATAGGAAACCCACTTCCCTCACTCCAGCAGTCGTTCATCGCCATAGCTCTTAACCCAGAGGTTGGAATGTGTGACCACTTTCCCTTTCCATGCTCAGAGTTTGTCGGGCTTGTGTGGATTTCTTTTGTGTGTGTGTGTGTGCCTCAATAACTGCTGTGTGTACACTCAAGTTTGATGAAATTAAATAGACGTGAATTATCCTAAAGTTTTAGGAATCCTCTCTGTAGTCTTAATAACATTACTTTGATGACACACAAAAGATGAAAGAAGAAAAACAGGCATAAAAAGCATTTCCTCTTCCCCCGCTCCTTCACTTTGGCAAGCCCAGCCCGATCAGAAGTAGAAACTAGGCTGATTAAGCTTCAGTCAAGTGGATTATTCCAGCTGTGGGGATTGATGCTTAAGCTCCCACGAACTCTCCTTCTGAGCTCATGCTGGACTGAAATCCAACACTTTTCCGCCTGCAGATGAGCATCATGCTTCCCATTGAACACCGAACATTGAACCAGCGAGGCTCAGCCAGAGTCTGGCTTCACTCCCCACGTGCTGGTTCTTAGCCACATCATAGGTTAGCCACCCCATAATGTAAGGGGATGGATATGCACACTGTTGGCCAGCAGCTCACACTCTGGCCAATTTGCTCTTGGTGACTCTGGTTCATGACCACAGAAGATCAAATCCTAGACACAGGAGTGATGTCAAGTGCCATGCATCTGCCACAAATACTCAAAGGTAACTCAGACATTGTTACAGATCATTAACCATCCAGGGAAGAGATATTTCTTTCCGTATTAATAGGAGCAATAAAATGTGGCTCTATTAGGAATCAAGTTTCTTAATTTTGCTTTGCAGATTCATACACATTGACAAGCCTTAATGCTGCTGTTGCTGCTGCTGCTGCTGCTGCTGCTGCTGCTGCTGCTGCTGTGTGGGGGTGGGGTGTGGTCAACTTGCCTTGTGTTGACAGATGTGAAAAAGTCCCGAACAGGCACAACGGGTATTGCTTTAACTACAGAAATGCAGCAGGCTCCAGTGAGGAAGAGGTTCTTCTACATCTTTTACGAACAAGAAGAAAAATTAATGGTACCTTTTTGAAGAAGGAAATGGTTTTTAATGATTCAGCAAAAAATCTTCATGTAAGCAATAATTTTAATTGCATAGAAATGAATTTTAAATCAATTGTCAAACTTTAAGCAGCTTATAAATATTTAATACAATGTCTAAGACGACCTTTATATTTTACTGCATCCCTTATTTCTGTAATTTACATTGAAGATGGCATTCCCCCACAATGAACTTACATTGAAGATGGTATTCCTCTACAATGAACTTACATTGAAGATGGCATTCCTCCACAATGAACTTACATTGAAGATGGTATTCCTCCACAATGAATTTACATTGAAGATGGCATTCCTCCACAATGAACTTACATTGAAGATGGCATTCCTCCACAATGAACTTACATTGAAGATGGTATCCCTCCACAGTGAACTTACATTGAAGATGGTATCCCTCCACAATAACTCTAGTTTTCAATTAATTACATTTACTTTACCCTCTTTCTCTCCCTCTCTGCCTCTCTCTTTCTCTTTAGTTATATGGAGGCCAAGACATAGGCTAACTCTGAATTGAATTCAGGTGGCTAGGCCTGCACACAAACATCTCTCCCGGCTGAACCATCTCATTGTCCCACTGATGATTTTTAGTTTTGGTGAACCTCCCATCATTGATGAAGTGTATATCAAGGTAGATCTTGAAACCTGAAACCTTGAGAGCAGATATGAGCACCAAGATCTGGTAGGACTGAAAGTAACTAAGAGCTATTATCAGGGTTCTTAAGATGTGGGGGCGAACTGCATACCAATAAGCTTATTGTTTGCTTTATACTATGGATTATCACTGGATGTAGCCTTCTAGGTATAGGCTATGGTTCTTAGCTCTGCTCTTGGCTCTGTAGACAAGGTCTGTAGAACATGGGTACGAAAAGACAATGCCATCAACATATTCTCTCCATGCTGTCTTTAGCACGAGATTGCTTTCTATTATTTTCCTAATGGGGGTTAGGTTGGACCACCATCACAACCTGTAAAACTCCCTGCAGATGATGCAGAAATAAGTGATTTGAGGTGGAGCTTGAGTAGTAGTTAAAGATCACACAGGAAGTCTGGAGCATTGCCACCAATTGCACTTCAACAATACAGACATTGTTAAAAGTGGATATGGTTTTCTGTTTCATAAAAAAATCTGGCAATAGTTAGTTAGCTTTCCTAAATGTTGTTTAAATATATAGTATGTTGAAAATGTATTATATTTGTAATCTACATGCTATGAGGATTGCAACTAAAGTCAGTATTGTCCATAATGATTTACCATGTCTTTTCCTTCTTAGATTTTATTATTTGAATTAAACATTAGAGTATTTGTTAAAATTAATAACAGTGCATTACCCTAGACTGTATGATAATTCAGAAGATTTATTTTACACAAATGGGCTGACTTTCCGATCAGAGAAAGACAAAGGAACTGAAGAGTCATTTGCTTTATGAGGAAGTCACTGCATAAGATGTAGGCACAAACTTGGGAGGCAACACTCACTGTCTTGATGAGCTTGGATGTGTCTGAAGGTATATACTCTATTTCAAGCATTAAAGCTTCTTTGCACCACATTTATATCGATTCCTGGAGAGCTTATCTTACTAGGACTGAAATAACTGCAGGGTGACATGTGGAGAGAGGAGGGACAGCACTTAGGAGACTTGGGTGAGGCCTTAGATGTTCTCAGGGAGTTTCCAGATCACAATGTTCCTCTTATGCAAAGTATTCCATAAGGCAAATATGGCTGCCCCTCACTGCATCCAGAATACACAGAGACACTGTAGGAAGCCTTGATCCAGGGGTCCAGACTTAAGTAGAAACCCCACTGGGTATCTCTGGAGGGACAGTTTGAAATCCTCTTTTGTCCAGTTCTGCACAGGTTTCATCTTTTTTGCATGCATTATTATCATGATGAACCTTGAGTTGATGGAAAATTATAAAAAGAAAATGAAGAAGGGAATCATGGAATGATTTTGTACAAAGTCACAGCTGATGAGAGGAAGTGTCCGGACGAATCTGTGGTGGGAGTTGGTTACGTTTTTACCAGCTGATGTTTGTAAAGTGTGGCCGATGGCATATGGTTACCATTGTTTACTGGTTAGAGGTTCTGATTCTCAAATATGACATGATGATGGCACACCCTATCACTGCTGGAAACAAAACTCTAGTAGTGTTTTTCAGAAGGTAAGTGAATAAGCTTGTCTTATTTACATTCAATACAAAGTATCGGAGAGGCATTAGGAGAATCTTCCAGTCAGTCTGTCCTCTCTGATTCTTTCTTTTGAGAAGAGTGGAGCCTCAGATGAGGCAGCAGGCAGCAGCCCTGAGTGGCTCCTTCCCTCCAGATGCTACATAGACTGAAGCAAGGACAGAGCACAGTGAATGCCAGCCGACTTAGAGTGCCATCAGGATCAAAAGCATAGTGAAGGCTTACACTAAGGCGGGAGGAAGAAACTTCAGATACAGCAATCACACTGAAAGATCCAAGCTCTTGCTTCCAAAGGAAATCTGTTTGGAGGCATTCCCTAGGTGCAGACATATGGAGATGGATGGAGATAAAGACTGTCCTTAGCAAAGTTACCAATTGTCTCCATTGAGATAAGAGCCTCAGGAAAATCTTCAAGATAACCGACATCCTCAAGGGTCTTAGTGGAAAAGGCGGTTTCCTGCTTTTCCCTCCTCAGGCACCACATCTCCTCCCTGAGCTATTGGAAATGGATGTTGATGATTCCTAGCAGAAGAAAGAGATGAATCTCCGTAATAAATCTTTGAAAAGGCCCACAACCAAGTCAATGAGAGAAAAGGAAGTTGAAACGAAAGCTTCTTCAGCAGAGAGATCTCAGCAACTGAACTGCAGGTTTGAGACCCCTCCAGGAAGATCATGTTCCTAGCACATGTATACAAGGAAAAAAGCTCAACTATATTGAGTAGCTAAAGACATGGTTAGCATATCTACAACAGGAACATGGAAGATTGGTAGGAAATACCACTTGCTACTATGGCCCTTGAGACAGGAAAGATCTATCTAGTTTTCAAGGATTGCACAAGAAGTATACCTTCTTCAAGAAAGTTGAAGGGAGGCCATTTTCGTTGTTGCCAGAACAAGTGGCCCATGCTTCTAGATGGAGGTTTTAATAGTATCCGTGTATTTATTATTGTAATTCATAAGAAGCCATGGTACCTCCAGAGATGAGCTACAGAAAATAGGCAAGGAACATTTTTTCCATGATGCCTTCCTTCTGTCTGTGGCTCTTGTAGAGAGGAGTTGATTATACACTGCAGTAACCCACAGTGGGAAGCCTGTTCATCTTTAGTTTACTATCATGAGAAGAGTTAAGATGGATAAAAAGTGCTGTGATGTCATGGCACTTTTTGTGAATAATTTTAGTAATAACTAAATTCTGTTTTCAAAAGTAGGTTGTACTTAAAGCAAAAATGCTAACGAATGGAATAGAAGAATGATTGTAGTATATTTTTCTTATTATTCTGCTGTTTTATTTTGAGGCAAGAATCCCCAACTAAGCTCACTAGATAGCCCATGCAGATGTGGACATGGCCGTAAATAAGTAACGAGAAAATATAACATAGTCTATGATGAATTGGTTGGGGTCAAGCTGTTCTGGATTTAGGTTATATCAATGAACTTAGGTACACTGCAGTCCTGATTATGTCCTTATAAACATAACTTCCTTTGTATTAGGGCAACCAAAGAAAAGGTTGTCAGGAGCTGTGACTGAATAACCAATTGAATGTTCTTTGAATATTTTTAATATTTCAACAAATACTTTTTTATCAACCCTAATTTCACTCTTATTTGAAACATACAATTTAGCCATGCTTTTAAACAATTATTTGTGAGAACCTTATGCATAAACCACAGTGGTGTTGGAACCTCCTTCATACTCTAACAAGATGTAACAGCTTTAACTTCTAGAAGCAACATATAAAAATAGAGTAATGACCTTACTTTTCAAAAGAAACTCACTTGGTAAAATAAAATCTACAATTCAGAAAGAAAAGCCCAACTATTATGTGACCTCCTGTTTCCTCCAATTTAACTTTGAAAATTATCTAATGTCAATTCATGAAGACAACATGGATATAACCATCAGGTTTATGGCATCAGGTGAGTAGACTACCAGTGCCCAGAGCAGCCTGGGGATTCCTTCCTCAGGGATCTGTCCCTAGGTCATGCCAGTTTATAACTACATTAGGCAAGAATATTAGGGAGAGCAGGAGTAGAACAGAGGTAGAAAAGTTAAAGAAGAGATCATGGAGGGAAGGAGAGAGGGAATGAAAGATGGGAGAAAAGAAGGGGGATGGTGGAGGAAGAGACAGACAGAGAAAATACTTAGTGACTGTACTGTATTGCACTTTCAAAACAGGGGTATGGACTTTTCCAGAGAGCTATATATAGTATTTCCACAGTACACATGGACACACATGCACATACACTCACACATGCATGCACACATACATAAAAGCACACATGTGCACATGTACATGTATATTCATACACATATGCGTCGATGCACATGCACACAAATGCATAACGAACATATTTTGTAGCTTTTAGGCTATGTTGTTCAGAGAATGCAGCTGCAGCAGGACTTAAGGAGCAGGCATAATACAAAAATTAACTAAAAATTAAATAACAATAAAAGAGCTGATCTAGTTATTTATACTGTCTTAAAGGATTTACTTTGGTAAGTTCTCAGCTGTTTTCTGGGGTGCTTTCCTCAGAGGTGGGTAGGAAAGGAACGGTGACAGGAAACTCAAAGCCAAACACGTTCTGACCCCAATGTTAGCCACAGCGTGGTGTTCGTGGCAGCTTGAGTGAGGTGACTTTGGGACACAGGCTCTTTGTGGGCGATGCTGTGTTCTGGTTGTTTTCAGTTTCGAGAGATTCCCATTTCTTAGCCAGAGAGATGGGCAAATTTGATTCCAAGAGGAAGTCTTGAGTTTCTTCTATCTCACCTCTGTCTCATTCAAAAGAACCTCAAAATGATATGGATTACCTTTATTCCAGAAACTCTTGTGTTATTTGGTGCCTAAATGTTGGCCAGAAATCTAATCAGGAGATGTTATTACAAGATTTAGGTTATTCCTTTATCAGTCAAGTCGGAATGGAACACGTTCCTCAGTGTTCCAGAGATCATTGGTTGTAAAATCTACCACAAAGTGACGATTAAAAAAATGTGTAATGATTACTTTTGAGAATAAGTGATGATGATGTATTCCCTAAGTGACACAGACTCGTGGAGAGCAATTTGTCTTTCTAAATTGTAAGGTTTATAATTTATTCCCTGGGAAGATTGTTTGACAGTTCCTGGAAAGATGCCTGTCAGTATTGCAACAGTTCCAAAGGTCAAAACAGAAATGTATAAACAACTTTCAGTATTTTCTTTCCACTTCTGTCTACAATTCAAATTCAGTTCCATAGTAGAAAATTAATTCCTAAGTCTTCATCTGAGAAAGCAGGCATTGAGCATCCCTATGCATTATAATTTTAATTAGCTCATATCTTTATAAGCAAAATATAAAATTTTTATAAATGCAAGACACATATGTTGTATGTGGTCCACATGATAACACTAACAAATTTTGATTTTTTTTACACCATTTTCTTAGTTCAGATGTAAGACTACAAAGCAGAAAAAGAAAGAGCCATCTAGTGTATATGCTTTGGAATGTATTATCCCAGTTTGTTCCCCTTCAAAGTTTCTTTTGACTTATTATGATCAATACAGCAATGAACAACCAGGAGTCTCCCCATTTGTATTATCTTTCTTATAAAATCTATGTATTTATTGTATGTGTATGTGAGTGGATGTATGTGTATGTTAACTACATGTCTTCTGTGCCTAAGGAAGCCAGAACTGGGCATTGGATTCACTGAAACTGGAGTTACAGACAATTGTGAGCTGCCATGTGGTTCTGGAAGCCAACATGCATCTTCTGAAAGAGCAGCAAGTGTCTTAACAACTGAGCCATCTCTCCAAACACATCTCTCAATTTTTCTAAATTTTCAACTTGTCACCAGAAAAATCTAGGTTAAATACTGTTAACAAATAAATCTGAATTTATATGTTTAGGAACACAGAATCAAGACAGACCAATTGGAGCATCATCTCATTAAATTATGGTTCTTAATAGGTTCAACAGTATTAATGGACAAAATATTTATGGATAATTTTAGAAAATTCAAATATAAAGGCACATCTTGATTAATATTTTATCTTTGTTTCCTTTTAAGCCAAGCACTGTTAAAGCCATGACACTCTGATCACAAAGGACATTATTCACAATTTACAAATCCTTTGATCTTTGATTGCATTAAAGGCTCAGAGCTCTATCTCTACACCTAAGTATCTACGAGAGATGTGATTTGTCATCAATGGACCAAACCAGAGATATTGAGGCATCCTTTAAGGCTAGCCATAAAAGCCCTAACCAACCTTTGCTAACTAAGTCAGTGTGAAACTTCTGGGACTACTGATATTTCATAAGATCACTGAAGTCTAAATCTCAGAGTTATGGCCAGAGGAGAAAGAATGTCGATGTGAACTGAATGTTAGTTAGCCAACAGGGGTGTGTTAACTTTACAGATTGTTCATCTATAATTACTAGACTAATGAAGTTGTGTTTGTGTGTGCATGCCCATAAATATATGTGCACAACTGTTCATTGGTAGAAAAAATATGGCTAAGCAAGAGCTCACTGGAGTTTGTAATTACAATTTCTCCAGTGAAATAGGATGAGAAATTATTTGTTTATTTATTAATTTATTATCTATTTATTAGTGTGTGTGTTTGTACCTGTGTGGTCAACAAAGCACATGTTGAGGTCAAGGGGCAACTAATGGGGCTGCCAAGGAACATCTTGCAGCAGGCAGTTTTTTGCCATCTACCATGTGGGTTCCAGAGGTCAAAGTAAGGTCGTCTAGCTTCAGGATGAGTGCCTTTACCCACTGAAGCATCTTGCTTAACTCAAACGACAATTGTATATCGATTATCTAGAAGTGATGGTGCGACAAAACAAAGCCTTTCTTCTTTAAGTTGTGTAGGCCATGGTGTTTTATTACAGCAACAGAACAGTAACTAATACTCGCAAGTGTTACTTGGTTTGCATAAGTAGAGGTGCTGAATTTTTCCAGGATTGCATTCTATTTGCATCTATATAGCTGGACGCATACGTGTGCACTCACATACACATACTCTCTCACACACATCCATGCACCTCTCAATGGAATCTTATTTCTCTTCTGTTAAAAAATAACAACATGTCACTTGTTTAAATACCGCCCAGTTACTGTGAATTAGAAGATGGTGGACTGTGTGCAGGTATGTCATATGGAGATGCTACTGGTTGTATTTGAAGGATACAACAGCCATGCAACCAGTGCTTCCAGGGTTCTGTCTTCCCTGGGAGATATTGTTCTAGAAGGTGAGATACAGAGCTATCATTGCTTAGCCCCATGCTGACACGAGAAAAACCTGAAGAGAACTCAGTGAAGTTTCAGGGTTTTGACCATGCATCTACGTTTGCTGTGTCTGCAAGCCAAGCTTTCTGTACTCCTCCCCAAGCCTGAGAACACCTGGCTCAGACTGGAGTTCAGGCCAATCCATCTGAGGATGGATTTTAGTCTTTCCTTTTGCCAGGTGACTTCAGCAAGCCGTTCCTGACAGCCCTTAATGACTTATACACAACCAAAGCCAGTTTTCTGTCAAACGACCTCAGTAAATCACTCACAAGCGAAAAAATTAGATAACTGAATGCCAATTTGGTTCCCCAGCTGACTGCTCCCACTCACTCCCCACTTTGGGGCCACATAAAGAATTAGATTTATTAAGAAAATGGTCCAGTACTGATGTCATTTGGAAGGCAAAGTCCTGGCCAATGCAATAAAACCACCTTCAGTCACCTGCATCTCTGCTCATAACTTAGCACCGAGCATGTTTCTTTTGCATTCCAGACTTGAACTGCCAGGAGTCCTTAGTAAAACAAGGCAAAGACAGATCATAAAGGCACTGCATGCAAAATTACCACGAATAATTAATAATCAATAGAGTATAGAGTCCAAGGGTTTTCTGGTAAACTGGGATGAGCACTAACAGAGGGACATTAAGAGCAACACACATGAGAGTGATGGTTTTGTAAAGGGAATATATGCCATTGAGAGAGGCTAATTAGGGAAACAAAATGCTACCCAAGGTCAGGAAGGATGCTGCGCTATTAGCATATGGGGCAAAGACTAGTTGTGGCATCACAAGGGATGTACACCACTAAACAGAATGTCAGCATGACCCAGACCTGCAGAAAATCCTCTCTGGGGCAATGTTCTGACCCTTAGCAGGCAACATTGGGGAAAGAGAAGTCTACAGATAGGGGACTGGATTCAAGTCAGATTGCCTAGTGCATCAGCAAGCCAGCAGCAACAGCTTTCTCTTTGAGCCTCACTCAATAACCCAATTTCAACAATGGTAGTGTTATAGCCTGAGAACTGCGAAAGGATGGAACACGGAAAGCCACTAAAGCCCAGAGAAAGAATACACAGAAGTACTGTGACCACTAGGAGAAGTTGAGCTGGCTATGGGTATGGATACACAGTCACGCATACTCTTGACAGTTCTTCAGGCAATCCTGTCCTCAAAACACTCGGTTGGACTGGAGAGCTTCTCACCTACAAGTTTCTCATCAAACCCAATAGTTTAAGACATATGCTTACAATTTAAAATACATAAATAATATGAAAAATAAGTCAAAATTTAGCCTTTTAGTCTTATAAGGAAACTGCAAACTACAAAATGTATTACTAATTTTCTATGATTTATCTGAAACACAGTCATACTTAGAGCACAAAGCAATTTAACCTGCAAATTGTGGCTGGTGGACTTTAATGATTTCACACTTATTTTCAGATAAGAAAGATTTCCTGTTTGTATCCGATCCACAAACCCATATAATCTATTAGTGACTCCATAACTCCATGACATGAAATAAATGGGGCACGATAAAAGGAAAAGGCAATTACCTATTTCAAGTCTATTATCACTGCCAAATTCCCATTACAAAGAGGGAAACAACAGTAAATAAATGTGTGCACACGAACACACAAAAATGCACACACATACATGCACATAGACTCAAAACCACCCAAACAGGCACCTAAGTACTCACAAACAGATAAACATTCACACAGACATATATGCATACACCACACTTGCACACACATAGAATTACATATGCATGCACACACATCTCATGCATTTACATATACACACAGACTCACACAGGCAAACATACTCACATACACACACATATACATGCACATATACAGACACCCACACATACACTACATGTGCATACATATACACAAACAGACTCATGCATGCTAATGCATATATACATTCAGGCACTTATACAGATACACATAAATATGCGTGCATGCACATACACAGACAAAGACATACATTAATACACACACACACACACACACACATATATATATATATATATATATACACATACACAGAGAGACACATATACACACCACACTGTTTATAAACCAGAGAACATAACACACCGAAGACACATCCTTCGGTATGGATTCACGTGACATTTCACCCAGAAGAGGTGGGTGGTTCTCAAGCACCTAACACTCAGTAAGTAGCTGGGTTCTCTTTGTATCTTGGATACAGACAAGCACTTGAACAACAGATTGTGAAACAAGCAGTCAAATTTTATGACACAGGAGTTCCCCATAACTTGTTTGATGATTTTCAATTTGAAATTAAAAATCACACACGCAGTCATCATCCACTGCCTGAGGGCCACCTCAAAGTCACTCTTCACTCTACAAGCTCGGGAAATTAAATCAAATCAAGTACTGCATGCAAAGTCCTTCTTAAAAGCAGTGTCAGTGAGCAGCTTCTATCTGTCACAGTCCTTCATTAATTCCATAACACCACACTGAGTGGCCAAGAATATAATGATAGAAGAAAATCCATTTCAGTATAAGCATCTTCACAGTGATACCAGACCTGCTTTCATTTTGTTCCTGTCAACTTAAAATGGCCACAGCCTTCTAACAGGTCTCCTTCTCAGATAGGTTTCTCTCCACAGTAACTGTAGTGGGTAAACCATAACCCATTCATATTTGTACATAAAAATGAAGATTGATAATCGAGACACAAACATTTTTAAATCATTGGATTTTAAGAAATCGTCCATTCGGGCTGAGGAGATGGTCAGCAGTAAAGAACACTTATGTTCTTGCAGAGGACTGGGTTTCAGTTCCCAGTGTGTGCATAGTGGTTGACAACTATCTGTGACTTCAGTGATGGAGGGTCTAGTGTCTCTTCTGATCTTCAGGGAACCACACACATGCGGTGTACACAGATACACACAAAAACACACAGAGTAACATATACCTAGCTGAAGAATCATCCCATTGGTTCACTAATTTGTACCACATATTGTGAGAAAAGAATCTCAGCTGAACAGTCTTGAACGTTCTCATCCTTCAGCCTAAATCCTACAAGCCTTCCCAGAAGTCACCCATCTTGTTTCTGCTAATTATAATAAACTACAAATCAAATAATCTAATCATACTTTCTTTTCATTTACAGCTTCAGGCTCCACACACGAGACTCACGGCATGAAGAGTGATACCTTGTCATCCTTCACTCACACGAGTGCTCCTCTTAAGTGAAAACCCTATACCAACCCAGCTCAACAGCTTCTGCTCTTCTATATGTGAAACTCTTTAGTGCAGACTGAGCATGCTCAGAGGCTCCCTTCTGTCATCTTTAGGTCACTTTGAGCATGCTCAGAGGCCATTCTTTCTTCCTGAGGTCATCTTTACCATGCAACCAGAACATGTTTAGGTGAGTTTTTGTTTAGATTCATAACAGAGGCCAGACATGCTTCAAAATGTTACTTTCTCTCACATTAATCCTTTGGACATGTTTTAATGACCTGGAGTAATTGTTTCCTGAAGTATGGCCTCTTCCCATCCAGAACCTTCTCTTTAACCCCGGTTTTGTCAGCAATGTGCCCACCGCAAGCCTACTTTCTTTATGATTATCTACAAGCCTCCTAGCCTCTCTTTATAAAATCCATGGGATTGCTTGTCCACAGCAGTCATGGCCTCCCATTTTCTTCTCCCCTTATGCAACCAAAGTATCCTTATCTCTGACTGTCGGGCTTTGCACTCGCCAACCCGGGAACCAGTGGCATTTGGTGACATTCTGGAGGTTTTGCTAACATTTGCTTCTGAAGAACTCTGCCTGTCAAGTGTGGTGGCAGAACTGGCAAATCACAGAACAGCTGCACTTCCAGGACACTGTCACCTCATGGGCAAAAAATACTTTTGGCTGGAGACGAGTCATCTCTCGTACTCATCATTTCGAAGGACACTAAGGAAAAAAACATTCTTTCTTGCATTCCAATAGGATATGACTTTTGAAAACTGACCAGGGCTTTGGTTTATTAAAGGGAAACATAAAGACAGAGAATAAAGCATCTAACTCTACTGAATGTATAAAGGACATCTCAGAACTCCAGAGTACACTGACAGAAAGAGGCTCATTTCATGACCAGCTAGGTTCATCTGTCACTTATCAAACATTGAAGGGCAGCCGTGGACATGTTTCCATAGCGTCAGCAAGAATTCCTGTCTATCTTCTATTACATTGAGGATGAAAAGCAATAAGGACAAATTCATTTACAACGTCTGAGTTTGTTCATTTTCTGGTTATTATTTTCGATTGACTTTTAAATGGCAATTTGTTTTAACCTTCTATATTAGTAATACATGCTTTCTAAAGAAATGTTAAAACTACCTTTATTTTTGCCTGATAAGTTCCTTCAAGATTACTTCCATCTTTCAAAAATATTTATTCATTAGTTTTTAATTGTGGAAATCATAGGTAATGTGGCTCTAATTAAATTTTTAAGGAGCTTTGGAGTATCTTCCTGAAGCCCCTGTAAGTTCAGACCAGGCTGTGACCTAGCAATACTTAGTGCTACTTAGCCGTTTCATTTGGATCAACATTTTTTATTCTGGATAATCAGTTTTTTTCTTTATTCTCTCTCTCTCTCTCTCTCTCTCTCTCTCTCTCTCTCTCGATACTGAGTGTGTTATTCTACAATGTGGGTATATTTCCCTTGAGCATTAGCAGAGAAGCAGAAGTGGGGTCAGGAAGGCCCCTTGCATTTCCTCAGCGGAACCTTGGCTTTGCTTCAGCTCGGGATTGCACATTTCTACATTTCTGCAATTGTCCATGTATGTCCTTCCTGCCAGATCATTCTCACACTCAGCATCGTCCTCTCTTCTCCCTGGCTGAAAGGCTTTGGATGTTTCAAGAGTTTCAAAGCCAGAAGCAATACCTGGGAAGGAGTTAAAATTCTCGGCTAGATTTCAGACAAGCATTATTGTAGCTCAACTACTAGACAGGCAATGTGGCTTTGTTTCAAAGCTGAAGGTAAATAGTATCACTCTCTTTCTACACTCTTAATACATCCTAAGTGTTCCCAAATACATTTCCAACTTCACGGCACAGAGGAAATATTGCAGGATCACGTATCTTACCTTACCTTAATGCATGGCTTATTATACACAAAAGACATGGTGGGGAATAGACGTGGCAGGCTAGAATAAATTCCTCACAAAAGGAGACACAATAACAAATCCATATTTTTGTAGCAGAGACTTTACTGACTGCACTAATACCATGTTGAAATTAAAATAATAAAATCCTGTTTCAGAAGGGATTTGCCTATTCACCCCTCTGCTCAGCCATTCTTTCCCAATTGGGACAAGAGACAAATACTAAATGAGAAAATCCTTATTTGAATCATTCTGTTCTTTCATTCTGGATTTAGTTCATATGAAATAAAACAAAATTTCCCCACACATTAACTGAAGATATAGAGTGAGAGAACAACTGTATACCTACGTTACTCATCTTAAAAACAATTTTATATTTTAATGCTCGTTGAAAACATTGTCATAAGGACAAGGCTATAAACATGTGCAAAATAAATTCAATTCAGTGAATACATCAGGGTTTATGGATGCTTATCCTCAGAACCTATGCGCACTTCTGAGTGAACACTTTATGGCCATGAGACCATTAATCCAGGCCTTGGCTCACAAGGTGGGATGGGGTGCATGGGAAAAGTCCCTCGCAGGGTCATGTGTTTGAACACCTGGTCCCCAGCTGGTGGCACTATTCGGGAAGGTTATGTGACCTTCGTGAGAGAGAACCTTGCAAAAGGAGGTACATCCCCCCGGATAGGCTTGGAGAATTTATAGCCACCCCACTTCCTTCTCTCACTCCATTTCCTGTGTCTGGAGAGATGTGATCAGCGTGCCTCCTTAACCTGCTGCCAAGCCAATTTCACCATTGGAAGGATAAGCCAGAATAATTTTTCTTCCATAAGTCACTGCTGCTCATGGTGTTCTTCCACAGCAGCAGAAAGTGGCTACTACACAGAGTGACTACTGGAGAGGAGGAAAGGTGGCATAGGACCCAGAGGGACAGCCTCTTCCTCATGGAAGTGACAGTCAGAGGTGTGACTCACAGCTCTTACGTGCAGCTGCCTTCCTCACTGCTGCCTGGATGCAATCTGTCCCACCTTCCAGAGCACAGACATAGACATACCATGATACTTACATGAAGGGTCTGGAACTACGACTTTCCTGATATTTTATATTTTAGTATCCCTCCTATTTTGACTCACTAAGAGGCTCTTGGTAATCCCTGTCATAATAATGAAAACATTCCCATCATTTGATACACAATAATTAATTGAAGGAACATAATTGTTTTGAATTAAACAGCCTCCTAAGAAAGTGAAGTCAATATCATTTATTGCTACACATTATTACACAATTGCTTGTGTGCAGACTCAGTAGAATTTGAACATAAACACACAGAGTTAACTGTCTAAACTGAATGAAGGAAGAAAAAGCTAAAAGAATAGTCACACACCCCACTTCAAAAGCAAGAGAAAGAAAAAAAAACCACAAATAGAAAATATGGAGCTAAGAAAAGAAGTGAATGAAACATAAAATGTACAATTGGGAAAATAGCAAAGCCAATGTCTGTTACTGAACAATAAAGAAAACTTAGAAACTATTGCCTAGAAAAAAAAATGCAGGAAATGTCAGTCTGAAGCTTCAAAAAGAGATGAGTATCAGCATTGGTACAAAAAAAGATGGTCTCAGTATTTTTCCTAAAACTCCCCAAGTACCAACACAGACTCCATAGGCCTCCAAGAAGACCTAAAATAATGTCAAAATGACGCTGTAGTAACATCCTTGCAAATGGATGCTAAGTGGATGGGTGTCCTGAAAAATATTATTTTCCAAAACTGACACAAAAAAATTGAAAGTCATAAAAGCCCTAAATCAACCAATTACACTAAATTTACTTTCCCATAGTTCCCAAAATGCAACTCCAGACAGAGGCCGTTGTCTGTTGAATTTTACCAATGGTAGACACACGAATTCTTCATAAACTACAACACATGACATCCAACTACACCATAAAAAGTGAGCCCTATGACCAAATAAACACAATCTATAGAATAAACTTAATATTAGGAAAAAGGAAGAAAACATATATATTTAAAATGATACATAAAGAGCTTTTGACAGCATCAATCATTTGCTCTCAGTGAAATTCCAGTACAGAAAAGAGGAGAGATTCATCAGTAGGAAGTAACTATAAAATAATTAATGAGGAGATGATCAACAGCAAGAAGGGTGGGAAGAGGTCTCATGGCCAGGGAATCATAGACAAAGTGAGCAGATACAGTCAGGAAATTTTCAACAAGAGTCCAGGGAAGTCAAACCAGAGCTTCAGCCTTGCTGAGTCAGGTTCTGTTATGGATAGATCATTTAATGCTAACCAGAGAGCAGAAAGTCCCATGGGACTCTGCATGTCAAAGCTGCCACTCAGGGAGCTGCCAGCTAGAGTCTGAGAATCTTTCTGATGTGCTCCTGCCACTGTGACTGGTGTTCAGCCTGATCTGCAGGACACAGGAGCAGGAAGAACAACTCCTGGGTGGTTTGTGTCAGCACTGAGCCCTCTGTGGAGAGCATTACCATGGGGACACTGAGAGATGGACAGGGAACCATGGCTGCCTTATCTGGCTGGGGAAAGGACCAGCTGAAGGTATGATCTTCACTCTTCCCCATGGTGATGGTAGCAAGGGGAGATGCTCAACTTTACCTTCTCTGTGTAGCAGAGCACATGGCAATATGACCGGGCAGTGTCATGGCAAAAGCACCAAGGAGGCAATACATAGAAGGGAAAAAGAACGCCTCTGTGTGAATCCAGGACTATGTTCAAAATCAATCCCAGCTACCTTGCAAAGAACTGCTTTCTAGAATTAATTGAATTTACAAAGGTCACAGGACACACAGTTAGCATAAATACTTAAATTATAGAGCGCTTGAAATTATGAACCACATATGAAAACAACCGGGAAATTGGACTTTGATATTATTAAAATAATTCAGTCAAATAACTGGTATTCTGAATATTTGGAAATTATTCAGAAACCCAAAATTGAAGAGAAGATAAAAACACTTTGCTGCAAATGATACCTGGCCAATAGTGTACAGAAAGATTTAACACTGTTACCCATCATGGCTGTGTAAATTAAAACCACAGGAAAAGAACACTCCACTCTGAACTATCTAAAATTCCGGAGACTGGGCATAGCATACATTCAATGACTAAGTATCCTGGCTTCCTCATTACAAGTGGGATGAAGAATGGTACAAGCCTTTGGGAAACAGGCTAGTTACTGCTTCAAGGACCAACATGATCTTTCTGTCCTATATATCCCATGATTAGATATAAATCGTCGCCAAGGATGACTTAAACAGTGTAGGTTTGTGTGAAATGATAACACATTACATGCATATTGCAAAGGTTATAATGAAACCCAATGTGCTGAACAATTAATATGCATTAATAAGAAGCAGCCAGTATAAGAACTGAATACAAATGACAATAGGAATGCCATTTGTGGTGGATGAAACCAAGTAGAAAAAATTAAATCAGGTGTTCATTAAGCATAAAAAATAAATGTGACCTAGCCCTATGAGGATAAAAAAAAAGCAAAGACAAAGCAAAGTAAAGATTGCCAGTGGAGGAAATAAAGGCATGAATGTATCATTTCAGCTTTTATTTGCATAGCTGGCCATACATTCATTTTTGCTTTATCTTTTCTTTTTATCTCTCCTCTTCCTCTTCTCTTCTTTCCTCTCCTCTTAGCTCCTCCCCCTTTCTTTCCTCCTTTCCCCTCCTCCTTTTCCTCCCTTCCTCTCTTCCTCACTTCTTTCTTTCCATCTGCTCTTCCTCCGTTCATTCCATCTTCTCTCCATTCCTATCTTTGATAGAATGTTACCATATAGCTCAAATTGGTTCCAAACTCTACTTTTCCTGCCTGGGCCTCCATAATGATGGATTACAAGGATGTACTACTACATCTGACATATGAATTGATTTATAATAATTCTAAACAATACTATTCAATCTATAAGATCAGAAATGCATCCATTGCCTTGAAAGAAAATAAAAAAAACAGGTGGGCTATAAGGGTACATAAGGAGATTCTGTTAGTAAGAGAAGTATCAGGCTAATGATGCTAATGCTTCATGGTTGTATTAAAAAATTGCAAGACATACTTTTCAATTTTTTACTAATTATAATGTTCTACTAATTATAATGTTAAAATGTGAAGATTACAACTCAAAGATTAATTTGCCAACTAAATTTTCAAAATTATTACCTGTGTAAAGAAATCAAGAAGTCATTTCATGCGTTTTCAGAATTGTTAACACTTCCATCAGGAACCTGTGGGAAGTGTTGTTGTGTTCAGAGGAGAGTCCATGGGTTGAAGTTAAAATTCGGGAAGCCTCAACCTTTAGGAGGTTGCATTAAAAGATTTTATGAAGTCACTGATGTCTATAACTCCATCTTCTTCTTACTATTCATCTGTTTTTCTTTTCATTTTACCCTCTAACTCACCCTTTTATACTAAACATGTACTAGAGGAAGTCATATAATTGCATATACATGTATTATAAATGCTTGTGTATATATATATATTATATGTATATAATACATACATGTATCACACTGACTTGTAAAAGAATTACAGATGTTGGCTACATAATAGATGGAGTTACATGTTATTCAAACATGCCTGTGCACCTATGTTTTCTAGTCTTTGGAGTTGGAGATTTGGAGTGAAAAAAGTTATTAATAAAATATATGAAAATCTTTGCACCAATGCAATGGTAAAGAAAGGTCAACAGGAACAAACTAAGGGCACAGAGCCAAGGAAGTCAAGCACCTAGACATGGCAGAGGAGAGAAGGCAGGCAAGGTTAGAACTGAGGAAATTCACTCAAGGGAGGCCCTTTGTCTCACCCAGGTGCACTCTTCAGACCAATGCAGAAATCCTGAAGGTCTCATTGGCTGAACTCTATTCCCCTAGCCAAGGGCACGTTTCTGAGAGCATGTTATTCTTTCGGATGCTCAGAATTAAGCCAGGAGAGACATAGCTAAAGGGAAACTGAGCTAGGCATCTTCTTCCCTTTCTACTTTAGTATATTCAAATACAGAGTGTAGCATATCTCCGTATAAAGGGAAGGGCAGGTGTGTTTTTATGGGAAAAACAGAATTGTTTCATATTTTAAATTTAAAAATGTATGACTTAAGAGTGGACAAATAATAATCTTTGTATCTACCATTTATTTCTTTACAACTGTTTTTTAATTATTCAATGAAAATTGAAAATTCCCATGCTCACAGTATTCTCAGCCTCAGGTACATGGGAAAAGGTAGAAATTGACTTTGTCAATCAATGTTCAAAATGAGGGGAGGCAAAAGATGAATCTTAGAAAACAAAAAAAATAATTCAACTAGAAATATGGTCATCCACATAAAACTCCTTCAAAATCCAGGATATCCATTTATAGCTCTTATAGCTTATTAATATGGATAGTTTCCCAGTAAGCTATTTTAACAAACTATTTTTACAGATCCCCTAACTTGAAGAATAAAAGTCAATTAATGCCATTCTGACTTTTTGACACTTTCTCTTCCTTTTTCCCAGAAACCAAGGACTAAAAAATATGATAATTTTACTGCCTTTTGAAAGAGAATTTAAAAGCACTTCTTGAAGAACTTTCACTATGCCTGAAGCTGTGGACAGTCTGTTGTGAAATATTACTTTAACTAGGCAAAGATGTGTTACTTCTGTTTATGCTGCATTTGTTTCATTTTGTAAAGATGTGTTGTTATTCCACCTTGCTGTCTTAAGCCACCTGATTGGTCTAATAAAACGCTGAATGATCAATAGCTAGGCAGTAGAGGGATGGGCAGTGGTTGTGGGCAGAGAGAATTAGTAGGCAGAGCAGAAGAAAAGAGAGAACAAGGAAGAAAGAGAGGCAGACTTCCCCAGGCCAGCCACTCAGCTTCCAGACTGACAGACACAGAGAAAGCAGTGACAGCCCTGTCATTCACAGCTTTCTCTCAATATTTTTGACAATTTATGGCAGATAATACTGTGCCCTGGGAGGATGGTCCTACACACTGTAGGTAATTTATCAGTGCTGCTGATTTCTCCTGCCAGATTCCAGTAAACTCCTCCACCAAACTACGATGATCAGAACTGTGTTAGACTTTACCACATACCTTGTGGGGCATGTGTAGAAAAGGAAATAAAGAGGGGAAAAGGAAAGGAGCAGAGAAGGAAAGCATGGGAAGAGAAGGATGGATGCACCTGGGCTGCATAATCAGATATTACTTCAAGAAAAAAATTGAATACATAAATATATGTACATATATTTAGTTAAAATTCAACTTGCTATATCTTACAATTACTGGGTAGAAAGATGGCAAAAATATTATATATATGTCTAAGCCAGAATTTCATACATCTCTGGCATAGTTGTCTTTGTCCTATCCCAAGCAGTTGAATATGCCATCATTCCCAGATTTATGTGATTCTGGGGACTGCACAGAAGAATCATATACCACTAGGGAACACTCTGCCAACTGAGTTTCGTCCCTAGCTCCCAGCAATGATTAGGTGACTGTGAGCTGCAGGCTGGAGGGGACTTGAAGTTGAGAGACAGCTTGGCTATCAGGAGCTCTGCAGCTGTTACCTCCAGGGGTTCCCAGGCCTGTCATTCTGGGCTGCTTCACCCTGTAATCTCCTGACATGCAGATCATCCCCTTCAGTTCATGACCTTGCAGCTGGTCAAGAGTGACAGGTGTCAGGGTCTACATCTGGGGTTAGACTGAGGCCAGCATCTTCCAGCAGCATCCACAACAGCTCAAATCATGGCTACCCAAGCGTTAATCAAGGCATCAGTCACCAGTCCAGCTAAAAATAGTGTGATACTCTGATTTTTATCTGACTGTTGGTTTACCAATTGCTCCCTCAAGACCTCGTAATGACAATGGGGCATGAAGACAGAAGTTCTGCCAAGCTGTATCACTAATATAATGTCCTCATTGTGTAGTTGAACCCTTTCCAGGCCCTTGAACCTCCATCCTCTCACGCTATCATCTGTATAGCCAGAACTAGCAGGATTCTCAGTGATTAATATACTCGGGCATGCCGTCCCAGGTTTGAATAATTAGAAAAACTGTGATATTTTAACAACGTGAATTCAAGATTTTCTATCCTAATGTTCCAACACTCATTTTCCTCTCTCATTATTATAATCATTGCAGAAAAATCAGGGTTAATCTTCCATGAGGTAGAGAGGGCAAAGGAGTTTAAATACTGTGACTGTTTCACTTGGTTTCATAAAGCAGTGACTACTTTATTCTCTCCTACTTTGTAGTCCAGTTGTTCTTTAAAGGTTCCGTTGGATGTCTGTCCAACTCCTGATATTTGTTATAGCTTAAAACTGGCAAGGAGAAACACAGCACCAATGTTATAATTTAAAAACAGTTGTGTGAGAGAGACTCTATGTGACAAAACTCACATGAAAGGCTTTATTAGGGGATGGGAATGGGGAAAGGGACAAGTGGAAAGGCACAAAGGCCTGCCTGCTTCTTTGGAAGAGTGTCAAGAAAGAGGAACTAGCTAGCTAGAAGAGCTAGCATTTAAAGAGGGCTTAGCGCATGCACACAAAGACTACTCAGTAACAATTCACGGACACAGAGTACATAGTGATGTGGCAGTCTAGGACCCTGGGCTGGCCAGGTATCTGCCTGAATGCTGACAACACTTGTGCACAAGGGATGTTATTATTGGTTATATCTGAGGACCCTGGCAGTGCAGGGTAGTGTAATGTCAGAAATACTAGCAAGCACATGCACAGGGAGTGGCTCTGGTTGGTGACATAGGTCCATAATGTCAGGCCAGCAGCATGCCTGAATGCTAACAATATTACTATGAAATAATGTTTGAAAATCAACAACAAACTTCAATTGTTTTCAGATTTGGGACAAATCAATACTTCTTCAAAGTCAGAGAGCCCATTCTAGGTGCCAGTTCCCATGGGCAACAGTATCCCTGGGCCCACAAAAAAGAAGGCCACTCACTTCACTTTGCTTTACCTCAACAGAGACCCGAATGAGTTCCTCTAACCAAACACTGTAGATCAGAATCACCCTACAAGGATTTCCAAGCCATTTAGAGATTGACACCACTCAGCGCAGGAGAATGCCTTCCAAGGTCATCTGGCTGGACTGAGGGATTTGTGTTGCACTTGGAAAGGGAGAAAACTGTGCTAAGCCCACAAACCTGTGGAGGTCAGAGGTCAGTTTGTGGGAATCTGTTCTTGCCTTCTACCATGAGGGTTCCAGAGACTGAACTTAGGCCACCAGGTTTAGAGGCAAGCATCTTTACTCACAGAGGCATCCTGATGGCCCTAACACTTTAAAGATATTTTGTGATACTTTTTAGATGTAGTAAAATATGTATTCCTGAGTTTTATTCCAATTACAGGGAAACTGATAACTCCAAGCTGAAAACCCTGCATTTTCTGCATTGGAGAAAAAATATATACCTAAAGTTTATCCAGAAAAATATCCATGTTATAAACAAAGAAAAGAAGCTTCCTTTGTTCTTTAGAACAAAGAGTTCTAAATGCTTAAGAAAACAACTGTTAGGTTTTAGTCAGAGCATATTTGGAGCAAATGCAAATGGTCTTTGTACAGCTTTAAGTGCTAGTGGCTAATTGTCTTTGAGACATAAACACATGGTACAAAGGAGAAAGAGTAGTATTGGTTCCAGGAATCCCCCCCCTCAACTAATAATAATTTGGTACTCTTTTTAACCATCTTGCCCGTCAACTGTGACTGAATAATGAAAGAGAAGCCCTCTCTCCTTTGTTTTCTCTGAGATGCTCATGGTCCTATTCCTAATGGGTAACAGGCATGTGGATAACAATGAGCAGCTCCAGAGGACGATGGCCTTTAATGTATTTGGCCAGTTTATGTTTTGATACCTAGAGGAATCTTCAAAGGGTCTATACAGAGGCCTCTAGGTGTGGACTGGAAGGAAGAAATAAGCTATGAAGTCTTAAGACAGAAACAGCATGTAGCCTTCAGAACATGCTCAGGTGCAAGTGTGACCCCTGGGCAGCTCCGATTCCAGGCAACATTAAGATGCTGAGTCACTGTAGGGCATAGTCTCCTTTTCTCCCTCACCCCTAGCCCCACTGAAAATACCCCTGAGGGGAAGGACTATGGCAATAGTGCATGGGACCTCATCGATAATTACTCAGGTCCTGAGCTTAGACATCTAATTGTGTACCACCACTTCATGGAGTCCCACTGTAAAATGCAAGAAGCCTAATTATTTCAATATCAGTATTCCCCTTATCAATCCTGTTACAACAGTGAGTAGAGCAAGAAAACTATTCTAGACTTTATTAACATAAAACGATATCAATATCACTACAAGAACCTAAGAGGATAACAAATTGTTGAAAACTGTGAAACATGTATCAATAAAATTAACACATGGAACAGATTTCATATATGTAAAGGAAATATAGAAAGATAGTAAAAGAAGGAAAATAGAAATATATCTGAGTAATATTGAATAAGCATTGTCATGGAAACAGTAGGAAATAATTTTCTCACAGTCCTGTGTGCTGATCTTTGAATAACCGTCAGCCCCCAATTCCTCTTCTCCTAAGTGACCCTGATATCAAGCTCTAACTCTGCTCTTCCAACACGCTAACAGGTGCAACACATGCAGCTTATAGACAAGCGAACAGCTAATATTGAAGAGTGAAGAGTGGACATCAGGACATTTCACATCCAGTGAATTAGGACTGTGCACACAGATACTGTGCCTACACTTCCAGTGACAGGACCATGCATTCTAAGGAAGAGAAAGAAAGTTCATCTAACCCATTAAAAAATGGGGACAGCCACTGTACTGTCTATGACAAAATTTTAAAAAATGTTTTTAAAGGCAGAGAACTGATATCTCCAATTGCTCATAAAAAGTAGAAGACAAACCATGCCTGAAAACAGCATACAAAGTATATTCAAAAGTAATTGTGTTAAACATGTTAAATGTAAAATATAAATCTCTCTACTGGCTACACAGAAAAATTCCAATGAGAGCTGCTTGGATTCCACAAAGATATGGATAAGTTGTCTAAAGTGGATAGGTGTCTCTGCTGGCTGTGATATCAATACTATCTCATTTACATCAGCAGCCTCAATCTTTCTGCTTACTGTCTGTCATGCTATAAAAGCCCAGGTAGTGAACACAGTCCAATTACTGGAGAACATGAAACCAGGAGGGTAAAGGATTTGTTATTCTTAAGTATATATATATTACTCTGTTGGCGGGGGCTGGAAGCATAGCTTGGAAGCAGAGTCCTTACCTAGTATATAAGAGATCCTGGTTTGATCACAGCACAGCAATAAAAAGTATGCAATAGATATTTCCTAAACAAAGTTAGGAACAATCTGACTGTTTTCCATAGGGGTATCATCTTTCCTTTACCAATTGAAAATTGATTGTATGCTATTTTTTGACTAATGGAAAATGTAATATAAAAATCATACCAGTAAATATGTTTCCTTGTGGTAGAGATCACACATGAAAAATAAACAATGTAATAAATAGAAATGAGGATTGTCTCAACCAAGATTTCCCAGAATTCAGTACTGCTGAGAGTCCTCAATGACCCTGCCTCTCCCAGTGGAGAGGCTGCTTTCTTGCTGTCTCAGTTTAGCCTTGCATTTCATTTTTTGATTTCTCTTTTCATTCTAAATTACCTTGACAATATTGCTGAGCAGATCACGAGCAATTTGAAAATTGTATTCAATAACAAGTTTACCCGCTAGGAATATATGCTCATCATGTGACATAGACATAGTCTTCGATGTTTCCTTATAGTAGATTATATTTTTGGTATATAAGCATAAATATAATTATAAATATCTTTCAGACTGCAGTAAACAGTTATGGCAGTCTCTATGATAGAAAAACTTAGCACTTTACCTCACTTTCAAGTTCCCTTGTTGGGGCTGCCCATCGTACACCGATAAGATGTCGAAATCCTCCTCTAGGGCGAAGGTGTGGAAGGACAGCTGTATCCTGTTGCGTTCCCCAGTGATAATGATCCAGGTGCAGTTGGCATAGTTAGGATAACCATGAGGAAAGCCGGGGCTCTCAATGGTGCCATTGGGTCCCTGGACCAGGCCACCACAGTTCTGACCTGTGTAGGTAGGAAAAAAAATGGTGTGTTAGCTTGTTATTAATCATCAACCTATAGTTGTAAGAATATCCCTGTCATTTTCATCAAAACTAGAATGATATATTATGGTGCTTTCTACATGAATATTAAAGACTAATTTTTATCATAGGTCAAGGATAGCATAAGAATAACAGAAGATGAAATGGAAGAGAATTATAGAACCACATTTGGGAACTCACACCAGATATTCAGCTTCAATTTTGGACAGGGGAACACATTTTCTACCAATGATCTGCAGAGAATGCTGAAATCCCTTTGTCCATTAGGGATTAGATGGACAAAGACTTTGAGTTACAGATAAAATCAACATTCTTAATGTTACTGTAATGCACTCAGGTTCCAAACAGCTAAATGACTTTGGTATGTGGTAGCAGGGTTAGGAAGCGCCATGGTTAACCTTGCCAGAATGGACATGAGCCTGTTCTGTGTTAACAAAAGTGTTTTAAAGAGAAGGATGCAAGACTGTAGAATTTATATGCTTGAAAATAGAGGGCATGAACCAAGCTTGTTTAAGATGAAAATAGTGGCAAGGCACAGGAAAGAACACCAGGATATTCCCCACCAATAGTATATTCCTTATATAGGTGAACATCCTGCATGGAGGAAGGAACATACCTTATCCGAGTGGTAGAGTTACTAAAGAACATCTTTGGAAATGTAGCGGTGCAGAGAACACCCATACCTTCCCAGGTAGATCAGACACCATCCTATGTTTCATAAATCCTGCTTTCAATATCCCTCTCAGGGAAGACAGAGATGACAATGTCATTCAAGAGGGATTTGATGATGAGAAAATGTTTGGTGTCATGCACTTCCCCCTAAACAAGACTAGGAAGAGGGGTAAGAGCAGGAGAGGCACTGAAGGACTGTTTGCCCTTTGCCTCTGTTTCCCAGGAGTGTTTGTGTGGGATTGTACGTGTTGCTGCTTCTACCTCAGGGACTCTCTTTTTTTTTTTTGTTAGAAAAATATATATTTCTTTTTTTTTTGGTTTTTTTTTTAATTCTTTTTTAATTAAAATTTCCAACTGCTCCCCGTTTCCCATTTCCCTCCCCCTCCTCCCACACATTGCCCCCTCCCCCCACTCCCCTCCCCCATCCCCACTCCTCTTCTCCTCCCCCCAGTCCATTCCCCCTCCCTCTCGATACTGAAGAGCAGTCCAAATTCCCTGCCCTACAGGAAGACCAAGGTCCTCCCACTTCCATCCAGGCCCAGGAAGGTGAGCATCCAAACAGGCTAAGCTCCCACAAAGCCAGTTCATGTATTAGGATCAAAACCTAGTGCCATTGCCCTTGGCTTCTCATCAGCCTTCATTGTCCGCCATGTTCAGAGAGTCCAGTTTCAACCCATGCTTATTCAGAGGGACTCTCTTGATATGTTCATATTCCTGACCTAGTTCCATGCACCAATCCTGACTTCAATGAACTGCAGTCAGGCTTTCTTTGAGGACCCAGCTTCTAGAAAGATCTTCCCTGGAAGATTAGTAACAGCTGCAAGTGCAGTCCTCTGATCCCCTTTCTCATTAGACATCCAGAAGTCCCTTTCTTTCCATTCCTGACCTAATATCTCTCCCTGCTGCTCTGGTCATTTCTTCCTCATCTTGGATCGCCTGTTGAGATCCTCCCTCCACGTCTCCCCCTACATCACAGCTTCACCTTGACATGCCTTCAGTGAAAATTTCCTTAGTCCTCATATGATTGCAGTTTTTCCTCTGCCCATTTACCTTGAAAAAAATCCATCTGACTGAAAAACCTAAAAGTCAGATGAATCAGTGGAAAAGGGTGGCCACCAGTGTGTGGCAAGGCCAACTGCTCTCTCTGGTCCTCTGATCTGGGTCCCAATGTAGAAGGGTATAAAATACTCCTTTTTAATTAATTTCAGCAACTAATTGGTTTGGAGACAGCCATGGGGATGATTTCTAGATTCTTTGCAGCCTTTGCTTCCATCTCAATTGGACTATTTCCCAACAACATGTTGTGCATCCTTAAATGTTTCCACACTAGGAATGTGGTGGAAGTTTCCAAGGAACCTGGGTTGCTCTGATTACTCCATGTTGTGTAAGTATTTGAATACAAGTATTATCCCAGCTCTCTTTGTTGTACTGCAAACAGTGAATTATTTCCAACTACATTGTAGACTTACAAATCACCATAGTAGGTCTCAGTGAGCTCAAATCTTTCTTGGTAATATTATCAAATGATTGTAGGAGTTTGCTCAATCTTAAAAAAAAAAGATTTAATGAAAGGGATTTATGAGTTTAAAACCAAAGAACTAATAAGAAGCCCATTTTCCACTAAATTTAAATCTAACAATAATACTGTAACAAGTGGATATTAAAACTGTGGGGATTTGAAAGGGCTTTAAAGGAAACACCTTTTCTGGTTTATCTAGCAATTCTAATTCATGGTAAATCAGAAAAAGTGAAGACTTGATTATAAATTGGAGAAAAGAAAAAAGAAATTTAACAGAAAATGTCAGCAGGAACGTAGTCACTGTTAGACACCCATCATGTTGCACCAGGTTACCAGACAGTAGGAAAGAACATTCAGTCTGCCTTCAGGGTACCAATTAGTATGGTGCATTTTGCAGGGTGAGCTGTGTTTGATCAGTAGACAGACCTTTCCACGGACTCTGTCGGAAACTTCAAGAACAACTCAAGAGTTTTCAACAGAGAGACAATCATCCCTGCTGTACTTTGTAATCAACCGACAGGTTTTCAAAGTCCCCATTCATTCCAAAAATGGACTGTAGTTTAGTGGTGCAAGCTAAGACTATCCAGGGAGATCTTGGGAAAGAAACCTGGAGATCGTGTACTCTCACTATGATGTAGGATTGGAATATTACAGTCGTTAAAATGGATTTGATTGATTGCAGTTAAGACAAGGTGCCAGCATAACATCAGGAAAAAAATCTCAACACCCTCCCCATTATAAATCCTAGAGTTAAAATAAAGTCAATCAATGCTTTGCACTGGCAACAGGATGGACTTGTCAGAGCTGGTAAGAAGATGGGATTGTCAACTAGATGTCTAACTGGGAAAACATAAACAATGACTCCAGTCCCACAAGATATACAAGCTCAATCCCAGATGAATTGGGGGCATACACATCAAATAATAATGTTTCCAAAAGGCAGCAATGTAAAAATAAGTTGCCATAACTCTGCATTGTATAATATGAAGTACAAAAACTAACCATCATAAAAATGACTGGAAAAGATAGCCAGAAAAGGAAGATATTTGCAGTCCCTATTTGTAACAGTTGCTATATGAAGAAAATCGCAAATGGAACACATTCACGGGTTAGTAAGAATGGGGCAATGGTATAGACACACAAGCCATCTCTAGATCATGCTTCCTAAGGACAGAGACAATGTGACCTGCCTCATGCTCCTTCCTTCATACCATTCCCGGCATGGTAGAATGTATCTCTGCAAACAATGAGACAAAATAAGCCCTCCCTACCTACCATCTTCTATATATTGCTCTGATATTGCCCTCCTTGCTCCCTTACACACATTGCTCCTATAGCCATCCCCCTCCACATGGTTTCAGTCAGTTATCTTCTTTTGGGAAAGAAATAAGCACAGAACATTGGTGCTGAGGACGGGATACGTGTGCTATAGGGCTTGGGTGCTGGCTTAGGGATTAATGTAGAAGCATTTGGAGCTCTAGATTAGAGAAATCCTCAATTACAGTAAAAAAGAGCTCAGCCGCCATTGAAATGCTAGTTCATAACGCCACAGTGCAGACAGAGTAGAAGACAGACTCACACGGTTTGTAGGCATGGGGCATATGAGGGCTAGGGGAAGAGGGGTTCTACCAGGAACTGGCTTAGAGGCCATTTGTGTTCTGTTTTATTAGACAATATGGGTGCATTCTGCATGTTCTCAGAAACTGAGACTGAATTATAAAGAAGCATAATAATTCATGTTATAAAAATTATTTCAAGATACTGCAGCATTCGAGTTGTTGAACGGTTACCACTCTCTGCTCTTGGTCAAGTTTCAAATAAGACAGACCAGCGAGTGGAACAGAAAAGTCTGAGAACTTGTTCAATATGGTGGAAAGGGGTATGAGTGAGTCTAAAGCTGAAGTTCAAGAGGGTGTAGAAAAAGTGCCTGTCATGAAACCAAGGGGGAAGCTCAGACTTCACATGAAGACAATTGGAAGAGTGCTTTGAGGAACTGTCATGGATTCGGGTTAGTAAAAATGCCAGACTATTTTGAAGGAGAGTTTGGACTGAGATTATCACCAAACTGGTTCCCCTCTCAAAACAGCCACTGATGGAAACAGTTCTCTAGATTCAGACACCATAGGCCTCCACAGGCCCCCACAGGCATCCACAGGCTCCCACAGGCCCCCATAAGCTCCCACAGGCCCCCGAAGGCCCCCACAAGCTCCCCACAGGTACCCACAGGTCCCCATAGGCTGCCACAAGCCCTCACAGGCCCCCACAAGCCATTAAAGCTGTGGTACAGGTGGGGCAGGATACTTCTTGAGTTGGGCACCCACGATACTAGGCACACCAAATGAATGAATGATAGGGTCTTGGAGGCTTGAATGGGGGCTCCAGAAAGCTCCAGAGGCTGAGCTATGAATGGCAGAGTTGGATTCCTTGCAAAGTACTGAAAAGGTATTATATGAAGTAGCAAAGATGACTCATAAGTCAGAAATAAAATTTACTTATTGTCCCAATACCAAAGGTAATGAGTGTTGTCACGTGACTATGGGACTGTCTTTCCTAGCATCCTGGTGCCCAAACCAAAGGAGGGAGATCAATTTGTTTCTGAAGAATTTGTCATCCTGTGATGCCCACTGAGCCAGTGACGTGGTAAGTGAGGCTGTGATGCCCCTGTATCAGGACAGTGTCTGAGGCTGGTTCCTGGGCTTTGGGGTCCAAGAAGAGCAAGCCAGAGCTGCGAAGTCAGGAGCCCGCAGTCAGAACTGGAATCTGCACTGCATACTCTATTATACCATGTATAGACGGCTCCCATGCTAGAAGGTAAAGAAAAAAGTTTTATCTCTTCTGGCGGGAGATAAAACTCAGTGGGTCCTGGAACAACTCCCTGTTTCGAAAACCATCAGCCAAAGAGAGCTGTGGCACCATCATGCTGAGATGCCCAGGCCTCTGCTTGGAATGCAGTGGCATTTGGTCTGTTCCTCTCTGGAACCCTTGTCTCTGCTTTTCAGAATGTAATAATGCACACCTTTCTTTTCCCAGCATTAGGGATTTGCAATAGTGACTCATCTATAATGTATTCTGGCTCACTTTAGCTTTGTTGAATAAAGGAAGTGCACAGGCATGAAGGCTCCCTTGGGCGCCAGGTGTATCTCTGCTACCTCATTTCTGTGCCTGGTTCCCAATCTTACAGAGGAGAAAGGTGAAAACAGTGGTTCAGTATTCCTAAGTCAGAACCTGGAAGTTTTGTCTGATTTAATTATCTCATAAACTTTGAAGTCGGAAACAGGGCAGCCTTGATTCGTGAATTATATTCACTTTTATTTGGATAATGTTTTATGATAAGAAGATCTGCTATGTAAAGCCCCCCTTTGAGAGTAGATATCTGACCAATAAGTATCCGCTAACATAGAATTTGGTTGAGCAATTTCAGAAAGACATAGTTCACAATGGTTAGCATTTAGAAAGCGGCAGGAAATGTCACCCCATGTTAAATGCTACTAACACGTGTGAAAAGGTATGAACAGAGCCATCTAAAACAACCAGGACATAACAGACTAGGTAGAGTTGTGACTGATTGAACCTGGAGTTCATATGAATGAAACAGAATGAGGCACAGAACTGAAGGAGGTGGCCGGTAATAATCACCAACAAGTGTTCGTGTTTGAGACAAGCCTGGGTTATCATACAGGGTAGATTTAAACTGGCAGTTCAAGAGGAAGGGAGAACACAAACATCTATTACTCTCAAAGCTATTCCATCCATTGCAGACATCCATTCTGTAAAAATTTTAATGTATGTTTTTCACGTCCTATATAAATTGAAATGCACATGGGAACTTTTCTTTCAATCACATATTGACCTCCAGAGTTTGTGTGTATGTGTGTGAGAGAGGAGAGAGACAGAGAGAGACAGAGACAGAGAGACAGAGAGAGGAGTAGTGGTAGTATTAGTAGCCAGTCTGCTCCATATACCTGTGGTCTGAATGTAAGACCACAACTGCCCACTGTCATTACAGGTTTCTTCAAATAGTCAAGAATGCTAAACAGCCCATTGAAATTTCAAATGAATTTTTTATTTTCTTAATTGACTAAAGGTCAGAATAGACTTCTAAGTGGCTAAAGAATCTTAAACTTCAAAGAATCTCCCATTTCAGTAAAGGAACAAGGCTCCACTGAATTTGGAAGCTGCAAGCAAACCAGGCCTGCATTGACCTCAGTATTACCTTCTGCAGGTTCTTAGACTATGCGGGTCTAGGACAGAAAATTAATTGTAGATGGGTACTGACTTGGTCGCCTTTCACAGGACTTTGACTATGGGATTTCACATTTAGGCACTGTGCAGGAACAAGTTTAAAGGGTACAGTATTTGTGTGTATCAAGGACAGTTGAATGTCAGTCACTGCAGTCAAGAGCCCTTGACCACTTGGTTGGGTTTTAATCCCAACACTTGAGGGAGATTTAGCTCTTCAGAACCCAGTGAAGAGCAAAGTGTACAGGAACTAACAAGACCACTCAGGCAGCCCTGCCCCTGTGAAATAACAAGGGATAAGCTTGAATGGCTCCTATGGGGAGGCGGTGATTGTCAGAGGGCTGGGGAAACACAAAGAGAGTCATCTGTCTTCCTCACCTGAGCTTGGTTCTTGTAGCCACATGCAGGCCTTTTCTGCACAGGTTCATACGAGCCAGCCAGCTTGCTCCCCACTCAAGTCCTTTGTACTCACTAAGCCAGCTCTCCCACGTGCTTGTCCCGTAGACTACCCTTACTTGATACCTAGTCCAGCAGCAAATCAGTTTGTCTCAACTCACAACTCAACCAGCAGTCCATTCCACCAAATACCACAGCACCCAAGTTCCTATTTCATTTCCTTCCCACATCTTCATGTTTGTTCATCGCTGGTTGTTCGATAACTAATACAAAGCCTTGTGAAGAATGAAAACTCTGTCCAGTTTGCCTACCTTCCTGTTTGCAGTCCATGGAGGCTCAGGAGGAGCTGGGCTGTATTTGGAGAGTGATAGGTGGTAGCATTGGTCCAGCAAAAATCCACATACAGAATAAAGAGGATACAAGGGAGCTTCCCATTTCCTACAACCAGGTGACTAGATAAACGTGAAGAATAAAAGTGTCATCATCCACCATCCCAAACAGAGCTCTCCTCTATTCTCAGCCTCATTTGACAACTATTAGCAGCAGAACCATGGATAATTTCAAGTGTTCCCTGCTTTAGGTGAACTCAAGTTCATCTCTGTGTCTTGGCATTTTTATTCTGCATTCTGGAAGGAGGCCATGACCTAGGACAAGACAGACCCAGAACCAAATGTCTGTTTCCCTCTCTGTTGCCCCTGGGGAGGGGCTCCCCTCTCTGCCACAGCTGGATGTTTCCACTGTGGAGATATTGCTATTCCAGTGATGTTTAAGTCACCCTGTGTGTTTCCACTTCAAAGAGGCAAAGAAGACAACTACCCTAGTGCGCTCACCAGGAAGCTCTTTCTTTCACAGAACTCAAATGAGATTTGTTTCTAGCACACCGTGATGATCAATGAGCATACCTCTTCTACAGACCTGCCTCGGTGTTCATGCAAGGGTAATGGGGATGATATAGTCTGCCTAACTGCTGCAGTTGGAGACACAGCTGACTGCATTAAAGCAGAGGATGGAAGGAGAACAGGTTCTATTATCTTATTGTAGGAAGGGTAATCAGCTGGAGAGTCTCCTCAGGTTTGGAGTTTCCAAGGAATGGCCTTGACCTTCATGAGGTTCCATCTGGTATCCTTCAAATATCCAGATAATGCTTCTACCTGGAAAGAGACCTGGTAAGCACCCCTGTACCTTTTAACCTCTCTATTGCCTTTTAGGTTCTGGATTGCAATGACCATTGCAAGAGTTCCTGACCTGAAAGATCTTGAACTTCAATAATGCTTGCCACTAATAAGAACAAACAGAATCAAAACAACAAGAAAAATCACCTTTTAATCCAGGATTGCCAGGCTTCAAACCCATGCCTTTGTCTAAAACCAACAGAAACTTCCATCTATAGTCCGGAATATGGGCTACAGACTTTCCTGAAGTCTGTGCTGTGGGACACACCACAGACATTGTAAGCCTCTCTGTCCAAGATAATAGAGGCCATACAGTGATGTGATATTACAAGATAGCTATTTTCTAATGAAAGAGCCAAGCATCAACCACACTACTGTGAACCAGAAGATTAATGGAGTTGAGGATATAAGCCCTCACACACATGCACATACGGCAGCAGGAACATTGAGAGGGTAAGTCCTTTCTCGTAGGACTCAAACTTCACTACTTAGAAACACAGAAGAGTTTTTCTTTCTATGAGCAGGTTCTGCCTCCTAAGGAACTCCCCGTCTAATGCTTTTAACAAGGAGTTACCAAGCTACCTAAACTGGAAAGGAAATAAAAAGGCACTCTTGCATCTGAACTGAAGGGTGAATCTTTCTTCTTGTGTGGACATCACACAAGGGATCTTCCATTTTTATGGTTTTATGCACGATGTCTTTGAGAAGTGAAAAGATTTGGAATTCCAAAAATATTGTAGCCATATGAATTAAGGGACCAGGGTCTTGTGTACAGGTTTGCCCTCTACAACTCTGGGAGGGGGCATTATTCATGTTATCCATACAATTGCATTGCATAAGGTTGCTGCAAATGAGTACTGTTAAAATTTCTCATATGTGGGGTGAGCTGGCATGATGTCTGTGCATATATCGGAAGGACCAGACACAGAAGGTTGATGAGATGGATAGCATAGGATCACCAATGGACACAAGGCTTCATTTGCGGATTCTCTGCTGCAATTCATCTTCTCAACACCAGTACATGTGGTTTGTTTTATCCTTTCAGCTTTTAATTCACTCCCAAACTTTTGCAAGAAATCAAAGCCCTGGATCCTGCTCCTACCTTTATCTTGGTTTTGCGACATTTTTGGAAGGAATAATGCATGATATTGAAATTCTATGGGAGATCAGAGCATATTCTACGGGGAATCTGACAAGAAGAAAGGGACTGGTTTTCAAGTCTGAGGCTCTGAACAAGAAAATGTGTGGCCATGGTGAACTTTGTGCTCTTTTATTTTGTTGACTATTCATGGAACTCTGACAGAGTAAGGTAAGTTTTCTTTTTTCTGTGAGCTGAGCTACTTGGTTTTATTTAGTGTGCTCTTTTTTTTTCCTGTCACAATTACATGTGAATCCTGATGTGGGAGGTCCTTCTGTATATATGTGTTGCTTTTATTGTTTGATGAATAAAGTTGTTTGGGCCAATGGTTTAGCAGAGCAAAGCCAGTCTGGAAGGGATAGAGAGAGAGTAGGCAGAGTCAGGGAGGCATCATGTAGTTGCTAAAAGAGGCAGATGTCATATAGCAGCTCAAGAAACAAGAGGTAACAAACTATGAGCCTCATGGTAAAATAAAAGTAAAAGAAGGGACCAGAAAGATAACAGAGGGACCCAGCTCGAGCCTTGTGCAACCTGGAGATGAGGAGAGATGTCTGGGAAAACCTTTGATCTCCTTGTTAGCTCAATGTCCACATATGAGAGCAAACATGTCATTTAACTTTCTGGTTCTGCTTTCAGAGTAGAGTCTGTGACAACTAGAATTTAAAAGTTATTAAAGTTATAATATTTACTCATACTAACATTTTAACAGGGAATAAACAGTAGACTAATTATTGACAACTAACTTCATATTTTCTGTGTGCAAGAAGACATATAAATCCTATCAAGACTGTGGTGGTAGAAATGTGGAGGTGAGAGAATTCACTCATCTAAAAAAAAAAAAATTCCAGGTAAAAGAGGAGGATTTCCTGAGAAACTGTGCAAATGAACCACGAAGTCCAATGGGGCCTAAGATTGTCATGTGGGTGAATAACAACATGTTGTAAGGCAAGCTGAGGCGAGGCTTTCTTTAGCAAATGAGAGCATTCAAAATGGATCTGTGCAGGGAAGTCACACTCATGTCCATGGCAAAAAATGTTCTCATAAAAGACCTAGTCTATGTTATCTTATTGCATACTATGTGTCCTAGAAGACAGAAGTGAAATCTCAGGTAGGATAAGAAACAGCAGCCACGGCAGGAAGGAGCAAGCAGCCCCGGAGTGCATCAGTCTGCACACGGTGAGCGGTCTGCCCTCTTTTTCCTTATCCCCTCCTTCCTCTTCTGTCCCCTTACCTCCTCTTATATGCTCTTTTACTCCATAGTTAGTATTGCTATTATTTTCTTTCTGTCTTCCTACTTCTCTTTCCTCCCGTCTCTTGTCTGGCTTTCCTTCTCTCCTTCTTTCTCTCTCACGCTTTAGTTTTAGACAGCTGATCATCAAAAGAAACCTCGATTGAAGCTCTGACTAAACATAAGCTTAAGAAACTGCCCAACCATCCCAATCCTCCGAGCTCCTCCCATCCTCCCCTTCTCATATTTCTCATCCCATTTCCCCTTTGCCCCATGCCACCTCACCCGCAAGTTCCCAGTTTTTGCCCTGGAATCTTGTCTACTTCCCCCTCTCCATGCGGATGACTATATGATTTTCTTTGGGTTCACTTTCTTATTTAGCTTCTATAGGATCACAAATTATATGCTTAATGTCTTTTATTTTATGGCTAGAAACCGATTATGAGTGAGTACATCCCATGTTCCTCTTTTTGAGTCTGGGATACCTCACTCAGGATAGTGTTTTCTATTTCCATCCATTTGCACGCAAAATTCGAGAAGTCATTGTTTTTTACTGCTGAGTAGTACTCTAATATGTATATATTCCACACTTTCTTCATCCATTCCTCCATTGAAGGGCATCTAGGTTGTTTCCAGGTTTTGGCTATTACAAACAATGCTGCTATGAACATAGTTGAACAGATACTTTTGTCATTTGATGTGGCATCTCTTGGGTATATTCCCAAGAGTGGTATTACTGGATCTTGGGGTAGGTTGATCCCAAATTTCCTGAGAAATCGCCACACTGATTTCCAAAGTGGTTGCACAAGTTTGCATTCCCACCAGCAATGAATGAGTGTGCCTCTTTCTCCACAACCTCTCCAGCAAAGGCTATCATTGGTGTTCTTGATTTTAGCCATTCTGACAGGTGTAAGATGGTATCTCAAGATGGTTGGGATATAGGAAGGATGGATACGGGAGCAGCGAAGTATATATCCTATCTAAGGGAGCCATCTTAGGGTTGGCAAGAGACTTGACTCTTGAGGGGTTCGCAGGTGTCCAGGAATATGTCCCCAGCTGGTACCTTGGGCAACTAAGGAGAGGGAACCTGAAATGACCCTATCCTATACTGATGAATATCTTGCATATCACCTTAGAACCTTCATCTGGCGATGGATCGTGGTAGAGACAGAGTCTCAATTTGGAGCAACGGTCTGAGCTCTTAAGGTCCAAATGAGGAGCAGAAGGAGGGAGAACATGAGCAAAAAATCAGGACCACGAGGGATGCACCCACCCACTGTGACAGTGGAACTGAGTTATTGGGAGCCCACCAAGGCCAGCTGGTCTGGGACTGAATAAGCATGGGTTGATTCCGGACTCTCTGAGCATGGCGGTCAATGAAGACTGATGAGAAGCCAAGGACAATGGCACTAGGTTTCGATCCTAATACATGAACTGGCTTTGTGGGAGCTTAGCCTGTTTGGACGCTCACCTTTCTGGACGTAGATAAAAGGACCTTGGTCTTCCCGCAGGGCAGGGAATTTGGACTGCTCTTCAGTATCGAGAGGGAGGGGGAATGGAGTGGGGGGAGGAGAAGAGGAGTGGGGATAGGGGGAGGGAAGTGGGGGGAGGGCAATATTTGGGAGGAGGGGAGGGAAATGGGAAATGGGGAGCAGGTGGAAATTTTAATTAAAAAAGAATAAAAATAAATAAATAAGTAAAAAAAAAAAAAAAAAGAAACTGCCCAGAGAACATGTACTGCAGAAAAGAACCCTAAAACAACAACAACATTAAAGAAAACCTCTAAGAAAAGACTTTGAAAATTAATTCAACTATTAAGAAATAGCCAGGGAGCAAGCCCAAAAGAGGTGTAAAACTCATTTGTAGAGAAACCACATTAGAACATTAAGCCTCCACCATATTCACAAAAATATATGAAGCTTTCACAGGGAAAAGAGAATATGCTCCAGTCACAGTGAAGTCAGGGACTTTGTCAATGAAAAAATATAGATCTTAGAGTTTTCAGAGAAAGACAGAAACTTATTGTCTTAAATATATTCAGAGATATAAAAATGTCATGAAGAGATAAGGGAAGAAAGGGAAGGACAGCCAAACAATCAGATTATCAGTAAAGAGATAGACATTATAAATCAGCTAAGCAGAAATCATGGGGCTGATAAGTACAGCCTGGCAAGATGGCTCCTAAAAGGGCTTGCCACACAAGTTTAACAACCTGACTTCAAACCCCAGGACCCATAGGAGATAGAAGAAAAGAACCAGTTCTAAAATTGTGCCCTCTGACATTTACACTCTTATACCTAATTGTACTGAATGCATGCCCCTCCCACATGCACAAAATGCATTAATAAAATAATTTTTAAAGCACAATATATGAAATTAAACTTTCCTAGTGACCTTTGTTATTGGGTCACTAAATATCAGTGAAAAAACAGTATATTTCAATTCTTTTTAAAATACATAGTTTAAACAACAGAAATAAAAATGAAGAAAATTGAACTGAGTTTGAGAGGATAGTAGAATCTTACCAATTACAAAATACATGCACAAGGCAAATTCCAGAGCTGATGGGAAGGCGAAAGGCAGGCTGCAGTAGATACAAGAGCACACATAAGGGGTCAAAAGTTGTCTCACCAGAAGTGGTGGGGATGAGATGGAGAAGATTGTCTTTAGGATGCTGAAATGATGAGACAGGCAAAGCCTGTTGCTTGACTCATTACTTATCCACATAGCAAAACCATACTGGCAAGTTACAGGAGTTCCAGTTTTCACACATAAATCAAAGTTAAATTATTTAATAAACTGTAGTGGAATTCAGCTCTGAACTACACACACCTTTGTGAGTTCCACGTTATAAAAAGAAAAACAACTCCAGTGAAGGTGATCCTATCTGTAAGGAGAAAATTCCTTCTATATTAGGAACCCCACTATCTTTCTGCATAATTTAAAAGCTGGCAAATACGAATACATACCAATGGTAACATAATCTATGAAGTCAAAATTTGTGTCCTTATCAGCTAGGAGGAGAATTCACAACTGTATTATAGAATTATCCTTATGTTTATTAGAGTTAAAACAAGAATCAATTCAAATTACTCATTATAATGTTATGATATGAATTGTTATCCCCATGGTTACCACTGAGGATATAGCTGAAAATAATTCACATGGGTAAATGAAAAAGAATCTTGGTATACAAGACAAACTTTCAGATTTTAAAGGCAGCAGCAGCAGAAGATAGGGCCCTGGATCTCAACCAAAAAGAAAAAAAAATAGACTAAAGCTGTATAATAAAAATGAGAGACACAACTCTAACGCTTAGAAGAAATTATAGCAATGATGTTCAAATAAGTGTTCCTTATTAGAAATTACTTTTGACAGAAATATGTTTCAGTTTAAAATTAGGAGATTTACAAAGTGGAATTAAAATTATAAACACAATATAGCCAGTTTTTCTGCTAGACACAAGCTTTGGATTCAAAATTATGATAGGTTGAAATGGGGAGGAAAGGAAATCTTTGGCACTCTATGCACTGACATAAGGAAGAATGGACTACAGCTGCATCATGATCTTTTATGGATTGTGAAATATATAAACTATGAAATAGAGAGAGTAATCATAGCATATAGACAGGAACAGTACCAAAATAGGAGAAGCACATTTAAGATAATTAAACTCATAAGAATCTATTGGTTAGTGATGGTTGTACACTTCAGGGATCCACATTCCATGGTGGACATGGTGTGGTGATTTGAATATGAATGTCCCAAGGCACTCATGTGTTTGAATGCTTGGTCCATAGGGAGTGACACTATCAGGAGATGTGGCCTTGCTGGAGTAGGTATAGCCTTGGAGTGTCGCTGTGTGTGCCACTAGGGAAGCAGGCTTTGAGGTTTCATATGCTCAAGTTAAGCCCAGTGTGTGACACAGTAGTTTCTGCTGTCTGTGGCTCTAGGTGTAGAACTCTCAGCATCTTCTCCAGCATGATGTAATGAAAATACTGTCCTAAACCTCTGAAACTGCGAGATAGCCCCAACAAAATGTCGTCCTTTATAAGAGTTGCCCTGATTGTGGTGTCTCTTCACAGCAATAGAAACCCTAACTAAGATACGTGGTATCTAAGGGAGTCAGCTCAGATCCTGGGGAGGGAAATGACACTTGAATCAGATGCAGCAGACTCACAACATCTCACCACAAAGGGATGATGTGACATTCACTTTCTTTATTAGCAGGCAGTGAGGTTCCACCAGGGACAGCCATGTTTTACAAACAACCCAGTCTAAACAAATTTCAAAGATCAAATAAATACAAAGTCACCTGTCCAATCAAAATTTAATTAAGCAAGAAATCAGTAACAGAGGGAAATAAAAAATCATAAACATATTATAGAAAACTAATTAAAAGTAAATTCAATAAATGAGCTGAGAAATCAATCTCAGGGGAAAATTTTAAAAACCAGCCATGCAGGAAAATATGAAGAGAATGTATAAAAATAGGTGAGATAAAGAGAGTAAAGGCCAGAGTGGAATCCACAGAAGGAAATTTCCACCTTATGAAAAACAAGATCTCAGCCCAATGTCTTGAATTCCCATCTATGAGTCTTAAAGGAAGAAGAGAAAACTAAACTCAAACCTGGCAGATGAAAGAAAACATTGGAAGAGTGGATCAGAGCTAAACAGAACGTGAAAGAGGAAAACAGTAATTAGTAAATAAAAGGCAACGTATTTGACAGTGGAATATTATCCACACATGGAAATAATGGAGTAGGGATACAAACTGCTGATGGCTAAACAATAAAACGCTATTCCAAGTGATAGAAGCCAGACTCCAAAGTCTGCATAATGTATAGTCTAATGCATATGAAATATCAAGCATAGTTATGCTCAAGGACACAGAAACAGATTTAGTGAGGCCTAGGATATAACAGAAGGGAGTTGCCAGTAGGTACTAAAGGGCATGCATTCTCTGTTTAGATGATAAAATAGCTCAGTGCCATAAACAGGTGTTGCTTGTGCCACTCCATGAACTTACAAACCATGCTGCCTCACCCACGCTAATTAATTTAGCTCGTTTCTTTCACTTCAGTAGGTTTTCAACTAATCACTGTGGCTCCCATATTAACATCCTAAAATATTAACAAACCAGAAAAAGAATACAGATCATGAGACTTGTATGTGTGCCTGTTTAGTTGAGTTTGCATACAGAAACTTGCAGATCTACCCATGGGGGCCAGAAAAGGTTACCCCTTGTCCTGAACTGAAGTTACAGGAGATTGTGAGCCTATGAGTGCTAGAAACTGAACTCAAATCCTATAGAAGAATGAAAAGTGCTTTGAACTGATGCACCGTCTCTAATCAGGATTATATTCACCATCACATTAAAATGAGTGATTAGTGAGGTAAACTGAGAGAATCATATAAAGAAAAAGATTTCTCTATGTCACTTTTATAGAAATATATGTGAATCCAGGGCTGGAGAGATGGCTCAGTGTCTCAGAGCACTGACTCCTTTTGACCAGGTTCCAGAGGATCAGGGACTGGTTCCTAGCACCCATATAGTAGCTCACAATCCTCCATATCCTAAGGGATCCAGTGCCCCCTTCAGGCTTCTGCAAGTTAAGTACTAGACACACACAAGGCACACAGACATACATGCAGGCAAAAGACCCATATCGCATAAAAATAAAAATAATGAATCTTTAAAAGACATGAAATAAATATATATCAAATCAAGATTAACAAAAGGGAAGAGATTAAAACAAGACTCTCTAAGACCCTTAAATCCTGTCAGTCCTCCATTTATAATAATGTTATGTGAGCATCCGGTACACTCTAGTTAATATGAGCTGCTTTTGCCAGTGTTAGCAGGAAGGCAAAGGAAGGCAGCTATGTGGAGACAAGAATATAATCTCAGCAACAATCTCTCACTTGGATTACACTAACTGATAGAATATCTATACTTATGCTAGCCTACTCTGTACTGTGACTTAAACCCATGGCTTTGCTGTAGGGAATCACATCCCATGGGCAAAGAGACCATGGATGTTTACAGCTGGTTAGAAAGAATGTGCTTGGATTTCACAGTCAAGAAATTGGAGAGTACAGCAAAGCCACTTATAAATCAAACGTTCTGCTTTCTAATTTGCTGAAATCAAATGTGAAAATTTAAAAGGAAATAAAACCCCAAATAAACTCATGACCAGATCATAATAATGACGTCTTTTTAGCCTTGCTCCAGGATCTCACAATACCAAATTTAATAAAGATCTTTACTTTATAGACAAATAAGTGTTTTCTATAAATAACAGAATATGAGTTGGTAACAGGAAATGAGGCAACTCACGGGGCAATTTATAGGAACACACGTTGTTCCCAAAATTCCTGGGTAAGGGGTTTGGTTTTAAGAAGAGATCACACCGACAGTTTTCCTTTAATAACACTAATTCCTTTCTGTCTCCCCCGTAAAGCCCTGTCCCCAGAGCACCACGCTCTCCCAGCTGAAAAGCCCATCTGTGTCTTTTACGCACTTTCTCTGGTCTCCCTGGTGAATGCTAACATAAAGACGTGATTCATGCGTCCAACAATGTCAGTCTTGACGGCTCCTGCTTCTCACATCATGTTCCTCCAAATTCTGAATCCCCCTTGAGGCAGCCACTTCCTCTGTGTTCTGTTTTCAGAGGAACTGAGAGGCCACACTTGCACTCACCCACCAGGTACATCTTCTGTGTAATGCTTCCCATGGAGGGAAGTCCGTCTCAGCTCTCCTGGAGCTTTGAGCTTCTGTGTTAAGCAGCACTACTTCAGAACGTTTGTCATGGTCCTGCATAGAGCATGGTATGCATAACAGTGATAAAGTTAAAGTGTGTGTGTTTGTGTGTGTGTGTTTGTGTGTGTATGTGAGAGAGGGCGGGGGGAGAGAAAGAGAGAGAGACAGAGAAAGAGCATAGACATGGTTGTTCTTAGGAATTTTATTTCACACACTTCCCTGGCCTACATGGAATAACATTTTTTTCAGAACCCCCTTTCAGTGAAGGTCTTGTCAACAGGGCTTACTACAGTGACCTAGACACTCAGCGGCTCACAGGCGGGGTGTGATTAACTGTGCACATGGAAGGCCTGGGGTTTGCTGGAAGGAGAGTACAGTGTAGGCGAATTGAGGGGCTCAAAGCTTCTGAGGATGATTTGTTTCTTAGGAGAATTTTACTAGGACTCTTTCCAGCGTCTGGGGGCTCCATGGCAGCCATGGAGAACAAAGAGGCCCACCTAAGAGTATCTTCATGTGCTGTCTTCCCATTTCTCAGAGTCTGGAAAAGCCGGTGATAGTTTTCAGAGACCTTTGCTGATCTTCAGAGAAGTACCCTGGTATGTTTGGTAGTCACCACCTATGTCAGACATGTTTTCATCTTCTCAACAAAGTTCCTCAAATTTAGGTCATGGAGATCTCCATTTAAACGCTACTGTCTTGTTAAGAAAATAATTTAAGCCATATTTCCACAGATCTTACTCTACAACAGAAAGCAAAATATAGAGTGCCATTTTTTTTAACTAGGGATGTAACTGAGACAGAGATATTTGGAAAATTGTTCAAGGGCTGTGGGCTCGAAATTTAATCTGAAACTTTACCATACTTGTGGAAGGTCTAGAAGGGACAGGGACCTGACGTACAACCCCTCTTGTATTAGAAAACCAGAACTTTCTGCTTAATAAGTGCCAGCTTGCTGGGTGGTGGTGGCACCCCTTTAATCCCAGAACTCGGGAGGCAGAAGCAGGCGGATCTCTGTGAGTCTGAGGCCAGCCTGGTCTACAAGAGCTAGTTCCAGGACAGCTAGGGCTGTCACACAGAGAAATGCAGTCTTAGAAAAACCAAAACCCAAAAAGTAAAAAGTGTCAGCTCTTCAGCATTGACACTGCCTTTCACAACGCAGGATCCTGTCCTATGGAATCCCCGACAGGGAAAGTTCTGCAGTCAGGGAAACTTCATGTACAGAAAAGGATAGAGGAATATTGTCCTTTACTGGGGATACACAACTGAGTTTGGTCAGATTAAAGTCCTCTGCCCTTTCTCTTCGTGACATCTTCTTAGAAGCTGATATGTGAACTAGCTTAAACAGTAGTCCCCACCCCTCACAGGGCCTCAGCCCTTCTTTGATTTTTTTTTTTTTTTTTTTTTGATGCTGCATATAGTCCTGGCCCTAGACAGCAGACTTTCTTCTGTTTATGTCTATGGTGGGCATGTGATCGTACACACTAAGAGGACACTTTAGCACAGCAATCTTCAGGAAAGCAAGGCTCCATGGGACAGTCACGCACATGCCTGTCACTGCTCTTGAGTGGGCTTCAGAAGAGAAGGCTCAGTACTGGAAGTTTCCCTCTAGCTTTGCATGACTGACATAAGCATGAGTTTGCTTGATTTGATCTCAGTGCTGCTGCATTAAGGGAAAAAAATCAATCCATTGTTCTACAGTCATTGAATAGCATCTTCCTAAGACCAGTACCAGGTACAAAGTAACTCACATACAGAACGGTGACCTGGCTATGCTCTTTTTAACCTTTATTCTTCTCTCGTGTATTATATCCTTGCGGCACACCATGCCCATCTGTGCTCATGTGCCACCATACAGTTCTTGAACCCCGCAAGGGGCTGGAGGTTGAAACACACAAAAACTCACACACAGAGAGAAACAGGTCATCCTTGATTCCAGAATGCCCCAAAGATTCCCCCTTTATTGTGTCCAGGGACAGCTTATATAGGGATAGCCACACCCCAGCCAAACACACCAGAAACCATTCCCCTGCCATCAGGAACTCCTGAGGGTCTCATGCTCAGAGCAGCTGTAGGCACTCAGGTCAGGGTGAAACAAGTTGTTTACAAGAAATTTAGGATCTGGGGGTTCACATTTCCCAACATATCCTGACCAACATTTCCCTTCCCTCTACTCTTTCAAGTCCCATCAACCTCCCCTTTTCTCTAGATCAACTCCTCCTTTGTTTCCCTTTAAGAAATACAAAGCAGACCTTCCAGGGATATACACAAAACATGGCCTAACAAGAAAGAGTAAGACTGAGCATAAACCCTCATATTATGGCTGTACATGGCAACCCCATTGGAGGAAGAGCCCTAAGTGCAAGCAGAAGAGTCAGAGACAACCCCTACTCTTATCATTGAGAGTCCTACAAGAACGCCAAGCTACACAATCATAATATATTTTCAGAGGACCTAACTCAGCCTTAAGGCTCACACTATGAGAGAGAGCCCATGCCTGACAATACCTGGATGGCTGGGAACTAGAAACAGGACAGCACAGAGACATAGAATAAAGCTAAACATGACTGGCAAAAAGAAGTAAATCAATTAAATGATTCCTATGATATTCCACTCTACAGATCAGTGCCTACCTCAATTGTGTATGCTCTTAACGCTACTTGATATTGGCTATATTTTTCCTGTTTTTTAAAAAACTATTTTTTCCATTTTACATACCAACCATAGTTCCTCCCTCCCCTCCTCATGCTCTCCCCACTATACTTTTTAAACACACACACACACCCTACACATGCATGTATGTGCATTCACGTGCATGCATTTTGGGCTCCCAGCCATGGGTACCAGTGGAAGGAATTCAGGTTAAAGATTCTGTCCTTGTCTTGCACAGAAGTAGACTTTATAGCACAATGATTGGAGCATCCTTTAGCTGTACAGTTGAGCTGGGGAGGTGCTTGGCTCCCTGTACAGGGGCAACACCCATGTGGGTGTTACATATCCTGCTTGAAATATCTAAGACAAGGTGACGGTGGGACAGGGTGCATCAAACACCGAGAGCCATGCTTCATGTAGGGAAGTGAAGCTTTCTTGGAAAATGCAGGGATTCTGGAAGAATGGAACTTGGTCATTAACAATTTCTATTCCTAAGGTCCCATACTTCAGCCTGCCTCTAAGCCTTGGGAGGCAATTTCTAAGTCTTGTAGGATTCAGGAGAGGGCCAGACAGAAAGCTCAGGGAGTTATCTGTACAGTATCTGAGCTTGTTTAACAATATACATCTCAGGAGCCGTTACTTCCATGTCATACGAACCTCCAAGGAAAAGCTCTTAGGATCTCCGCTCCAGCTATGGAAGAGCTGGTTGGAGATAGGGAAGAGAATGCATGGCCTGGCAACATTCCTAAATTAGAAGCAGACCTGAGAGATTGGGTAGAAAAATATCTGCACTGAATATAAAATAACCTACTCCTTCATTTAGAGGATAGGGAGAAAATGCTGGCTGAACCGCTGCCTTAAAATCAATGTTTTAATAAAATCATTAAATATGAAATATGGACCCATACAGTAAAGAGCCAATAACAGAGATGGTGAGATCACAGATTGCCTTCTGAAATTAGCATGTGACCATGTAGGAAGATTGAAGATGAAAACAAATGGAACAGACTGGCTATTCAGAAAGTTTAGTTGTAGTGGAAGGAAGACAAATCTACACATACTCCCCTTCACAACAACATAGCACACACATCTATATTCACATGTTGACTTGACACACAAAAAAGCACAAGGCATATGACATGCAAAGCCACCACACAAACACACACACAGTGTGATGTCACACAGAAACACGCACACAGTGTGACGTTGCACACACAGTGTGATGTTGCACTCAAGCATACACACACACGGTGTGATGTCACACACATTTCAAAACAAGAAAGCTTCAAAAGTATACCTAGGATAATTGGCAATTTGAAAGAAAGAAGGAAGCATGGGGAGCGGATGGAGGGTCAGGAGTACAGAAAACTATTGATGGACAGCTTACTGCCTGAATAAACATCTCACCAGGCAAAGGAGCCTGTGTGTATAGAAGCTTAGAAGAAAGAAATAGAGTTCATCCATTGCCCATAGAGGCAACTCAAATACCAACTTCATGAAAAACATTGCATAGAAATATACCCACCACCCTTCAGTACTTGAAAGTTTTTGGGAAATTGTGATTATCAAGGACTGAAAATAAAAGCGTTTGGCCAAAAATCTGAATACATAGTATAAATATTATTTGAGAGTATAAACACAGCCAAGACTTTGTAGTTCTGCTTGGATTAGATTGGCAGATGTTAGTGAGCACCAGCGACACCTGGGGAGATGATCAAAGGGAAGAATGAATGAAAAAAGAAAGGAAGATGGGAGGGAGGGGGAGAAAGAGGGAAAGTACAGAGGGATGGAAGAATGGAGAGAGGGAAGAAGGGAGAGAGAGGGAAAAGTACAGAGGGGTGGAAAAATTTGGGGCTGAAAAGATGGGTCAGAGATTAGGGCCAAGAGTTTATCATCCGTAAGACCCAGGTTCTATTTCCAGCACCTACATAGCATCTTATAACCTTCTGCAACTCCAGTCCCAGTGGATCTGACACCCTCTACTGACCTCCTCTGGCACTGCACACATTTAAGGTACACATAAAAACTTGCTGACAAAATATCCATTCAGATAAAATAGAAACAAAATCCACATTCAGTGCATTAAAAAAAAAAGTTGAAGGGGTCTTATCATCTAGTCAGAAATTAAAGTGAATAAATATCACAGTGTGCTGTTCATCATTCCAGAATGATTTGTGTTGTTTTGATGTGTGTTTCTGAAAAGCAAGAGAGGTTGTGCTTCTACATTGAGCATAAGGGGGAATGGTGCTTTCGGAAGACTTGTTAGCAACATGTATATTAACTGCACAATGACACCAACAGCAAGAAGGTTGTGACCAGTTGTTTTTTTTTGTTGTTGTTGGTTTTTTTTTTTTTTTTTTTTTTTTTTTCGAGACAGGATTTCTCCGTAGCTTTTGATTCCTGTCCTGGAACTAGCTCTTCTAGACCAGGCCGGCCTCAAACTCACCTGCGTCTGCCTCCCGAGTGCTGGGATTAAAGGCATGCGCCACCACTGCCCAGCATGACCAGTTGTTTTTAATTCGTGTATATCAATGTCTAGGTTTGCTAAGTGTTGTATCCTATGCCCCTGTCTCAACACTATACCTAAGAACCTGGCTTGGTTGCAGCAATGAACAGTGGGTTTGTCTTAACTGGAGTTTCTACTGCTATGATCAAACACCAAGACCAAAAGTAACTTTGGAGGAAAAGGGTTTGTCTCACTTAATTTCCATATCATAATCCACCGCAGAAGGAAATCAGGGGAGGAACTGCAGGCCAAAACCTGGAGGTAGAAGCTGAAGCAACGCAAAGGAGGGGTGCTGCTAACTGCTTGCTCAACTCACCATGCTCTGCTCACCTCCTTAGGGGTGGCACCACCCACAATGGGATGGCGCCTCCCACATCAAAATTACCCAAGACGATGATGCCCCACAGGCTTCTCTACAGGCTGAACATAGAGAGGAATTTTCTCAGCTGAAGATGACTGTCAGATGACTCCAGCTTAGGCTGCGTCCACCAAACCCTAGCCCACATCGAGTTAGAGGCATTCAGGCTGCAACAGCCAAACCAGTGAGGACAATATTTACAGGATGTGGAGTTCGGTCCTACCTAGTGAGCCAGCAGTCTGACCTAGCGGGTTCATCCTTCGTGAGTTATTACAAGACAGTCACAGGATTGTTTTGAAAAGTCTTCCTTCAGTTGGTGAAGCCATCAGTCACCTCCCTAATCCCCTTACTCTGTCGGCAAGTGTCTCCTTTCTTGCTGAGGCAGGCATCTACCCATTCTATCTCTCCTAAGGTCTGGCCCATAGCTTGTCCTGATGAAGGGCTCCCAGAACACACTTTATCAATCTCCCCAAGCTCAGGGAATTCCTCAGTGTAGAGGTGACTTTGCTTCCTAGAAGTTAGGTGAGCAGCTGGGAAGCAGGTCTTTACTATAATTGCACATGCTTCTCTGCTGTGAGCATATTTTCCTTGAAAGCATCCTTCTTTTCCCTGTGAAGATATACTCATGCCTAATTGGTGCTTAGCAACCGTACATATTTATAGCCTCCAGGGTGATCAGATGTCCAGGTATGTAGTGACTGGTCCTGGGTAGCTTGTGTATCCATCAGCTTTGGCATTTATTTTTTGTCTTGAGAATATTCACAATCTTCTCTACTAGCTATAATGAAACATTCCATTAATTGTTGTCAACAAAGTTATACCGCTATGCTACTGAGCATTAAAATTTATCCCTCCTATTTACCCAAGCCCAGTACCCTGATCCATCCATTTTCTTACAGATTGGTGCTTCAAAACAATTTTTAGCTCTCTCACTTTTTACACACATGGTTATTATGTCTTTTTTTGTAGTTGTTTTCATTAAAAATATTATAGATATGCTGATAGAGAAATTAAAGTCATGAATTAGTCCTGCTGAAGTTCAACTTGGCCATCTTTACGTACCAAAAGCATTCTGGGTTTAAGAAGTGCAACCTTTTCCTATGGCATTGGATGAAAACAGAAAATGGTTCATGCTTGGAATTTATTTTAATCATCAAATCACTGTTATACATTTTCTCATATTGGTTCCTTTGGTGATAATGTATGAACAATGTCATTATCTTATTGAGGGTTAAGGAGAATGCAATGGTAGGCTCTAAATGAGGCCAGACACGCACTAACTATTTGCAGAATCTGAAATTTATTGGTTACTGTAACTCCTTCTATTTTTAAGTGGAACATTACATAAAAGTAATTTGTAAATTAATAATATGAGATGACTACTTTAAATGTGGTTGAAAGGATCACTTATTGATTTTGAAGATCAATGACTATTTCTCAAATTAATTAATAGTTCTTTTCTGTGTAACAATGCAAATTTAAAACCTTGCTGCAAAGTAGCAGATGTTACCACTTGTTGTAAGTGATTTCAGGATTCCTCAAGGATCCTGTTCTCAACGACAAGTGTAAATGAAGTGAACAAAAAGATAGTATTAGAATGGTCTAACTGCATCTCGGAAATCATTGAGAAGTGATGTACTTTTTGGTAAATGAGCAATGATAAATATACATGACCTTGTAGTGGGCACTGGCTACACATTTGGGAAAGCACTTGGATCCTCTCAGGTGCCGTGAAAATGCAACCCGTGGTGTTGATATTCAGCAATGTCCAAAAATGCACACTGTCAGCTATGATTCTGCAAGAAGGAGTCTTTCCAGCAACATGAGGCTAGAAAATAATACTGGTCTTAGAGCATGGTTCAGGTAATTTCCCCCCCCGTAGGTAAAGTTCCTGCCCCCTTTGAAGCCACATTTCCTCAAATAATGTTTTCTTCTGAGTGGCTCTGGAATGCACATTAAACTATAGTTAAGGTGGCTAGAGAAAGGAAATGAAGACGCCAGGAGTGAGCCAGCTGTATAGACAGAATTGTACATTTAGTTACAATTTGTAACAGGATATAAGGAGGATCCACATATTAATGTGCTTATTAATAAAAGTTATTAATGAAAGCACTATTAATAAAATCTCAGAGAGAGAGAATTGGAGTTTAACATGAAGGTCCAAAAAGCAAAACAGCCAGCCACTGGCTCTCACCTCTACCTCAGTCTGAAATGGCGATCCTGCCTCCAAGAATCTCAGAATAATACTGTGTGCCTGAGAGTTGTCTTCTCCCATTTTATAATCCTCTGTAGGGCTGGAATTAAAGGCATGCATCTCCCGGATTTTTATGGCAACTAGTGTGGCTACTGGGATTAAAGGTGTGTGTCACCGCTGCCTGGTCTGTAAAGCTGACCAGTGGGGCTGTTTCATTCTCTGATCTTCAGGCAAGCTTTATTCATTAAAATACAACTTAAATGGCACTACATCTGTGTAATCTGTGTCGTGACAATATCATGAGTATTAATTAATGTGTTCTCAGAATAATAAAGGAGAGAAAGTTTTGATACAGATGTGCACCACCAAAAACTCAGATAGTTGGTGCACAGCTCTGTGCACAGCTGCCTAGTACTGAGGGGATGAGAGGACCTTTGAAGGTAAGATTATCGATAGCTGCAGCAAGAAATCTGCTCCATTTCCTTTTAACTTTTGCCTTTGGTGGAGCTGCTAGGACATGTCTCTATGGAACTTCAGTGACCCCAGCTAAGTAGTTTTAATATCCTTGCAACACTAATTTTTCCTTGTATCTGCTTCCCTCTAGTTCCCTTAATAACAAAACCTCAATGCTTCCAGCCAGAGGAATTTGATGAAATGAACCTTCTCTCGCACCATTTAGGTTCCCCAACTCAAATCATTTTCAGGATTTAGAATCCTAATATTTGTTCAGTTCTCTCTCTCTCTCTCTCTCTCTCTCTCTCTCTCTCTCTCTCTCTCTCTCCAGAAGTTTTCATTTAAATTAATTGCTTCTTAAACATTTTGTCAAAATGGAGCTTGTAATTTTTCCCATAAGATCCATTCCTTAGGACTTCATGTATGCTCAAAATACAGGGGAAATTTAATTCCCACAATTTACAGCAAAGGGATACTATGTGAAAATATTATGAAATCTGGATGGTCTCATAAAGCAGATGGCCTTTGGGAAGAAACTTTTAATTTTTGACTTTAAGATACTATAGATCACAATATTGTGCTGCTTTGAATCTGGGGAAATGACACCTTAATTCTGTAAGTGGTCCAGTCTGTACTATATTCACAGTTCAAACACTTCCATAAATGCATTTCAATGAATAATGAGGGTAATAATAGGATTTCTCATGTTGGTAAGTATATTAAAATGTTTCTGTTCAAGGGCTAATGAAGGCAGAGTGTACTTTTCATTAACGCTGTATTTGAGAAGTTCCCAGAGAAAGGTGATTCAGTGTTCTCACAGAGGAAACAAGTGCTATCTTATCCACACGGAACGCACAGCCAGTCTCTCTCCCTTCTTGTGCAAAATAAAATAAATACCACCAAGATGTCAAGGAAGACAGCAGTTACGAAAACTTGCTGCTTTAGAACCGAGAGTTCTGGGGCTGGAGGTGGCTGAGAGGTTAAGAACACTTGCTGGTCTTACAGAGAACTAGGTTTGATTGCCAGGAGCCACATGGCAGCTCACCACCATCCGGTAACTACAATTCAAATGGATCTGATGTCCCCTTCTGGCCTCCAAAGTTACTGTATACCTGTGGTGTCCTTATATTTACATGAGCAAAACACTCATACACATAAAATAAATATAAGTAAATCTTTAAGTAGAGTGGTAAATCCTGATCTACAAACATCTCCCTATGAATTTTATTTTCTCTATGCCAATAAACCTATGAAACCATACAGTATTACCAAAGAACATTGATGCTTTATGCCTGTAGTCCTTGTAATTGCTTATATTTATTATCTATTAATCTGGGTTTGGAAGTACCCATTAATTAGACTCTCCTCTAAGTATGTCTGTGAAGGAGTTTCCAGATAGGTCTAACTGAAACGAAAAGGCCCATCCTTGGCACTGGTGTCTACAACTTAAATAAAACCTAAAAAGATAGAAGCCAGAGTATCCCCGTTAGTATGACCAGCTACCACATGCTCCTGCCTCTGTACTTTCCCATGTTAGGATGCGCCTCTTCTTAAATCAGCAGCCCCAACAGACCTTTCTACATTAAGTTTCCTGTGTTGATATTTTGCCACAGAGCAAAGTAGAAAATAGGGAAGACAAAAGTCTCTTCCTCAAAGGTGAGGGGAGTCCTGAAGGCACAAAGAGTAAATGCAGGTCCAAGGGGACCATTCAGCGTGTCCTGACAGATTTCCTAGGCAAGAGGATTAGAGTCTCCTGGCCGGTGCTCATTTCCCTTCTTCAAGGTCACCAACTCATCCCCAACTCAGGGACATGCTGGCTAGGTATAGGTAGTCACACTCCACTCCTGGAAATATGGAATGGGCAGTGTAAGGCCAGGCCTTCTTCATCAGCACAGACATAAGAGAGACGACCTTGCCATGCTGCTGCTGTCTCCTAGAAATTGCTCACAGAGTTCTCCACAAACCTTCCCCTGGAGACAGGAAGAAACAATGTCTACCTTCATAGAGACTGCAGGTCCCAGAGCCCCGGGTTCCTGGTCAGGCCAGCGATTGAACCTCCTCATGTCCCATATTGGATCCTGATCTCTGACAGTGAGCCCCTTTTAAACTGGTCCCTTCACTGTGTCCAGGACCTCTATCTCTCCAGACACTAAGGATACAGAAACATGCAGCTCTGACCACGGGGAGCCAGGCAAGGAAATATGTACTTTTTCATAAAGTCTATACGTTTTAGAGCTCAATTCTCTTTCAAGAACTCTACAGGAAAGATCTAATTAGAAAATGCAGCAGAATGTCACATACATGAATGTTTCTAACCAAGAGATCATTTAAGATAGTAAAATCTTATGAAAGACTCAGTGTTATCGATTGAACCACCATTATATTGATGAATGGGCATCAATTGGATGAGATTTTAAGCTCTTAAAATATTTTTCAAGAGTGTTTAAAAAGAATGTAGGGAATTTCATTTAAATAAAAAGGAAGGATCAGGATTAAAATTGGCCTTTTTTTTTTAAGGTTTGTATGACATAGGTAGAAGAAGGTAGTAAGCTTAAATACAAACTCTTTTGAGCAAAGACATCAGGGCACACGGACCTTCTTTTTATTACTTGAATAACTTCCAACAGTAAGGCAAATATGATATTTTTAACTTCATAAAAAATAAGATAACTGTTCTGATAAAAAAAACCACAAGCCCATGGTCAGAGTCATGAAAGCAGACCTCATGTATGCCAGGAGAAAATTTAATATTTTATTTGTACCTCCATTTTTCTTTTGTCTTTTGAGTCTGAACTTCTAATTGGAAGTGAGGCAATGAAATCAATTACTTTTTAATGTTTTGCAAAGACTTTGTGTGAACTCTGCAATCGGGTAGAGAATAAGAGACTGTGGGTTACCCAACTTTAAATGGAACATCTGTATTGCATTCCTTTCACAAAGGCTCAGGGACCACTGAGGAAGAGGGGCTGGGAAGAGTATAAAAGACAGATATGGTGGATGAATGCAAGGAAACAGGGTTTCCTGGATACATCTGGGAAGTTGTATATACAAACTTGAATGTTTTTGACAGCATGTCCAAGACAAACACAGGCACAGATCAAACAACATTTCATCATAAAAAGAGCAGGTGTGTGTTAAGTTCCAGCCCTAGCTAGATAATGACAATTGGTAACTTGTGGGAGACTGAACCAGTTTTCTTTAAGGGTGTTAATCAACCACGTTCCTGGGGATGTCCACACCTAAGAGCATTTGGACAGCACAAGCTGAGCCTGATATATAAAAACAAAAGGAGAGGAAGACACAAGACATGACAAGACCTCAAACATTTGTGTAAGCAAGGAGGTGAGGGCGGCCTAGGAGTGGTAGAAGGGAGAAAGGTACTCTGAACAGTTTTATTGAGAATTCTCAACTGGTAAGTGAGAATGAAATGGATTGTGTGTGGGGGTCTTGTTATAAGAAGGTCTGCTCCTTAAAGCTCAAGACCTCAGCTCTCATCTTGTAGGGGTTAGAACTGTCTTTATGAATGCAGAATCTATTGTAAAAATTAACCCATAAGGACTACTGATACAAATTCTATTGTGTCAGCTAAATTCCAGAAAGATATAATAATACATGGAGGTATACCAGATCTACCAGGTCTTCACCCCAACTATGGACTTTATTCCAGAAGAATCCATGGAGACCCCAAGCTCTGTACACTATGTTAGGTTACAGCAATTATTTACACCTACCTCTCCTCATGCTTTCTATCTGTATAGTTGTAGGTTTTCCTTTATGACTCTATGGAGATGGGTAGAATCTGGAATGCTTTCTCCTCAAGGCTTGGAGGATGCATGCATGTATATGTGCACACACACACACACATATAGGCCTGGGTGCACACATAATCATGTCTCCCCTGTGAATGGGACTCAGGATAAACTTCCAAATATTTAAACTTTAGCATTTGGGAAAGAAACAAAAGGTGAAACCCACTGTTGGGTAAGTATTCTTCTCTACAAATCAGGTCCAAAAACTGGTGGAGTAGGGCTCCCAAAGCCTTGCTGTCTTCATTGGGTCGTACCCGTCATCCAATCCCATTCCAGTAAAACCCTGCACTGTCCATCAAATGTAAGAATGTTTTCCTCTTTCTTTGGCTCTGTATTTCTGTATCAAGTCTAAGAAACTCATAACCTAAAATGTGCAAGCCTTTCTATACTGTCCTTTTCTTATTCTGTCCTTGTCCTTAGGGTCTCAGCAATGAACCTAAAACAATAAGAAAGTATTTCTTTTTCCCTGCAGAGTTCTATTTGGAATGAAGGCACTGAAAGATGGATTGAGTTAAAGAGGGAAGGAAGTCCCTTTATCAGTAATTGCTTTTTTGTATTTTTATTGATTTTTGTTGAGATCTACATTTTTCTCTGCTCCTCTCCTTGCATCCCCCCTTCCCTTCAATCAGTAATTGCTTTAAGATGACTGGAAAGTGTGGGTGAGGTAGAGAGCCCCATGTCTAATCTAAGGAAGTTCACAAGGAAGCGGCTGGACACCTCAACAGAGTTTGACTGTGGGACTCTACCACAGCTATCCAAAGCTGGGCAGCAGATGTCTCTGTACCCACTCAGTCAGCTTTACCCATAGGAGCTGTGCACAATACTAGGGGCAGCTTCCAAAATGTGGGGTGCTCAGTGATGTGAGGCAGACAAGAGCCTGCCCTTCTAACTACCCAGCCCACAGGTCCCAGAGTCACAGGCTCCTGCTCCATCAGGCCAAGGAGAGAAGGTGCCTCTGGGAGAAACATGTGTACAAAAATCTATGATTTACTTTGATAGATGGTGGTGAAGCTAGATTTAATTGGATTTCAGTAAATTAAGTAATGTGCTGTATCCTGTAACCATTATAGAAAAAGAATACCCAGTGAGACTGAAAGGAAATAAAGACCTTTAATACAATCATGGTAATTCCTGTCAACACTAACTCTACCTGGTCATCCTTGAGGCACATCATGGAGGAAGTGCTGTGGACATGACCCAGCTACTGATCTCAGGCCATCTGGGGGACAAACTATCACACAACTTCCCCCCAAGTAGCTTAGGTTTGACCAAGAGAGATACATCCTCTGTCGGTAGTTTCTAATGAACTATCAACTTACCACAGCTATACCAGGGTAGGGCTAGAATCAGGTGTTTGGTCTTCTGAGGTAACCACAAGGAAGGGTTATCTCCTTCTTTTCACCTCAGCTGCTACATTTGCAGCTGCTTGTATCTCATCTCCTTCTCTGTCAATGCCTTACACGTATGTACACACACGTGAGTGAGCATGTATGCATTTATCTCTCCCACACCTCTCAAGTCATCAGCTGGGAGTGTGTGCACCTTCCAGAAATGATGATTGCCATTGTTTTGTATCTGAACTTTTGACCATGTTAATGGAGTATGTTCTACTTAGAGTGGCTCCACAGGGTGTTCCTTTTAGATAGGTAAGGCAGGGCTCCATTTTAAGGCAATAATAAACAATTTTAAGATCAGTTCACTCTCTTGCCTAGTCCCATGGCTTTATGGAGGAAGCTGGCTCTAGATGCTTGTTCTGGGAGTAGTAGAGAATTTTTTTTGACTCCTCAATATCACCTCATATCTATAACGTGTATAACAGTTGGACCATAATGCTGATCACATCCTAATTAATGAGGCGCCACCTACAATGCATACCAGGAGGGGCCATCACCCCTTTTCCCTGCTGCTGGCAGACATAAGCACTGGTACTGTGATAATAAGCATGATGGATTGAATTTCATTAAAATGCCAAGAAAAAGTTCTACAAAATGGTTCTTAATTAAATGGTCTCCAGCTAAGCTGTCGTCAAAACTTGAACTTCTCCTCCATTCTCTTCAACTGAATGTCATGCTGACTTGTGGGTAGGAGATGCTTTAAGTAATAACAATGTGCTCTGTTTACATAGTTCTCTTTGTTGTAGATCCACATTGCACTTTACAAAGATCATCTTATTACCTCACACATGGTGAGCCAATTATGGAGGTAGGGATAGACCTGAATCTCCAGACTCTGCATTATTTGTGCAGACGGATCTATATGTGTCTTGCACAGTCTACTGGCACATGCCTTGGGTGAGAGACAGAAGACTTGAAATCGATTTCTTGGCTTCCATCACCATCTTCATATCACAAAACATACCTAGCTATTAGCGTATTCTCTGAGTGTGCATTAGCTTTGACTGGAATCACACACTGACTCTTTATACACACACAGTGTAGTCACCCAAGCATCCTATTTTGAGTAGCATGTACCTCCAAGCTGAAGCCATCAGTTTGTTCTCAACTGAATAACTAACTTGTCTATATTTAGATTCCTGGATATGGCAAATCAACTTCACTAAGCTGGAGCAATCACCCTGTGCTCACCTAGGGTAAAGATGATTTTGCACACATTGTACTTGATTATATCATCTCAAATTGTTCACACTTTCATAGCAAGCCAAAGAACATGGCCTGCTTGTTACAGACTCTTTTTTAGACTTGTTAAGATAACAAGAGAGATGGCTTTCTCAAATCCTCCTGGAGAGTTTGAAAAGTGTCCTATGCATTTTTATGAATATTTTTGGTAAAAGACATAGTGTTGGAAAGCTACAAAAGGCAATTAAGAAAAAGCAAGGGTGTTGAGATATAATAGGTTTGGGGCTAGTCCAAGCCCAGCATCCATGCTGCCCAATGCCTTTGCTTGTTTCCTACCAACTGGGGTCCCACAGGCCTTCTTTGTCTTCAGTTAGTCTTCTCAACCCAACTGCCCCTTTAATATGGTTATAACAATAACTGGAACCTAACTTCTCTGTAGAGTCTCAAGAGTTTTCTCATGGTGTTTTGAACACTTAGTTCTTTGTGTTCAGAAGAATATCTCAAACTATTCTACAGGTGAAAAGGGAAGGCTCTCTGAGGAAGTGTGGCACACTCGGCCTCTTCCTTTCATCCCTGTGACAGATTACCATGCTAAAAACAAGGCAAAAAAGGTCCTTGAAGCTGCTTTTCAGAGAACAATCAGCTGGGGGCATCATTAACGTCCCATGAACTAGAGGGGAAGAGCTTTATGTAGTCTCTCCCTCTCCATCAGTGCCATGCCTCACTGACTGTCTCCAGGCCCATGCTTGTAGCCAGTCCTCTCAGTTGTTGTTGTTGTTGTTTTGCTTTGTTTTCCTCACAGAGTTTACTCTGTTTTTTGAGACATGATAAAAACATCCTAACCCAGTGGGTTTCTAATCAATCTTGGGAAGTCTATTCAGGATTTTAACGGTCTAACTTGTATTTTTAAAAGAAACTCACAAGAAAAGCAGCCACTCCCCTCATCTGTCCTGTCAAATGAACAAACTGGGCAAAGGATGCAGCACGTTTACATGCCAGATAGAACACTTCCCCCAAACATACACATATGTGTGTGGTAATAGGTCACACTCTAAATTCAAATTTAAGACCTCAAGGTTCTTGTAAAAATTTAAAATATATAATGAAATTACATTCTAGGAAAAATTACTAGTTTAAAGCCTAAAGGATAATCTATAAGCCAAGCTGTACTCATGCCTAAAACTCACAGGTAATTGTCTGCTCAAGAAAACAACATTTCTGATAGAAAAATTAAAAAAAAAACATAAAGAGGAAATGAAGGAATGAGGGACTTGTGTCTGAGGGATATCTGGGGAGAACAGAAAGAATAGAGTGTTGCCTGAGGTCTCTGTCCCGCCTGGTCCTGCTAGAAGCAAGCAAAGGCACAATTCTTTTAAGAGATTTCCTGACTCAGTGGTAACAGCAAAAACCTTGCCATTTCAAAATGGCAGCTTCCTAGGCTGCTCTGCCACCACTACCTCTGGTTATTTCAGGAGGCTGATATTTGTCTTGTTATATGTAATTTTGCTATGTTAAAATTAAAACTTTCCTTTTCATTTAGACAGAAAAGGGGAGGTGATGTGGGATTCCCCACTCTCTGTGGTATGAATATGTTTTATTGCCATTAGTTAATAAAGAAGCTGCTTTTGGCCAGTGGCTTAACAGAACAGAGTTAGGTGTGGAAAACCAAATGTAAAGCTGGGAGAGAGAAGGCAGAGTCAAGGAGAAGCCATGTAGCCCTGCTGGAGACAGATGTCAGAACTTTACCTAGTAAGCCACAGCCTCGTGGTGATACACAGATTAATGGAGATGGATTAATTCAAGAAACAAGTTAACCAGAAATACGCTTAAAATATTGGTCAAAGAGTATTGCAAATAATATGGTTTCTGTGTGATTATTTTGGGGCTGAGCAGCTGGGAGCAAGCATGCAGCCTTCTACTACAATGGAGTAGGAAATGGGCATGATCTGGATACAGTATATGTATGTATGTATGATATTTTAAGAATAATTATTTCATGGTATTATTTTAAAAACTCAGCATTTGTGATCCCCACTTAGCCAACATAGTCATTACATAACAGCTTCCTCCTTAAGGAATCTGAAATCATGAAACAGTTGTGGATACTACAAAACATGTACCTTTAAAATAGTATATGAACATTTTTTAATGATTTTCCCCTGTCTGTATGACAGTATAAAATAGTACGGGACATTTTAACTTCAAGTGCAGGCAGCTAAAGCATTAGGGACCTGAGCAGCAGAAACCACAAATCAGCAACAAACTCAGAGTGATGTTCTGCAAAGCAGAAATTAAACCCCAAACCAAACCTGTCAGCAGAATGAATAGGTGGAGAGATGGTGAGCCTCGGCAGTAAGCCTTACTTTAATTTTCTTCTCTGATAACCTCTACCACAGCCAGCCATTTCAAAGTCACCCAGCAGCTCACCTAGACGGACACGTATTTCAACAGCAGCCGCTGTTTGCACCGCATTTAGTAATTGTGTCCATCATGATGGTTCCCTTCTTAACAATCTTATCATTGATGGACCTCTCTGCCTGCAGAGGTTATTTGGATTCCCCCCCCCTCTGACCTTACATTCTGTGATGAAGTTTCTGTTGTGCAAATACCATTTGTTATGTGACTGGGGGAGGCCTACACACTTCTTCCAGCAGCAGGGGCAGGAATTACTGACTTTCCACACTCTATCTCAGCCTGCCAACGGACTCCTGGAAGAATTGATGGGAAGGGAGGTCTCCTGCCCCCTTCAACTTGCTTTATTTTCAACTTGATTTCATCAAGGTCCACGTGCTCTATATTGGAATGGTATGTCAGAATTCTAAACTTGTGTGATCTTTAAATCTTTGTTCAGCTCTCACCATGATAATGAAGTCCAAGAACCTTAAAATTGGCCAGTGTTCCCACACTGTAATTTTTGTAGAAAATATGAACTTCCGCCAGAGAGCTTTGTTGCTGAGTCCCTGCATGCGGCTCTTTTGGAAACTAATGCAGGAACCTTGTGTTGACTGCTTCCTACCCTAGAAGGTTCAGCAACAGATGTACCCATACTACCACCCATCAGAGGGGGCTTCTGCCCAAGCACAGTCTAAGTCTACGACTTCACAGGGAAGCTACAATACCCAGTAGCATCCATTGGTCCCTGGAGTCAGCTCCTGGAAGTCAGGTTTGAAGATGCACATTTCTTAATTACAATGATGCACACATGAAGGGAAATTTCTTTTTTTATATTTATTTCTTTCAACCATACCGAGATGTGAGAAGGGAAATTTCTTATACAGAGAGAAAGAGCTAAACACAAACAAAAATCTTTGAGTTTCCCAGACAGACATTCTAATCCTGTTTGTGGCCAAATTGCCACTATCTCCAGGGCTTAGGATTGTGCCCTGAACACAGCATTAAGAGATCCTAGAGATGAACAAACTCGAAAACTAATGTATGAATGAAGGAGAGGAAGCAGTCAGGACATCAGAGAGAAGCAAGAGCAGTCATTGATAAACTGAAGCCAAGGGGCTTTCAGAATTTAGACTCAGAGCCCAACTCCCTAGGAAATACATGGGGTAAGTAAGCAGTTTTCCTGGATAGTCAATGATGTCTTCAGTAACAGTCCTCTAGCCCTTGATGTGTCAAAATGAAAGGTATATTAATTATATCAGGACCTACATGGATGAAGAGTTAGGTTCTCACTAAATATGACCTACTGATGAAATCTCCTTCCTGGAAAGAGACTTAGTCTGATCTGGCCTATGGCACACCTAAGGGCTGGAGGAGGATGTGCTCCTCAGATCTCATGGAGCTCACAGCTTTTGTCTCAGCCCTTGTGAACTCAGTGAAGAATTTTTGTACAGTTCAGAAAATGGATCATCATTTACACATGTGAAAATGATTTCTGTTCTATTGACCCTACAGGAAGCACAGGAGTTACACGCATGGTGGTTGCAGAAAATATGTGCCCATTTGTTGGAAGAGGAATGAGAGGTGTGGTGATTGGTACATTAGTGGCATCCATAGACTACTGTATTTGACTGCTTACTTCCTGGCTGGTAAACTGTTTAGGAGGTGTGGACTTGTTGGAACTGAGTAAGATCTCAAAAGCCCATGGCAGGCAGTTCTTCTCTCTAACAACATTTGCCAATAAGATACAAGCTCTCAGCTACTGCTTCAACAACATGTCTGTCTACTTGTCTACCACCATGCATCCCATCATGATGATCCTAGACTAACCCTCTGAAGCTGTAAGCAAGTTCTAAAATACATACTTTCTTTTACATACTGCCTTGGTCATGGTGTCAGTTCACAATTAAATACTGACTTAGACAACAGCTATCTAGACCTCACAGATGTGGGCTTTACTGCCCATGAACTAGAAACCACAGCTAGCTTCTAAAGTGTGGAATTCTTAGCACTTGCTACCAAAATGCTCTTTCCTCTCCAACTTCTCAGACTCAGAGTCAATTCTATTTATGTAATGTAGAAAATAGAAGGAGAGTAACTCTAAAAGTCCCCAATGAGAATGAATGTTTTATTCTGATATAAAATTTCATCAGGTTCAGGAAGTGCAGAAAACCAGAGAAGGCTGCATTCACACTAGGCTAGAGAGACCCCCGCCCATCTCTCCTGGTTTTCCACACATATGATGTGATTCCTGAGTTTTCACAAGCTCAGTTTTCCTCTCATTGTGATCTCTGCTTGATGAAAAAAAGGGAAACCCATCCACCCATGGCACAGCTGTCTCTGCCCCCTACTACCAATACACATCTGCCTTACAAGAGGCCCCCTTGTGAATGCTGAATAACACCTCATTTCATAAGCATTACAGAATTTTAGCAGTGACAGAGTATAAACTTGTCTCTAGAGACTTCACATTTAAAACACATCAGATAGCTAGTTAAAACACATCAGATAAGTAGTTTTGCTGATCCTTTTGAGTGAGAAAATATTCAGAAAAGAACTATACTACATGTGTGATGTATGAAAAAAGCAAGAGGGTGCAGGAGGTTTGCACTTAGATTCCTTGTCAACCAAACTCCATCTTGTATCATGAAAGTCTTTATAATGCTGTCTTTATTTTGATTCATTAGTTGTTAGCAGAAGTAGCTCATTTAGAATGCTTTTATTTGTTTCCTACTATATTACTGAAGGTATTTATCAGCTGTAGGTGTTCTCTGGTACAGTTTTTGGGGTCAGTTACATATACTGTTATATCATCTGCAAATAGCGAAGGTTTAACTTCTTCCTTTCCAATTTGTATCCCCTTGATCTCCTTTTGATGTCTTATTGCTCTATCCAGAACTTCAAGAACTATGTTGAATACATATGGAGAGAGCCTTGTCTTTTCTTGTTTCTGATTTTAGTGGAATAGCTTCGAGTTTCTCTCAAAATAATCAGTAGCCCTCCCATATACAAATGATAAAGAAGCTGAGAAAGAAATAAAAAAAAATCACCCTTCACAATAGCCACAAATGACATAAAATATCTTGGAGTGACACTAACCAAAGAAGTGAAAGACCTGTTCGACAAAACTTTAAGTCTTTGAAGAAAGAAATTAAAGAAGATACCAGAAAATGCATATATTTCCCATGCTCTTGGATAGGTAGGAACAACATAAAAACGGCAATCCTACCAAAAGCAATCTATAGATTCAATGCAATTCCCATAAAAGTCCCAACACAATTCTTCACAGACCTTGAAAGTATAATACTCAACTTCATATGAAAAAAAAAAACCAAGGGTAGCCAAAATCCTGTACAATAAAGAAAACTTCAGAAGGATCATCATTCTTGACATCAAACTCTCTACAGTAATGAAAACAGCTTGGTATTGGCATAAAAACAGACAGGTTGACCAATTGAATTGAATCAAAGACCCAGATATTAATCCACACGCCAATTAACACCTAATCTTTGACAAAGGAGCTAAAATTATACAATGAATAAAAGAAAACATCTTCAGGCCAGGCGATGGTGGCGCACGCCTTTAATCCCAGCACTTGGGAGGCAGAGGCAGGCGGATCTCTGTGAGTTCAAGGCCAGCCTGGTCTACAAAAGATAGTTCCAAGACAGGAACCAAAAGCTACAGAGAAACCCTGTCTCAAAAAATCAAAAAAAAAAAAAAAAAAGAAAAGAAAGAAAGCATCTTCAACAAATCAAATAATCAAATGATGCTGGCATAACTGGATGTCAACATTTAGAAGAATGCAAATAGATTCATATATAGCCCCATGCACAAAACTCAATAAAAATCTCAATATAAATCTAATCATACTGAACCTGATAGAAGACAAAATGGGAAGTAGCCTTCAGTGCATGTACACAGAGACTACTTCCTCAATATAACATCAGTAGCACAAATACTGAGAGCAACAATAAATAAATGGGACCTCCTGAAAATGAAAAGCTTCTGTAAAGCAAAGAACATAATGACTAAGACAAAAAGACTGCCTACTGAATGGGAAAAGATCTTCACTAACCCCACATCAGACTGAGGACTAATGTCCAAAATATACAAAGAACTCAAGAAATGAGACATCAAAATTCCAAATAATCCAATTAAAAAATGTGGTACAGATCTAAACAGAGAATTCTCAACAAAAGAATTTCAAATGGCCAAAAGATATTTAAGAAAATGTTAAACATCATTAGCCATGAGGGAAAGTCAAATCACAATGACTCTGAGATACCATCTTCCACAAGTCAAAATGGTTAAGATGAAAACACCAATGATAGCTTATGCTGGAGAAGATACAGAGTAAGAAGAACACTCCTCCGTTGCTAGTATGAATGTAAACTTGTACAACCACTCTGGAAATCAGTATGGTGGTTTCTCAGAAAATTAGAAATCAACCTACCTCAGAACCCAGCAATAGCACTCTTGGATGTATACCCAAAGGATGCTCATTCATACTACAGGGACATTTGTTCAACTATGTTCATAGCAGCATTATTTGTAATATTCAGAACCTGGAAACAAACTAGATACCTCTCAACTGAAGAATGGATAAAGAAAATGTGGTACATTTAAACAATGGAGCACTACTCAGCAGTAAAAAACAATGACATCTTGAAATTTGCATACAGATGGATGAAACTAGAAAAAAAAATCCTGAGTGAGGTAACCCAGACCCAAAAAGAAGATCATAATAATTACCCACTCATAAGTCGATACTACCTCTAAAACAAAGAATAAGAAGCCTATAGTTCATGACCCTAGAGAAGCTAAGTGACAAGATGAACCCTAAGAGAAACATATATAGATTCCCCTAGGAAGAGGAAATAGACAAGCTCTCCTGACAAAATTGGGAGCATGGGGGTGGAGAGAGAAGGGAGGGTAGAAGGAGAAGAGAAGAGGAGAAGGGGAGAGGGGAGCAGAACTTGAGGGAACAGGATAGTTGAAATGAGGAAAAGACAGAGACAGAGAGCAAGAAAAAGAGATATCCTGATTGAGGGAGCCGTTATGGGGTTAGCAAGAAACCTGGCACTACAGAAATTCCAAGGAATCCACAAGGATGACTCCAGCTGAAACCCTAAGCAATAAAGGAGAGGGTGTCCAAACTGACCTTGCCTTATAGTCAGATTGATGACTATCTTAAATGTCACCACAGAACCTTCATCCAACAACTGATGGAAATAGAGGCAGAAAACCACAGTGAAGCACTGGACTGAGCTACCAAAGTTGAAGAGTGGGAGGAGTGAGAATATGAGCAAAGAGGACAAGACCATGATGGGAACACCCACTAAAATAGTTTACCTAAGCTAATGGGAGCTCACCAGTTCCAGCCAGTAAGGGAAAGAAACAGCATAGGACCAAACTAGACCCTCTGAATGTGGTTGACAGTTGCATGGCTTGGGCAGACTGTGGGGTGACTAGCAGTGGCACCAGGATTTATCCCTGCTGCTTGTACTTGCTTTTTGGAACCCATTCTCTTTGTATGAATACCTTGCTCAGCCTAGATATAGTAGGGAAGGCCTTGGTTCTTTCTCAAATAATGTGCTTTTACCCTCTCTGAGGAGTGGAGGGAAGGTGGAAGGAATGGGAGGAGGGGAGGGAGTGGGAACTGAGATCGGAATGTAAAATGAAAAAGATAGTCTTGTTTCTTTTTCTTAAAAAAATATAAAAAAGAATGCTTCCATTTATTAAACCAGGCAAGTTCAATGAGGAAGAAGAATAGGGCTGGAAAGTGACTCATCAGTTAAGAGACTTACTTTTAAGAGAACTGTGGTAGGTTCTTAGCACCCATATAATAGGAAGGCTCACAATCACCTGTAACTCCAGCTCTGCTCCTTATTCTTGGTGCTGGCCTGCAAGAGATTTCACACCTAGCACTTGTGCACACAAACACACACACACACCACACACACATACACACACAAAGAGATAGAGAGAGAGAAAGAGAAAGAAAGAGAACTTGATTGAGGGGGTATATAGGAAGGGTTGGAGAGAGAGAGACTGAATATAGGAAAGAGAACTGATGAAATTATATTTTAATTAAAATATATTTTAAAGGTGTAAAAAAAAAGATAAATACAAAGAATTACCATGAGAGAAAAACTGAAAGGAAAGAGAGAAAAAAATACCTATCACTTGGATGCCCTCCTTAGCAGGAGATGAAATATCATGCCCTAAACTGTTTTCTTAGAGCAAGCTGTTCATACACAAATTATTATGGATCGTGGCTCAGTCAACAAGTTCATCGTGGTAAGATCAGAGGTGACTCACCAGGGACCCATAAAGTGTCTGATGACATTATTGCTATGAGTAGTTTTAATTACCAGCTATTTAGTTGTGAAATATGTGCATCTCTTAATTGCCTCATGTGCGGAAGGGACACATCCGTCACCCAACTTAAACCAATGTGATGAGCGCGCACATTCATATCCTGCAAACCGGAAGCACCAGGCTCAGTCTCATGAGCAGTAAGGTGATTGATGATTATGACTTTCCAGGCTATCTGAGGCCCCATTCTCAGCTTGAGAATACAGCAGACAGCCAAGCACGCTTAAAGGCCCATCCTGCCACAACAGACAGTGTTGTTTCCAACTATGTGCTCCTTACCCACCAGCCATAGTTTACAGCAGGTAAAATTGATGGGAACACAGAAACTTCAAGATCATGAATCTGGAATGATTTGATGATTTAATCCACATGTTAAGAAAGCTTTCAAAAATAGGTTAAATACAAACTAGCTCCTGAGTTTGTGGTCTGAATGGGTCATTTCCTGTTTATGTCTGTGTTTTTTTTTTCCAGTCCTGTGATCAAGCATAATAAGTACTGTGTCGCTAACTCTCCAGTCTCACACTTGTGAGATGTAAAACGTGTGACTCTGTCTATAAATGTGTATTTCCTCAGAAGCTACTAGTCCAAAAGTTCTCGATGAGACTGCTCCCCATTAAAGAACAAGGCTGCTAAGCTATTTTTAAATTTTTATTTTATTTTTAATTGTGTGTATTTGTATGGGGGAGAAGGTTCTGCATTCATTAGTGCAGGAGGTGGAGTTACAAACTCTATGAACTCCCTGATGTGGGCATTGAAATCCAAGCATGGGCCTATCGGAAGAGCAGCAAGGTCTAGTAACCATTGGGCCAACTCCCTAGTCCATGTTGCTAACGTTTATACATCTTCTCTTAAATGTATCATTTGAGCATATATGTAGTTGTAGACAGAATTAGCTTTTGTGTATGGTGTGTGTGTGTGTGTGTGTGTGCTTATGGTGAATGATGTTACCTATACAAAGATGTGATGCTGTGTATGTGAGTGTACCAGTGGCTTGGAGAATGAGAGGATGTATTTGAGGTGTGTTTATGTGTATGAGGGCTTTGACTGTGTGATGTATGTGTTGTGTATGCATAGTGATTTTGTGTGTGGTGTGTATATGTGAAAAGAACATATAATGACAACAAAAGATCGAAATTGGCACAAAAGTGAATTCCGTTTGTTTTGTTTCATTTCCCTTTGTTAAAGTGACTTGATCACAACAATAGCCTTGTCTTTGTCACGGAGCAGAGATGTCACCTGTGTTTAAGATAGAATGACCTGGGTTCTGCCTTAACCAGAATCTAGGGGTGCTAGGAAAGGGTCTGGCTTTTCTTAATCTTTGCATCTCCCTTACCTGGAAGCCATACTGAGGATGAGGCTGAAGCTGGGCAGCATCAGGACACCAGGACACATGGAATTGGAACAGGACCAGCCAGTACCCCCTTTCCATGCATCTACCTTGTCAGCTCCAAGTCATTAGTCTGCAATGTCTTCCCATTCCTGGGGACCCACTGTTGATATCTAGGAGCTCTGTCTTCTTTCTTATCAGCATCCTATATGAAATCCTTTTTTCTAAAACTCGTAATCTGTGGTGCGTGAATCTCATTCTTTGAATATGCAAGGCAAAATCTGAAAGCCATTGACTCAGTAGAAGTTTAGTGCGACCATGTGACTTAGGCATCCTAACTCCTGAGTTACCAAAGATATCCCCAATTTTCCTGCACCTTGTGGGTTTTAGTATGTATACATTAAAAATCCCTGACGCACAGGCAATAGGCAAGGCTGTGAGAGCCAGACTATGAGGAGGGCCAGGAAGTCAGGGATTCCATGGCTAGAAGTTTTCTTAACACTCATCTGTATGCCCTTCTCCTAGGCAGCTAGTCCATGTCATCTACCCAGCACTCTGGAGTGCACATTACATGCTGTGTGTATACACGCACGCACACACACACACACAATTCTTACATTCTACCCAATGGCCAGATTTCCTCATGTGACCACCTCCTATTAGAGACATGTGTGCTTCCTTTCTGTCATACATATGCACACAAGAAGAGTAGAGCATGGGAAATGTGGGGTAATAGCAGAAAAGACAGCTGCCTGCTGCGTGGCCAGAATAAAAGGGTGAGATTCTGAATCCAAGTCTGCAGGTCTAGGAACATTAAGAGGAAAAAGTCTAAAGAACTGATTGCTAGACCCTCTTCTGGTTGTCCAATTCTGGCTGCTGGATCCTGAGAAGTCAGCTGTCTTAAAACCTGGGTGTGATAGAGAAAGTCACTCCTCTCTACTTCCTTACCTCGAAAAAAAATGCTCACTTAAAGCTATCTACTGCTCAATCCACGCTAAGAAATCTGGTCTGGGTAGGTTGATTCATTTCCTTTCTGTGTGTCTTGTGCCCACCCTGGCACATAACTGCAGTTTTACTCTCTATCAAAACTACTCAACACCCCACAATTTGTCTCACTATAGAAACTGTCAGCTGACTTAATGACTATGACACTGAGAAAACATAAACACAAGCCAGAACACCTTTCCAGGGGCCCAGGTCTTTGCTCTCCTGCCATCCAGCCCAGGATTCTGGGAAGCTGGCTTTGAGAAAACTAATTCCATTTTCCCATCTAGGCTCCGAAAAGCTGCTTAAAGTCTATAGTCAATATCAAACATGTCCCTTGGCTCAAAGAAAAGCTTCTCAACAGTTTGTAGGATAATGTAGGGTCCCAACTCCTGCTATAACTCAACAGGCTCCCTAAGCTTCTCAACAGTTTGCTGGAGGATGTAAAGCCTCAACACCTGCTGTGACTCAGTGGAGTTCCCTGTGAGGCACACTGTCTGGCCAGCCCTCCACAACAGCCCACCAAAAGTCCACCATTACCTGTACACTTGCAGATCTGAGGCCACTTGCAGACCCAAGACAACCTGCAAGCCTCACCTCCCACTGACTTTTGACCTCCAGTACTTCTGCTCCATGGTCTGGACATAAGACATTTTCTGCAAAAATCTCACCAAACTCATGCCTGCCTGTGACGGTCATGGTTTGGACATCCAACTTTATACTTGTGCATATTTATTTTCACTTTGGAATTTAACTTGTGTGAATATCTCATGTCTATACTCTAAATATCTACAAGTAGAAAAATGGCAATTAGTCACTCCCAAATAAACGGAAAACCCATGGCCCTGGGAAACCTGTGTTCATTGCAGAGCAACTCTGAACAGTGTAGCATCAACTAAGTATAGATAGGCGCAGACGTAAACAATGCTAAGAGTGCACAGCACATAGAAAAGGAAAAGTCATTAAATTTTTCCTACAGATTTTCCGGTAGAAAAACATTGCTTCTATCAAAATAATTAATATATCCTAACTGAGATTATCTGTCTGAAGATGATAGAGTGTGAATGTCTCTACCTCAGCAAAGGAGAAATGGTGTTCCCCTATTCTAAACAAGTTTAATTTCTCACGGTGGCTCTCTTTCTATGATTTTGCTGATGTCCAACAAAGTTTATGGATTTCCATTTCTTTAGCAGTTAAAATTATATTTACATGATTTTCTTCATAAAGCAGTTTCAACACATTTAAAGCTTTGAACATATTTCTTTAAAATGTAATTATGGCATGCACGTGTAATATAAATTTGGTGTCATAAAATAAGCAAACCTATTAAAAATGTTATTAAATGTAATTCTTGTTGGAGAGGATGGGTTTTACATAAGCTGAGATGTAATTTATTTTAAGCGTGACACAATCATATTAAAAAACAATGGGAAAATTTATGCTCATAAATATTTATTGCTTAAAACTGAAGTTGGATGGCAAGATGGCACAGCTGGTAAAGGAACTGACTGTCAGTCCTGAAGACCCAAATATGGTCGCCCAGAATCCACATAGTTGAAGAGAGAACCTGTTCCAGCAAGTTGTCCTCTGAGCTCTACATGTGTGCCAGGCCATGTGCTTGTTCTCAGCACACACAAGAGAGATAAGTGAAGGTATCACTGTGGTTTCCCTTCTTTAAAATTAACTAACACTACACATTAATCACTCTGCTTTGTCTGTTTCAATTGCAATAGTCTTACTGAAGGCTAAAACCAATAGAAGAAATAAGCACACATGAGGGCAAAGATTGGTCAGATATTCTCTACAATAAAATTTTCTTTCCCTTAGAAAAGCAGGAACAACTTCTGGGCAAATACTGTGCATTTGATACAAATCCAAGCGTAGGCAGCAGGATTTAGTGTAGAATGGGGAAGGAGAGGGGAAAGAACAGAAAACCACTCAAAGTGTTGGGAACACACACTTTTGTGAAGTGGTTGACAGAGCTAAAATAACAACAGTGGAGTCCCTAATTTGAGTGCTCAGCTTCTTGGCACAGGATATAAGTTTGGAGGAGCGATTTAATGTAATGATATTTCATTTGTATTTTAATAAATAAAGCTTGCCTGAAGGTCAGATAGTAAAACAGTCACCTGATCAAGCATACACACCAGGCAGTGGTGACACACACCTTTAATCCTAGCAGCCTCACTAGTTTGCCATAGAAAGTGGGTGGTGGTACTGCACGCCTTTTCTAGCACTAGAGAGGAATATAAGATGGGAGGCAACCGGTTTCAGGCTCAGTCTCATTCTGAGGATTCCTAGAGGCAGGACTACCATTTTCCTACTGAGGTAGAGGTAGTGACTGGCTGCTTTGCTTTTCTGGGCTTCAGGTTGAACCCCAATATGTTATCTCTGGGTGTTTATTAATCATTCTACAATTTATGGTGTGTTCTTTGTGTTGCCTCTCTGCTCAGAGCCCTTAATTCATCCCTTGGTCATTTTTTTTTTTTTTTTTGCCTTCAGGGACCACTCCCTGTTGAACACAGTTTGACTTTTTTCTTGAATATTTTGTCTTAACTCTGATTAAATAAATTGAGTGCTCATTGGCCCATGAGACAGAGATAGCTGCTAGCACAGGACAATCCCTCCCTGGTTTCTGCATAGAAAAGAGGAAGACAGAGAGTCTCTTCTCCATCCCCCAGGTATTCAGAAAAGCCAGATACTCACAGTGTAGGGAGTTTGTTCCTTATCCCTGGGTGTGGTGCTGAAGTGAGAGGGACAACCTGGCTGTCCCAGGTGTCATGTGTCTTGCATGGGCTTCTGTAGTCCTTTACCAAATGCACTTTCCTCTCTTGTTGATGCGTAATCATAGTGGAGCTTTTGTGGAATCGGAAATGATCAAAATCCATTGCATATATGCATGAAATTCTCAAGGAATAAATATAAATATATTTAAAACTTCACCAGCATCTAGTATAGTATCATCAAGCATGAAACTATTCCTTGCTGCTAATGATTTTGAATGGGATGAATGCCTCAATTTCTATTTTTGCAAAAGCTAGATAGAATCTTCTTTTCCCTTTTCAAGCTCCTCCAACTACATGATTAATGTACCTCTCTCAATAAAGATTCAAGTTTCCTTATGATTGAGCACCAAGAATTCGGGTTTTAGGCTGAAAAGCTGTAAATTTGATAGTGGTGACAGATCCACTATCGGAGCCTACCCAGTAGACCAGAGCGGGTTGCAAAGTCACTGAAGTGTGTAGTGTCATATTCTGAGGACAGAGCTCAATGGAGCAGAATCCAGAAGGAGCAGGAGGGAGGGAAGACAGGACTTTGTAGCAGGCTTTGTGTAAGCGTAAGGGTACCATGAAACATTAAGCAGACTGCTTCCTGACCTCCAGCTTGGGCAGCTTAGGGAATGTGTTCTCAAGAGTGACCAGTAGCGTGCTCACTTCCAGCCTATGTGATGTTGGGCAAGTACAGCCAACTTCAGCATCAGTGAAACACGTTTCTACACTGCTCATCATACAATTCAGGTTTCATTTAAAAAATTACACAATCTTCTAAGGAGTTCATCATAACTAGCAACACTTGGAGTGTGATTGAAAAAAGAATTGGGAATGTTCTAGCACAGACACTGCTTCATCCTGACAGAAACTTTGCTCAGTACACTAGCTGTGTCAGACAGGTACAGACATTTCTATTGCACTGGGGAAAACTTAGAGCCGCTGAGTCCAGAGATGAACGACTTACTGAACAGGGAAGTCTCTCCAATGAGCTCTGAATAAGTTCTCAGAGAATCATTGTTTAATCTATTTATTTTCAGAGGAGAGTCTATTATACCCAGGAATGTCTATGGAGTATTAATTTTTTTGGTTCTATGAAATATTTTATGTAAAATTATTCTCCTTTATTTCCTGCCCCTTTACCTCACATGTACTCTACAGAACAATAAGAAATAAATCAAATACTTCTTCCATGAGATGACCCTTGAAATTCTTTTATTCCGTACTGAATTGGACTGAATTGCCAATTTATTATCTACAAAAAAATGTGTATAAATCATAAAATTGGTATAGCAGACTATTTCATGGAAGATTCCCCTATTCACAATTGCTTCTATAATAAAGGAAAAAGAAAGAAGGGATTAGTTTTTACCCAAGTCAACCTATTTGATAAAGAAATATGCTTACATTCTTGCCATTCAAGTCACCTGATGACACATCTAAATCAATGCACACATTAAATACGTGTCTAGGTGAAACTCTTTTGTTTGGGGTTCAGAAATAAAGGTGAAGTGTTCTGGCCACTGCCCTTGAAGAAGAAAACAAGGACTTTAGAGTCAGTAATCAAAGAGAACATGGCCAGAGAAGAAGGGAGGTTCACAAGAGACCCCTTATTCTCAGCATGGGAAGGACATTTTGATAGATAGTGCTGTGCCTTAGAAGATGAACACAGTTAACCAAATTGAGATGTGGAGGGCGCATCTTAGAAAAGGCCAACAATAATGATAAAAGACAAGGAAGGAAGGCCTATAGCCTTGTGAAGTAATGAGTGATTCATTCAGCTGAAGCTTACAGATGTCAAGGTTGATGTGAGAGGAACCAGATTACAAAGGACCTTTCTCTTGAAGTTTGAGGAATGTTACCAATGGATCTTACTTGGGACTTAACAATTGGATTTGAGCTTTACAAAGTTCAAACCAGACGCTTCAAGGGGAAATAAACCAGGCAAAAGTATACAGATACATTACAGAGATGTGGGTGGAACTTGAAATGAAGTAAGAGCTTCCTCCTACAGAGCAGACAAACATGCTGCTGTTCTTTGGTCAGGCTGCTGTAATCACAGCATCACCTCAGTGTCATCCTGTGGAGGAGATAATAGAAGAACCTTTTTACCTAGGAGAAGGCCAGAATCTTGAGAAACCTTTTGTTCAAAGATCACAAAGCAGAGGTGAGGTGTTGTTTAATGAGAATCTAGCTGTGGATGGATGCTTTCTATCGTGTCTAACAGTAAAGGCAAAGGTCATGCCTTAGTACAGAGCAGTGACTTTGGAAACACAACCACAAGGGCAACAAAAGACTTCTGCAGAATCTAAGAAGGTCTAGTGTTCGGGGCCAACTAACCCAACTGTCCAGTTTCCACCCCAGAGAGGCAACCAGAGACGGATAGAGGAAGTTGTGGCATCGTTCTCTCTAGGATATAAATTATTATTGGAGTAGGATATAAATTATTGGAGTAGGATTCATACAGGCATCAGGCTTTTCTTTCCCTCTGCTAGTGTCATACAAATGCCAAAAAACTTGCTACCAGCTGCGTGTAGTTAGTCATGCTATTCCAAGTGTTTAGAACACAGATATACAGATAAATGTTCTGGATGACTGAAATCTAAGGACCAGGAGGAAGCAGAGGCTCCACTGTGGGGGAAGAAGCAGTAACTCATAGAAATAGAGTACTCATGACAGTACAACTGTGTCTTTGAGACTAAACCCAGAAGCCAGCAAAATGTATTGGCAAATTACTGAATTCCTGAAGTTTATTTTGTTTCAAATATTGCTCTAGCCAGACTGACTTTTATAAAAATACTAAAACATTTTCTCATGGGTCTGTGCTCAACTGTGTCTCTCAAAACTTCCTATAAAAATCCCAACTCCCAGGGTCCCGTTTTATGACTGCATTTGAAGTCAACATCTTTATAGTCTTGAGCAAATTGAAATGAGGTCATTAAAGTGATTCCTAATCTAACAGAACTGATGTGGGATGTCTATCTGTATGTATGTTGCCTTTATTGGTTAATGAATAAAGCTGTTTTGGTCAATGGCTTAGCAGAGTAAAGATAGGAGGGAAATCTGAACAGATATATAGAGAGAGTAGGCAGAGTCAAGGAGAAGCCAAGCAGCTGCCGAAGGAAAAGACACCAGAAATTTACTGGTACACCACAGCCTCGTGAACATTCACAGAATGATGTAAATGGGTTAATTCAAGATGTAAGAGCTAGCTAGGAATATGTCTGAGCTGTTAGCCAAACAGTCTTACAACTAATATAGTTTTTGTTTGATTATTCGGATCTGGGTATCCAGAAAACGAAAGTGCTATCTGTTCACACATGTCCTTTTAATGAGAGAAGATTAGGACACAAACACAAAGGAAAGACCCTGTGAAGACACAGGGAACCACAGAAAAAGGACCTCTGGGGAAATCAGTCCTGCCCATAGCTTGATCTTAGACTTGTAGGCCCCACAACTGATGGAGTTGCCTCTGCTGTGTGAACCCCAGCACCCATGGTGCTCTGCTATGGACCCCAAGTTCAATAAGATGACCTCCAATACACCAGACTAAATGGATCTGGAAACTGATGTAATAAACTCAGAGGAACACACAGCAGAATGGACTTAGGTACACTTCAGTTCACAGTGAAAGTTGAAGGCTTTCTAGCAATGGAATGGCAGGAGGAATGGTGGATCATAGAGCTGTGTGTGTTGAACTTGCTCACTGCTGAATGGCACATAAAGAGCCAGGCATTATAGTGTTGGGATCAAACATCTCTCTGGGGAACAGCAGTGGAGCTTTGTTCCCAGCCATTCCAGAAACAGGGGAACCAAGGACCTTCCACAAATCTACGTCCTCAAAGCTGCACTGGTCACAAAACACTCAATGTATTGTCCACAGGATAGGGGAAGCATCAAGAAAGAAAAATTCACTGTTAGAGAGGGGAGCCCTGTGCTGGCATTCTAGAGGTTGGGAAAGGAAGGCAAAACCTCAATATTTTATAGCTTTCAGAAGCAGATTCCTAGGCTGGAATTTACATAAGAACACTGGCCAGCAACCAGTGAATGCATGGTTATAGGCAGAGGTTTAAGCTGCTGTAGACACATTCCACAGAGTAGAAACATAGCAGGCAGCTGTGCTGCAGGCAACTTCCAGGGAGCAGGCTCAACATCCCAGGGAGTGGTCAGCAGGAGCCTGGAGCAGGAGGAAGAAGAAAGAAAGAAAGAAAGAAAGAAAGAAAGAAAGAAAGAAAGAAAGAAAGAAAGAAAGAAAGAAAGAAAGAAAGAAAGACAGGCAATGAATGTGTAGTCAGACCTCAGACTAGAAAGAATAAGAACAACACACGAAAGTTTACAGAGAAGATGCTTGAAAGACCTTTTCTATTTGTCCTGCAAAAACAGTCCATAAGGGGAATTAATTATGGGACCAGAAATGAACAGAGAAGCAAACATGTTTTGTGAGAAAGAGACCCTTGCTGGTAGCCTACACTGTGTAGAGCCATGCAGAGGATCCAGCCTCGGGCACATACAAAGTGCAATCCCAGGAGCTCAGAGGTAGGTAACATAGGATCTGGAGTTCCAGGTCATCCTGACAGACGCCTAAGAATGGTCAATTTTGATAACATCTGGAATCAACTAAAACCCAAGCAGCTGGGCAGCTTATGAGGGATTGTCTTGACCTGAGCATTAGAAGTGGGAAGACCCACCCCTAATCTGGCCAATGTGCTTCCTCAGTGCTTGCCCTTACTCTTGCTGGCAAGTTCATGGGTCTTGAGCTATTCCTTCAACAACATTTGAACCTACTTCTTCAAGATTCCAACACTCACTGAAAAGTAACTGCTCTTTAAAGACTTCCTGGGGACTTCAGCACCAGAATGGGACTGTTAAGATATTCAACCTTGTGAAACTGAACAACTATCTACCAAACTCTTAACTTTTTCACTGGGAGAGAGCCATTGCTGCACTGCCTGAACCACATCCTGCAAGCCACTTTGATAAATTACATATATATATGTGTGTGTGTGTGTGTGTGTGTGATATAATCATATATAAATGATTAGATATAATATATATTAGATATAATATAGATATATGTATTATGTGTCATTGCTGTTCCTTTAGATAATCCTGACTAATACACGCCAACATCCATTTTCTTCTATTTATTAGAATTGCAACAGCCCTTTTATAAAAATCAACAACTAGCAGAATTCCACAACTGACACATGACAGCAGTGGCTGCTGTGACTTAACTTCTGACACGGACCATGACTCGCCACCTTTCTCTTTGACCTTTCTTTTTAAATCTTTGAGTGACAAAGGGTTGTACAGTTCTGGCATCCGTGGCTGTGTCTGACTGCTGAACAGATGCATCTGCTGTAAAGAGCACTGCTTACTCTGGTCCAGGACAAGTGTGACTGCCAGCACCCACACTGGGCATCTCTCATTCCTCCAGGGAAATCCAGAGCCATCCTCTAGCCACCAAAGGTAGCTACACATAATTGGCACACACTTACAAGGACACACAAACACACACACATAAATGAAAATGAAATCTTTAAGAGCAGTGCGATCTGGATACAGGATAAGAGAGAACCAGTGTGCTGGATAAGAGAACAATTGTTCACAAAAACACTCCCTCGGCCCTATTCAGTTCACACACAAAAACATTTAAAAAATAAAACCCATGAGAGGAATCATTGGGCTTTGGCACAAGAGGGATTAGGATACCTGGTTCTTTTTAAGGACACTAGAAAAGTTCTACCCAAATTGGTCCCTGTTGCACCTCAGATGTCCACCATTAAAGCCGTTCATTTGAGTTAAGAAAATTGCCAGTAAGACCTCTATTAAAATGCAAATGTGTTCCCTGGGTGGGGAAACACACTAAATCATTATCAGCCATTAACACTTTAGACCAAATTAGTTTCAGATTTATTAACCAATTACTCAAAGTACCAAAGCTATGCTGTGTCAGACAGGGTGGTGTCAGTTGGTGGCGAAGAGCGGGGATGGACACAAACATAATCAGAATGTCTTGGGCCTGAACAGCCTTACCGAAGGTTTCAGTTTTCACAACTGAAATAAAATGTTACCTTCTTACATTAAAAACATTGGCGAGGCATCCGTTGACAACGCGGATGTGAAGGCCAGGGCACTAAGGTGCTGATTCCTGTGCATCACACCCCTCCGCTGGTCCAGGGGCAGCGTGGAAAACCAGAACATGGAAACCCCCTAGTAGTGCCATGACGTCGTTCCTTCGCTCTCCTGGCCTCGGCATGCACACGGGGCCCTGATCTACAGTTTCCTGATGTTGAAGGTGGGAAATGCTGCAGACGCATTGGAATTTGGATCTTTCCCCCCTGTAGTCCCATTTGAACGAAACTGGCGGTAGACCCAGCTCCAAGCAGCAGAGGGGTCATCCAGGCTCTGCAGCTGGTGTGCTCCAAACTGAAATGTTAGACAGCTTAGAGAGACCATCAACTGTAGCATCTCTCATCAATGGTGGGTTTATGGGATGTCGTCCCATCGTGCTTCGAGAATCATCTCTTCATAAAGGAAGAGTAAGTGTGGAGGGAGGGCAGGCGCTGGCATCCTGGCTTCCAGGAAAGCCCTTTGCATTCTGTAAATCGCCAGGATGCCCCCGCTGCAGTCCTGCCTGAAAAAAGGGAGACAGTCACGCCCCTGAGTGAATGCATGGCTCCCTTTTCCTCAGGACCTTCAGCATCTATATGGAACTCAGCTGCTCCCATGCTTTTGACATCCAGGAGCTTCTTTGTCCCCAGTGCAGCCTAGAAACAAGTCTAAGAAAGAAGGAGAGATTCCAAAGAGATGACAGCCTGGGCAGGGCTTCTTATAACAGCAGGCTGAAGCAGATTTCTTCCTGAACAGTAGGGCTAACACCTGCAGAGAGCCCACACAGTCTTCTGGACCAATCATTTTTTTGAGAGAATGGGTGCTGACCAGTATCTGATTAAGTTTTGTCTTCTGAGTCAGAACTTTGGAGTTGAAAATCAAAAGTACATATTGATGCGAAAGAAACAAATGTGTACGTTGGTGAGGAAGAAACAAATCTGTATGTGGAAAGGAGAGAGAGAGAGAGAGAGAGAGAGAGAGAGAGAGAGAATCACCCAGCCTCCCCCACAAGTTTAAAGTACTCTGATTCCCACATGTGTGTTTTCTTAATTAATCTAAAAATAATTTTTAATAATTTTCTCCATAAACTCTAACAGGGGGATTGTGTTCTAGTGTGAAAGAGGAGTTTCCTAAACTCAAAAAACTTACATATCCTGTACAAGAATCAAAGTCACATCCACTCAAGCAGAGTCAGGCTTCCTAGGAGTACATCACTGTCTTCTGTTCATCTCATTGAAAAAAAAAAATAAGGTTGCATAAAATCCTAGCCAAATAAACGGAAGAAAATATGTGGGGATTAAAACAACTGGCTGTCTGCAATCCAGTGGCCAGACTGCTGAGGGAGGATCTAGAACGACGGCTGCTGACTGTAAAATCAGTCCATTTCCATCTGTGCCATAGAGACTTTGTGTTACTGCCTACCTGAAGCACAACTCAAGTATCAGCAAGGACTGGTGTTCAGAGACTGCAATAAATAAATAAATATATAAAAATGCTGCTTAACTCCTTCAAGCATGAAGAGTTTAGTTCCACACCCAACATGACAGAGATAAGCATAGCCAGCTGCTCTCTGTAATTTTATTGTTTTGCCAGGAAATTAAGAAAAAAGTATAACATATGTCTGTTTTCCTGACATCACTGAACTGGAATATGTGAAATTAACTAAAGCTAAATCTGGCCAACTTGACGTGATTCCATGTTGTTTTGCACCAATGAACTCACAAGTTCTCAGATAATGCCTCGTTGAGAAGTAATGCTGGGTCTATATGAACTCAAACCTGACTTGACTCTAATTGTATCTGCTCACAGTCCTAGAACAATTGCTTCTGATCTCATGATTAAAGCAGTACAAACACAGATAAGCCTCCCACTTATGTCTCCATCTCAGACCTCCTAAGGCTCCGTTCTGGTGCCTACAGGCAGCCTCTTAGAAACCTAAAACTTAATATGTATGGAAACAATGGGCCATAATTTTAAATCTCCAAAATAATTGACATCAACATCTTCATCTTTCCAGTGTTTGATTTGGACACCATTCCATCCCCTCATCTCTTTCTTTTACTGTGATGTTTCTGCCCTCCAGAAAAAGAGCACATTTAGGCATAAGAGTAACTCAGCACTCAATCAAACATCATCCACTTCACAGGCACTAAGTTGCTGGACTCCGGGGCTGTCCTTGCTTCTATGTAGCCTGTTGCCTGTGGGGTCTGTTCTCAGTGGGTGAGCTAGAGTTCTCATTCCAGTTACCACTGTATCATATCAGCCAGGTCTTCCTCTAATTGCTTGGATCTAATTAAGGACCCAGAAGACAGAGGGGGTGGAAATCATGAAATCAAGAAAAGATGTAGAAGCTGGAAGACAAATGGAGTTGGGTTAGGAATTTGGAGCGTGGCATGTGGCTGTTGGTCAGGAGACCTACAGAAACCTGAGATGAACCATATCACACACAGGTCACATGAAGGTCTTGCCTGCAGCTATGGCAAGACACTTCTGTAATTAGCGGTACTCAGAAGAATCTGTAACCACAAAATGATGTCAGCCTCCTCCTGTTTCCCTGGACACAAAGAAGAAATATTAAAATGAGTATATTAATGCCTATACTTCTACTAATTATTTTACATGATATGCTACCCAAGGTAAATGGAAAAGAAAATGTACAAAAAAAGAGGAGTTTAAATAAGTGCCAAGACTTTTTCATTAAATGATTTTATACCAGAAAACCACACAAAACTTCTCTAAACCAGATAGGTAATGGCAGATGATAGATAGATAGATAGATAGATAGATAGATAGATAGATAGATAGATAGATAGATAGATATGGATGGATAGATGATAGATAGATAGATAGATAGATAGATAGATAGATAGATAGATAGATAGATAGATAGATAGATAGATAGATAGATATAGATGGATGGATAGATAGATATAGATGGATAGATAGATAGATAGATAGATAGATAGATAGATAGATAGATATGATACATAGATATAGAGATGACAGATATAGATAATAGAAAGATATAGATAAACGATAGACAGGAGAATATATAGAGATGAATGATAGGTGGTGTCTTAATCAGGGTGAAGATTGCTGTGAAGAAACACCATGACCTAAGGCAACTTGAGGAGGAGAGGGTTTGTTTTACTTACACCTTCATGTGGTAGTTCATCATTGAAGGAAGTCAGGAAAGGAACTGAACAGGGCAGGAACCTGGAGGCAGGAGCTGATGCAGAGGCCGTGGAGTGGTGCTGTTTACTGGCTTGCTTCCCATGGCTTGCACAATCTGCTTTGTAATACAACCCAGGATCACCAATTCAGGGCTAGCACCACCTACAACAGGTGGGGCCGGCCCCATCAATCACTGATTAATATAATGCTCTACAGCCTGATCTTACGGAGGCATTTTTTTTTCAATAGAGGTTCCCTTCTTTCAGATCACTCTAGCTTATGTCAATATGACCTACAACTGTCTATGACAGATGGGTAAGTAGATAAATGTTATAGATGATAGATATAGACAAAAGATACAGCTACAATATTCAAAATCAAATTAAAGAAAATGTTAAATTTACAGAACACCAAGGCATAGCCAATGAAAATACATTTTTAAAGATTCTGCAGCTCCATAAAGATTATTATCTATTGATATAAAGAATATCTTCAGCACACATTTGTAGAGCAGGAATCATAATTTACAGAGCGTAAGCAAGAGGAATGAGGTTCATTTAATCTGTTAGGCTCTCCTGAAAAAGCTCTGAGAGATGAGCAAGGCAGAAAGGAGAGAGCACAACAGAGCAGGGTGTGAGGGGGGAAGAATTAGCAGTGGGAAGGAGCACCCATGTGCAAGTCAGGTTTAAATTCTGTGTCTGTGCTCACGGTACCTCTAGAGCAAAAACCTGTTTTAAAAGGGGGTAAGAGGTTGCTGACTCCTCCGCATCCCAACCTTTCTCAACCCCTCCCGGCTGTTTCAGGTTGCTCCCTGTGCCTCAGAAGCCACACACTGCTTTCCAGCTCAGTTTCTTCGAAAACACAGAATCATATTTTCTTCACATGTTTTACAAGTAAACTAACTCAACTTCAAAAGCCAACTTCTTTAAAGTTTAAACTCTGATGAGAACTATAGAAATCTCTGTGAACTATAGAAATCTCTGCACTGCCTTACAGAATTTGGGAATGTCACATGTTTTTATCCTGTTTGCTCAAAAGCTAACTTTCCATTTACATGATGCTCAATGATGATATTAATTTGATTGGTAAATTTCATTAAGGGCCAGGGTGCTCTACATTATTTAAAGCATTCCCTACATGCATTTGCAATTCTGAACGGATAAGTTACTATTTTCCTTTGAGAGTCCAAACTGTTGCCTCGTACTTTCATAAATGAAAATTTATCTCATTAAAATGATACAGCATGTGAAAAAAAACTCAATCTAGATAGGGATGAAGTATGTACATTTAACTCTGGTATATACTGAGTTTTCACAATTGTTGATGGATACTAAGGGCTCCTATTTACATTTTCTCTATCTTGGATTTTACCTACAAAAAAAATAAGGCATCCTCACAGAATTCAAGTGCTTGCTTAGAGATCATTAAATCTCTTAAAAAGGAGGTCCCTGTGGTGAGCTTAAAATGCTCAGTAACAGGAAACACCACCCCTTGGCCCAGAGTTTGCGGATTTTGAAGTCTTGATGCTGGGCAAGTGCACACACTTAGGAAGGAATTTTCGCCCCTTGCTGTGTTTTAGTAATTGTGTCTAAAGAGAGCAAGACATTTTTTTTTTTTTTTTTGGAAAACATAAGTTCTTAGAAATGTCAGTTGAAGTAGAGTCAGGTAGATCCTTTTCAACCCAGCATCATTTCTGCAGAGGACTAAGAAATGGCACATGCTCTGCAGAAATCATCAGTGCCCACAACTCAGCTCACATCCAAAATACAAGACTTGAAGCATTTCTTTATCAGAGTATATGACTTTTCTGAAGGTTCACACTAGCTAGTGTGATACCGTGACTTAAAACTCCATCAGAAATCTACAAGAGAGATGGTTCTGAGTTCAGAGCATTGGCTGCTCCAGTTGAGGTCCTGGGTTCAGTTCCTAGCACTCACATGACCACACACAACTGCCTGTAACTCTAGTTTCAGGGGACCCAACACCACCTTCTTCCCTCCACTGGCACCTGCATGCCTGTGGTATACACACACACACACACACACACACACACATTAACCTTTACAAAAACTTAACAAGAGACATGTGGATAGTAGAAATTTAAAAATGAACCATAAACCAAAGTCCCCTATTAATCAGAGGCAACAGCACCCTAGTTGCTCTGAGCAGATGTTAACACATTTATAGATCTCAGTTGCCATCTATAAAACTTGCCTTGCCACTTCACTGAAGACAAAATTCATCTGAATGAAACTTTAAAATGGAACGAATCATAGGCTCATTAGTTAGCATCATGAAATAGTAATTTTTTTCTTTTTTATTGATTTTTATTAAGTTCTACATTTGAGGTTTATGTGGGAGATATGCAGAAATAATTGCTAGGCCTAATCCTTGAACCAGCAGCCTAACCAAATTATCACATTACTAATACTGTAACATGTCTCTACCAATGACCTATCCAAATAGAGAGACCATGTCTTCCTCAGTATAAATGTTAATGATTAATAATATATTTGACTTGTTGGAAGATAAACACATTTGATTTCATAGCTCCACAATTGCAATTTTGAATGTTGTGAATGATTGGAACATTCTCTTTATAGTCTACAGCTTGGTAAGAAGCAAGAATAATTCGAGGATTATTAAATTGGCCAAAGCATGACTCTTTCTGCTGCAGCTCATGCAGATGTAATGCCCCTCAATACATAACATGCTTTAGAAATTTCTCCCATGACTAATCATCAGGAGAATGGAAAGTAGAATAAAAATGAGACAACGTCTTACACCGCTTAGGACTGATACCAATGAAGGCCCAGAGATAAGAAGCATGGATAAATGCTTTGGAGAAAGCAGAATCATTTTACGACTATTAGTAAGAATCCAGATTGTTGTGGGCATTAAAAAAACACCACCGTTACAGGCAGTTGTGAGTGTGGTTTTTAAACTCAAAACAGTACCTCCTTTTCTGAGGATACAATGAAGAGATCAGTATCTCACAGAGACATTTGCACGCCTACTTCTCTGGAGCCTTCATCGCAGAAGTCATTTGATGCAAACAACATGAGGGCAGTCCGTGGATGAATGGGTTAAAAAGGGAACTGTGTAGAGACACAAAAGAGCATAGTCCGCCTTTACAAAGAAGGGGGTTCTTTATTAGTGGCAACATGGGTACCTGGAGAATGTTACGTCAAGTGATATAGTGCAGGCACAGAAAATCAAACATGTTATGACGTCACTTAAGGTGGAATGTAAAATCACAATGACTGCATAGACTCATAAAGCAGAGGGGTGTAATCCAAAGCTGTGGTGAGGAATGGAGGAAAGTGAGCGAAAGAAAGGCAGTCAAAATTGTAAGAGAAGAAAAGCTTTCAGAGCTTATGGGCTGTGTGGGAAGGATGGTTTGTAATAACATGGAAACATTTTTAAACTTTCGGTGCTCTTAGCCCTGAGAAGGGGCAGCGTCAGATGACAGGTGAGTCCCTCTCTGACTGATTAACCATTTGCCACATGGTTCTCTACCTGTCTCATTTCATGCATATTTCAGTATTGCACATCTTAAATAGGAAAGAAAGTAAAATAGTCATGGAGAGAAAAGCTAGACATGAGATGTTGTGTTTGTGCATATAATCTATTTAATATCAACACTGATTTGAATGTTATCAAAGTCAGGGGCTAAATATGCTCCTTTCAGTGTTGCACTCTGCAAACTAGATGCAATATATATTTTCTTCCCTTAAGAATTCTGGACCAAGGGAGGGGGCCAGTGCCTGAAAGCATGACTGATCTAACAGACCACTTTAGCTTCCCATTTCCTCTGCACTGGGCAAAGCGCCCTCCTAATTGGAAAGTGAAGAATAGACTGATCTGCCCAGAATAAAGTGATTAGCCATCTTCACGCTCCGCGGATGACACAACTTGATCCTAGCCACTGGAGTATTTCAGAAATGTATGTTTCTCTAAACCTCTTACTACTATTTCTCGGGGTTGTTTTGGAAAAAAAAAAAAAAAAAAAAAAAACCCAAGCAAACAAAAACCAGTGTTTTCTGTGAGCTGCAAAGGTCTGGTTAGCTTCTGTCCTTAGGGCAAAGATTAGTGGTTTCAAGTGGAGAGTGCCCAGGGCTTATCTCTTTTACTGCCCTCTGGTCAGATGGTCAAGGAAGGCGGCTGCACAATACCCAGGTGGAACAGTACTGAGGTTCTCTGGACAGCTGGCAGAGACTGATTTATCTAGGTCATAAAGCAACATTCTTATTGCCTTATGGGTGCATCTGCATCATAAAAACCTATTATAATCTCTCTCTCTAATTGTCTATCATCTATCTATCATCTGTCTATCTATCATTTATCTACCTATTTATCTATATTTATTTATGTGATGCTAAATATTTGGGATGATGGCTAACTGGAGATAATTTCATTTCAATACACAAATACCCAGGATCAATTCCCAGCAACCAGGAGAGCTCTTTTCAAGGAGAGAAGTTGGGCAAACTCATGCAAACCTGGCAGCATGCTTCAGAAAGGGAACCCTCTGACGTATCAAGCAGGGAAGCATGAAAAGACAACTTATTTCTAGAATGCAATCATTAAAGCAAGTCCTGGCCTATGGGGCAGAATCTATTTTGTTTTAATAAATATCTTCCTAAAAGAAGATTAGAAATATTTAAAGTAAATAACAATTGATGTAGCAGGTGACTGAACCATAAGGCTCACCTTTCTGGCTTGGTTTCCTCACTAGTAGAGAAATAATATGAAATCTGCTGTAGGATTTAGAAAGGGGGGAATTGGAGAAATGGCTCTCTAGAGGGTCTGTGTGCAATTCTTAGTGTCGACATGGCATCTAACAACTTTCTCTAGCTTCAGTTCCAGGGAATCAGATACCCTCTTCTGGTCTCTGCCAGTACTGTATGCACATGGTGCACAGACCTATTTGCAGGCACAACCTATATACATAAAATAAAAGTAAATAAATCTTTAAAAAAAATCAGAAGGCAGTATTGACTTCACTGCAGAACCGGACAGGCCCTCCCGTGTTCTTTCCAAAACAAAGTCTAACCGGAAATGGGGCTATTGTCCTTGCACAGTTGTCTAAAGGAAGATTGGAAAGTCTAACCTGGGGATGGCATCATTGCCTGGCCTGAGAGAACTTGAACATTATTCCTTCTATGCCATGCTCCACCACCACAGAAACAGCCTTCAGGAATAATGTATCATGTTGGCAAGGCTAAGATTTTTTTTTTTTTTTTTGGTTTTTGTTTTTTCTAATATATATTGGCAATTAAGAAAAACCTTATAATCTGCCATTTCATAACAAAAAATATAGTTAATACTTATAGGGAAAAGAAGAAGTCAAACATGCCTGCTTCTTAAGCTTTGCCATCCTTTAACTGATGATCACCAAAGTCTCCAGGAAAAGCCTTGATCTTGAGACTGAAACCATGTAATTTCATTTTGGAAAATCAATACCACTGTATCTCATTTTCACAAAGTACCAACTGAATTGCATGTAGTGTATTTATCATCTGCAGAGCTGATGACTGTATGGAAAGCATCAGTGCTCAGTAGACTATATTAGTTATTCCATTTTTCTTATAACATAATGGGTATACTTTAAAATAGGACTGAATATATGAATAACAGATTCAAATGTAATATTCATATGGCCCATAAATAGCTTGGAGTCCATGTACTTCAATGTTGTTATACTGAGAATAGTATCTATGTATCCATAATACTCGTGGACTATTATGCATGTTATAGTATTATGAATCTATAAATGCATTTAGAATTGTTTTGATAAATAATGTGTAACCATTTAAAAAACAGATGCAATTTTTCCAGGGATATTTAGAAGACATATTTTTTAGCTAAAAACTACTGAACAAATGTGGCATCTGGGAAGAAGTAAGAATTGTCAACTTTTCATAATCCGCGCTCGTGTTTGTAAGTCCTGGTAAGGCACAGCACTATAGCAGAAATCGTGACAAGAATCTCGGCTTGGATAAAAATTAGCTGCATTTCTACTTTGAAACATGGCAGTCGTATGCTTCACTCTACAAATCTCAAGAATAATAAGGATGGGAAAAGTAGACCCCAGATCAAAGCAACTGTTACAACGGAAATGACCGGAGTCTGAAACTTAGGTTCAGGCAACTCAGTATGGAAGAAAATATTGAAAAACACCATGGTTTTGTAAATATTTCTCATCCTTTGAGAATGTAATTACATAATTCTCCCTCCCATTTCCTCCTCCAAACCCTACCATGTACTGCCTACCCCCCCCTTTTTTTGAAATTCATGCTGTTTTGCTTTAATTATTCTTATTGTGTGCTCATGTGTGAAAGTGCATATGTGCATGTGTGTGTGTGTGTGGTATGATGTGTGCACCTGAGTGTATGTGTTTGTGTGTGTGTGTTGTGCATGTGTTTGTAGGAAAGAGGCCAACCTGAAGTGCTGTTCCTAATGAGCTGTCCTATTTATTGGGACAGGGTCTCCCATGGACCTGTCCTCTGTTCAGGGATTCCAGGCATCCAGTGCCTCAGTCACATCAGAAACTTAATCTGATTCTGGGGATCAAACAGAAGCACTAATTCTCACTCAGCAACCATTTCACTGACTGGGAATCTCTCAGAGCCTTGTTTAGTTGTTTTAGATAAGGCCTCACTGTGTAACTCAGGCTTCCTTGGACCACCAGTTCCTCTTGCCTCAACATCACTAACTTGGGGATTGCAGCTATGGGACACTACAGCCATCAGCATTTTGTTCTAAAATTAACATATTGTAGACTGAATGAAGAGTTTATCACCTCCATCTATTCTTTGTTGGTTTTGTTTGTTTTGCTTGTTTTGTTTGAGACACAGTTTTACTGTGTAGCCTTGACTGTCCTGGAACTAAATCTATAAACCAAGTTTGCCTCAATCTCATGGAGATCAATCTGTCTCTGCCTCCTGTGATGGAATTAAAGACATACACTACCACCATCTGCCTATTCTCTTCTTTTTTTCACATTTATTTTTTATGACAAAACTAGGTTGTGAGCCCGTAAGAGCAGACTGACCACAGGGACCCCATTTCAGGACCCAGTTTTCAGCGTGCTTTCCCCAACAGCTATCAATACAGTTTGGGTGCTGCTTATCTCCCCAAGGGTCAATTGTCAAAGATTTGTCAACAAAGCTGACAAAATTGAGAATGGCCAACCCTTATGGGACTGAAGGGAGGCCTTCATCTTATCATCAGGGGGTGGTTCCTGGATTTGTGGGACCGTGACTCTTTCCTCACTTCCCTCTGCCTCCTGGCCAGTGGCAGAGCAGCTTTCATTTGTAACCGACTCATGTTTATGACAGCCCCAAAGCAAATGAAACCATCAATCAACCACAGGTGATCCCAATGGACCTGTGGGTAAAAACAAGCCATTTTTCTGTGCCAGTGTTGAGGCCTTGAGGCAGAGCCCAGTGAAGCGTCAGGCCCTTCCATGTCAGCATGGTAGGCTACTGGAATCCCCAGGTCTCTAAGAAGCCTCCGGTAATTCTAACAGCTCACTGCTTTCTCTTTAGGACTCACAAACAACTTCAGCCTGGCTTCTGCATCTGAGAAGAGTCTTCATTGTGGCCAATGAGAGAGAAGCATTGCCCTGAACATTTCGTTACCTGGAGAAGCTTGTGATCTTGCTTGTTTTACCGTGTAATCTCCTCTATGTGCTTGATTAGAATGCAATGGCTCAGGTATAGCTAACAGGGTTTCAAGTCCTACTTGCACTCCCAGCATCTTGTTGACATCAGTGATAGGGTCAGGCTCCTGTCCTAGGGGAGGTCTATTAACATTCTGTGGCAGATGTTAAGTGCCTACCAAGAACAATTAAGAGTCTATCAAAAACAATTAAGAGTCAGGGTTGATGTCTGGTACCTCAAGCAAATGTAGAGACTTTCTTTTGGTTGCCATGGAAATTCACATCCTTAAGACGTCAACCAACTGACAATTGACATGACTCGTAGCACATGTATGTGCCATGTGGGAGGAGCAAATCTGGCAATGAATTACAGGTGATCAACATGACATCTGACCAGAGTATGAGTACAACTACTTAGAAGGCTGAGGCAGGAGGATCTCTTGAATGCCAAGAGTCCAGGGCCAGCCTGAGTAATGCAGAAAGACATAATATGAAAATAAAGGGGGAAGAAAAGGACAAGGAGAGAGAGGAGGAGTCATCCAGATGGAGGAATCCTGAGCTGTGTTGGGTTGGAGGTTTCCAACTGTGACTTCATCACCTAATCTCATCTGCAAGGACTCCCCTGGCTTCCTGCACTTCTCTCTTCCTTCTTTGATCCATTGTAGTGCAGGGGAAAATGTGGATAGTGTGTTTTATTTTTAAGCTTTTTACATCTTCCAAGGACAGCTATTAGGACTGACATTTCTCTTTCAGTAATTAAAAATAGAGCACTCCACCCTGCCACTGTGGTGCATGAATCTTGTGTTTGTTCTCCGGGGCTTTTGCTCCTTCAGCCCACTTCACATCCTCCACTTCCTTTTCTGAAAGGAGAGACTGTGGTCAGAGCTTTAATAAGAATCTAAATAATGCCAACCTGAGGGACAGGGTATTCTGTACCTCATGGCTGAGACTTCTGGTGCTTGCCATCAGAAGCTCCATGGAAGAGACAATCTAGATAATCATCTACAGCTGTTTCCTCCCCCTCCTCCTTCTCCTCCCTCTCCTCTTTTTCTTCTTCCTCCTCCTCTCTCCCTCATCCTACCTCCTCTTTCTCCCCCCTCGTCCTTCCCCTCTTTCTTTACCCCATCATTTTCTTTCTCCTCCTCCTTTCTCTTGCTCCTCCTCTCCTTCCTTTCTTCTCCTTGTCCAGGGATGCCCTGCCATCCCACCGCACCTGTTGTTCTTCCCCTTCCTGTGAGTTTAAGTGCAGCCTAGTGAAGATGTAATTGCACCCAGATCCCACTCTTGGCTGTGTGGAAAGGATCAGGTTAATACATAGATTTCCAAATATGACATTAGATAATAAACACCTAAGACATGTTGAGTTTTTAAATTATTATTAGGAATATAAATAGTTGGTGCACAACTATTTAATGAGTCTTTATGAAAACTACATATTTGTGCTGAGCAGAAGTATATAGGTGAGATAATTGGGAGAAAAATGAGACCCCTCTGGGACAGACTACAATAAGATCAAAAGTTAGTGAACTAGTTTATTAGTAGGGTAACAAGGTGACTTTAGAATTTGCTGTTGCTGAGTCAGGCAAAGAGGGCAGGATTAGAAGTCAGCTGAATGCCCCATCCGCCAAGAACAATGTCCATCACAGTGGGCATGGTCCCACCTCTATAATGGCTGATCTCTGATTATCAGATGCCTGAATTTGAATGTTTATCTTCCCCCGCTACACACACCACATGTTGAAATCTTAGCTTGTGATGTCCATGAATTAGAAGGAGATGATATGAAGATGGCCCCTAATGAGTATGATTAGTGCCTTGATTTAAAAAAGAGCCAGAGTGTTCACTCCTCCTTGCCTCTGTAAGAACATGCAGGGGAAAGGTGTGTCCATGAACCCAGAAGCCAGCCAGCGTTAGAGTCTTGAGGTCCTGGCAATCTCAAGCTGGACCCCTAGGATCCAGAATTATGAGAAATGCTTCTTGCTTCGCATCATCTGTATAGACCATTGCATTTTATTATAGCATCCAAAATGGCATCAATCCACTCAACCAAACACCCAGGATCTCTGATTCCATGTAAAACCACTTTATATCACCCAAGTGTGATAGCAATTAAACAATTTAAGCAAGAGTTACAGAAGCGCAAGGACAAAGAATGCACAAGGAGATCACCATGAATATAATTACACTCTAGTTGGAGCTCACACATATACATCAGCAAACCCTATGCGCAAATAATTCTATGGAGTGGAACTGGAGAAAAAGAACAGAGGTATGGAAGAAATAGATGTTTGAAGGAATTAACTGGATATCATCTAGTGTAGGTTCAGCATTTCAGTGGAGAACTCTGACATCAAAATGCAAAAATCTGTACATGTGTATAGTTCCAAGCACCATCTGTGGACCAACAACATACAAGTTTATTTTCCTGATCTCATCCACCCCCTAAAATCTATGAAGCCTTTCTAGTCATCACAGCAAAACTAACAATCAGCAAGTTTAAGGACAAATCCTCATGTTTGACTTGCAGCTATTGTTTTCCTCCTCTTTTTTCCTTTCTCTAAATCAAATTTAATACCTTGTGCAATATGCAAAGAAATATGAGCACACATAGACACACACATGCACACAAGAACATTCACACATACATATACAAGATTTCATGCCTAGGTGATCCTCCTTTTAAAGATTTTTTAAAAATTATTTCTAATTCTGTGTGTGTGTGTTGCAGTTACTACAGAGGACACAAGAGGGCATGGACCCCTCTGTAACTAGAGTTCTAGGTTGTTGTAAGTCATGTGATGTGGGTTCTACTAACTAACCTCATGCCCTCTGCAATAACAGCATGATAATAGTAAATCAGATAGATCTCCAGCACCAGACTTTCAATGTTAGGTGGAAACAATTCATGCTTGTATTTTGGGTTAAATTAAAGCATACATGTTAGGTATGATAAGGTATGTACTTAATTGTCTTTGTTTTGTCTTTCAAAAAACTTGTTTAAAATAACTGGGTCCTGATTTATTGTCTCAGAGATTGTCGAGACACTGTTATATTTCAGACTACAGATTTTGAAAGGAAAGGACCACTTTGACTATCAACTGTATTTGAGAACATAACAAGAGGAGATGCTGAACAAATCTGGGGTCCTCTGGTTATTTGCTGACTTGGTAGCCTGTCTTTATTTAGATTTAAACCACTTAGCATCTTTCTTACCTACTCCAAATAAAACTCAAAAGCCAACTTACTTTAGAAATTCTTAAGAAGTAATAAAGCTGAAGAGAAAGATATCTAAACATTAATGATTTAAATAAACCTGTTCATGGTGGCTTTAAGAGGGTGCTTAGTTGAAATGATCACCTGTCTGAGAGACAAAAATCCTTAGATATCTCCACTAGCCTGGGATGAAAACCAACCACTGTAGTTCAAACACCTTGAATCAAGGAGTTGGCACTATCAGAGATTAAGAAGGGGGCAGGGTGTCATTGCAGAGAGAGCATGGGGCTCTACTTAAAGCTGCCAAGAGTAAGGTTACTTCAAGGCCTGCCAGACCTCCGCAATGATATCCAAATTGGCATCTGGATTTCAAAGGAGACAAATCCTGGAGATTTGGAAGGTGTTTGTATGCATACTGATCTGGATCAAAATCACACAGGAAGTGAGCAGAAAGGGCATAAAGGCACCCATCCTCACATATCATTATATTTGGAATAAGAAAAGAAATAGGACTTGTTGATGGGTAAGGAGACTTGGGAGTCAGAGGAGATCAATGAAAGATGATTTTAAAACATAATTACAAATGATGAGTTTATGTTTAAAAGGAAAGAAAACAAGAGCAAAGAATTTTAGGGCTATCTCTATCTACTTAGTAAGATACAGTCAGCAAGGCTACATGAGACTCTCACCTCCTCCAAAGTGGACAAGCCAGTAACACAAAATTGAAAAAAGAAATGGCTGTTATACATATGAATATGATCCTAGATGATCTACACAGAGATGGCCACTGTGGAAATCCAAGCATCACAGGATGCAGAGGGTTCAGGGGAGGATGGCATGGGATGGGTAGATGGTCAGAGGGGAGAGAGCATTGGATTCTTTAGAGTTTTACAGCAGTGGAGCAGCCACAGTTAAGGGGAATCCTGGAAGAGAGGTCAGAAAAATAATCCCTCACAGCATACTTTTCTGCTGCTGAGAGGGATCCATGAGGTATTTAGCATGCAGCTAGGGAAAGAAAACAATTAAGGATACCCCTTCTACCCCCTCCACACATCACCAGTGAATAGGCAAGAAGGCTCATGGTCCTATCTGTTGGATGTATCAAAGGCTAATTTGTTTCTTGCGAGTACCAATGGCTTTTTCAAGTTACACTCACTATAAGAACTTCCTACTGATCATAGGTGTGGGCTTCTGAATGTAAAACATGGACTCTACTTACCAATTATGATAGTAAGAATTTCCACCGTAGTCATTATAAAACAAACAAAAAATCCATAGCCATAGCCATGAACACTAATGAGTTTCATTTTCAAAATCTTAGAGTTTTGAACTAGAGTTGTACCCTCATCTTTTGGCTTCTCCCCACCCACATCCATCTAGATGTGCCTGCATCTAGAATGAGTTTCATGCATCTTTCTCTGTGTGCGTCTTTCTCTCTGTACATGCCCCTCCCTAAGTCTTTCAACACTCTTGTGTCCTGACCTTTACTTTGTAGCTAAAACAGAGGCCCCTGATAGCCCCTAATAACTCCTGTGTGCAAAGGCTAAGCAGGTGGACACAGACAACTGATCCAAGTTATCAGACTCCACAGGCAGTCTTTCCCCTCCAGAAAATACTAAAATTAAAAATGACCTGAAACGAGAATCTGAAACCTGCATGCTAAACGAGGACACCTGAAGGACTGCCATATTAAAATCTTAGTGGTTCTTGGAAGCTTCCTACAAGTTTCCTTTGTATTCCCGCAGGCTGAGAATCTATTCCCACTTGCCTGTAGTTGGAAGGCTTCATCTCACAGCAACCTATTATTTAAACTAATAACAATAATAACCTATGCTAAATTCCTGTCCTGCCACACAGTTTGATTTCATTTGTCCTAACAGAAAGTGACCTTCAGAGCCAAACTGATTTCCTGACCACCCAGGGCAGCAAAGGGCAGTAAACCAAGATTCTGCGAGTTGACAGCCACATCCAGGCTGTTGTGCCTGTATTCTGCCTGTGTTCTTCTCATTACCAGGTGGAGGTGGGCTTCCCTTAGCAGTCCACGTCATGGTTAGCCACTGAGATGATCAAAACTGTTCAGGTATCTTATAGATTTGTTGTGTCCAGTCCTTCAGGATTTAGTGACCTCAAGCAATAAACATACATGGGAATTCTTTGCAGGCTTGTGAATGTCTATACCCACTCATTCAGCAAACATTTATAGGAGCTTGAAGAATACAAACCCTGTTAGGCAGTGCAAAAGAGAGTGGGGTAGTGAGGGGAAGCAAAGGTGAAAACAACATCATTGCCCACCCCTCCTTTTATGTTCTTGGAGAAGAGCTGCACTTCTTTAAAGGAATTAACACCCCAGACAAAAGATGCTGATAAAAAGGAATCCAGGGATGGAATGCACCATGCAGATACCATGGCCAACAAGAAAGAATAGCAGCCATTCAGCTTCACTCATGCAACTTTCCCATGATGCCCACCTGGGAACAAAAGGGAACAGCAGAAACAATAATTGAAAATAATGTCTGAAAAAGAAATACTTTGCTTAGGAAGCTCTGGTGTTTTAGAGGACATCACTGTTACACATAGAAAGAGAAATTCTAAAATAGCTGAATTTGCAGAAATAAAGAGTTGTGACCCAGGCCAGGAATGTTTCGTGTCCAGGTACTGGACAGAGGGCCACAGAAGGAGGAGCTAACACAATAGTCACCTAGAGGGATGGCATGGAAGAGAAATAACATTCCACACCGCAGTGGTTGCAACAGTTCCTAAGGACTACAGTGCCTCAATAGTTAGATGTTTTGCATATTACTAAAAGGAAGAGATTTGTTTGAAATGCCAATTTCTCTGATTTGATTATCATATACTATATTCATAAACCGGAATACCTAATAATAGTCTATAAATATATACATTTATTATTTATCAATTAAATATAAACACACTAACCAGGCACGGAAAACTCTTGCAATGTCAATACTAGGGTGTCTCAGGCAAGGGATGACTGTTTGAAGGTCAACTTGATTCACAGGATAAGACTGTCTCAAAAACCAAAACCACATCATTTTTTGTTACTTTCCAGTTGCTCTGATAACACTGTGACCAAGAAAACTTACAAAAGAAATTTGTATTTAAATTGGGGCTCACGGTTGCAGGGGTTAGCATCCACGATCATCATGGCAAGGGTTGGGGAGCATGGCAGTAGGCAAAAGGCCTGGCGCTGGACCAATAGCTAAGAGCTCACCTCTTGACCCACAAGCAAGAGGCAGAGAGAAAGAGATAACTGGGAATATTGTAGGCTTTTTGAAATCTCAAAGTCCACCCCCAGCGAAATACCTCCTCTAACAAGGCCATGCCTCCTAATCCTTCCTAAAACATACCACCAGAATTTAACCGACCATTCTAATATATGAGCCTATGGGGGCTATTCTTATTCAGACCACCCCCTTCACACACATCCACATACATAAATTAAGAATGGTATTTGCAACAACAGCTGAGATCAACAACAACATGAGACATCCTATTACAACAGATCTCTCAGGGAGGAATTATCCAGGACCTATGAGAAACTCAAACAGTAGGGTAATCTAATTAAAGATTCGTAAATTCTCTGAATTGTCAGCCTCAAAGGAGGGCACACAAGAGCCAAGGGGTGCGGGGCAAATCCTCTCCTTCAACCATCAGAAAATAAGACCAAATCTCAGTGAGAAATGCCTCAGTCCAAGATCGTGTATGCTGTAGAGGGACAGGCAAATGGGGAGCCTTAAACATCACCGAAAGGCAAAAAGGAAGCCCCGAAAACAGAGCAGACACTCTGATTTGATTATTATACAAGGTATCGATGTATTGAAATTTATCATAGTGCACGCACACACATTCACACAGGTATATGTATATATATATATGTATATGTATAACACATATAATGATGTAATACATAATTCTGTATATAATTTTGATGGTTCAATTCAGAACAAATACAATAAACAAATAATTTTAAAATACATTACCAATGAAATCTGCTTTAACACAAGAGCAAGTTTGTTATTCAGGTAACTCTCAGTCTAACCAAAGCTTTAGAATAATTACGTTAGAGGAAGATGTGCAAGATTTACTATTGTGTAAAAAGGAAAGAAGGATGTACAGGAAGCCTGGGATGTGGGAAGGAGGGAGGCAGGGGAGAGGAGGGAACTACCAACTAGAAGCTGTTATGTCCATGTCTTGGCTGAGGCAATCCCCTTAGAAAGCGACAGCACGTCTCACCCATTTCACCTTTCACCTCTTTTTTCTTTCTTTCTTTCTTATTTATTTATTTATTTATTTATTTATTTATTTTATTTTTTGGTTATTTGAGACAGGGTTTCTCTGTAGCTTTGGAGCCTGTCCTGTCACTAGCTCTCGTAGACCAGGCTGGTCTCCAACTCACAGAGAGCCATCTGCCTCTGCCTCCCGAGTGCTGGGATTAAAGGCCTGCGCCACCACTGCCTGACCCGTTTCATCTCTTAACAGAGAAGAGCCCAAGAGCTCAGGTGTGGCTTCAGCACAGACAGCACAGCTACTGCGTCCATTTCTCAGATTCCGTTTGCAGCATATTTGGAGATTCGCTTTATTCACCCCGTTTCCCATCCCTCCTAACTATGACTAACCACAGGAAATACTGACAGATCCAGGAGAGGAAAATGAGAAAACAAAACAGAGTCCTTACGGCTGTGGCTCTGTTGCTAATGTTCTTTTCCTTTGTTTTGTTTTGCTTTCTGGCCACCCTGGAAATATGTATTCCTCCGTCAGAGGATGGGTGACGTTGATTTGATGAAATTGAAAAATTAGAGAAAAGCTAAAGAAAAAGTTTCATACTAATAACAAAATGCTGGGAGCAATCCGTCTACATCCCCTCACACATCCAGAACACCAGTGAAATATCAAAATGTGGGAGTTGCTTTCTCCCCAAACCAGCGGAGGAAACATGGGGAAGCAGAGAGCAAAGTTTGAGTCCGCACTGGTGACGGTACTAAGTATTTCTTTATAACATAGCTTCCCTTTGGCGCATCGCAACAGTAAGCTGTGCTACAATAGGATACCGCCTAAGTGGGGCCTTTTCAATGGATTTACCTGCAAAACTCCTCTTAAGGATACAAAGATGTGATTTAATTTTCTCACTTGCAAGACTTTGATGAAACCCTTTAATGGACACAGTAAACTGTGCCAAGCAAACAAGCAAATTCCCGTTTAAAGATGTGACTGACCCATTATAGACCACTGCACAGTGACTTGCAACATGCTACATATTCTGCACACATTGGCACAAATTCCCTCTAATCAGCTTTAGCGAAGACCCAAAGGGTAAAATTTTATTGGTATTTTCTGGCTCTGAAGTTTGTTTATATGTATAAACACTCTAATTCTTGTTATTCCAAGAAATACGCTTTGAAAAGACAGGAGACCTTTGGGGGAGAACAGTAGGTGAACGCTGAACGTGGGATAGGTGTTCCTTTACAAAACGTGACCATCGTGAGTAGGTCTTCACCTCCAAGTGACTAAGGATACTGACTTTTGCCTTTTATTGGGCAGTGATATTTGGATCTCATTTTGTAAGCACACAGCAAGGCTAGAAACAATTTGAAGAGAGAGATGATACCGCCCGTTTAGGCTATGAGGCTGTCAGTCAGTGGACCTTGAGCAACTAGACTTTCCCAGGAACCTCAAGCTTGGGAAAGTTGAAGCTAAAGCTAGTTGACAGCCAGGAATTTGCCCCAGGAAGGGATTTCACACAGTTCTAGCAATTTGTCAGACCTCAGAGCAGGAGAGATTGGAATCCAGACAATGATGAATCGATGATATCCAGGACCCACAGTCAGCATAACTGTTTGGTTATGTACTTCTTCTGTACTCTAAATAATATTAGAACTACAGTCAAGAGACCAAAGATAGACTTGAGAGCCACTGTAATGCTTTATTTAGTCCCCTTTCCAATGTGGCTACATGGACTCAGTCCTCTTCCTTTGCTCCTTGTCTCTGTAAGAGGTACATGGAGTACTGATGTCTGTCTAGCTGTTAGAGTTTTTTGGCCCAAACTCTAAGAGCTCTACTAACAACCTGAGACAAGAGGACCATTCGAGCTAAGATGCTGACCACTGTTTTCAAAGGTGCAGAAAGGATTGGCAGTTCAGAAAGTGAAGTTTTTCAGGTCTTTTTCCTCCTTCATTTCTCAGGCATCCTCAAGACCCTGATGCCTCTGGTCTTGGTTCTATTGGCTGAACTCTTGCTTGCTAAAGATTAGCTAAAGATTATGTTTGTTTGCTTTCAACCAACAGCAGCTTCAATACTCGTTTCCCTGCAGAGGCCTGGCTTGATAAATCACTTCTCGTGCCCTGGGACCTGGGCAAGCTTTGGTTTGGATGCCATACAAGGTTGTTGGGGAGCAGAAACATTGGAGTATTTGAAATTACATCCAAATAGATAGAGAACAGACTGGTCCCACAGTGTTCCTCTTTAAAGTCTGGAAATGAGAGGCAGAAAGATTCCCACGGGCATTAGCAAAAAATGTGGAAAGCCAATCTCCCTCAACCATTGGTGCGCTGTTGTTCTTTTGGACAGTCTCTGCTAGCACTAAGTGTTCAAGGTCAGTGGACATAGTGCCACACAGGAAAGATGGATGTTCTCACATTTGTAACCCATGGACTTTTCAATGGCCTCTCAAATGCCAGCCACCGAGTTACCCAAGCAGGATTGAAACGTGGATACTTTGTTACCACAGAAATCAGCTTACTACTATCAATTCACCTGCCCCAGATAAACTTCAGGTGTCAACATGGGGGAGGATTATTGGGCAGATCTACAAAATTTGCAGGAAGATAGATTCCTTGCGAGATGTTGAACTTTCTGGAACATTTTAAACCAATTTAAAGTAAAGGTCATGATAATGTCTCTTTTTTTCTCTTTTTAATATACCCTCTCTAGGAGCATACACACACCCATACCAATCACTGAAAGACATATGAAATACAGGACTCAGAGTGATGAGGGAAACATGCCAATGATTAAGATACTGACAGCTGGCAAGGAATGGTGCCCACTCTGAGCCAGTCTCTGAACATTTGACATAATTAGCTTCTGCCCTGGAATGTCCCTATGAGAAATGGCCTCTTAGCCTCCCTCCTCTATGGAGGATTTGAAATTTAGAGTTACATGTGACATAGTTCATGGTCATGGTGCCCGAACCTTAGCCCTGGCTTTTGCTGAACACAGTGCATTTGGGTGAATATTAGGATAGAACTATGAGCCCCATCCAGGAGAGAAAAGCCATTCACTCTCATGATGCGGCCTGGGTCTGCTGCTGTAACAGCAGATCTGCATGGAGTTCCAGGCTGTCTCTGACCTCCGGAGGGTCTTGCCATCCCCTCATGGTGGATACCTACTTCTGACAGGTAAGCAGTGGCTTCTCTAAGCTGTGAGCAGGTATTCTAGTCCTGATACCTCCTGAAGCCCAAAGTTCCCATCTCAAATCCTTCACCCTGAGCTGAGACCAGGAGAAATGAAAGAAGAAGCCTTGGGTAAGAGCTCAGTCAGGGGACTGAAGTAAATCCTGAGTATCCATGTAAAAAACTGGGCATGGTGGTCCATTCCTCTAATTTCAGGGCTGGGGAGGTAGAGACAGGCAGATATCCGGAACTTACTTGCCAGTCACACAGAAAAACAGTGAGTTCTAGATTTACTGTGAATCATGGTCTCAAAATGTGAGGCAGACCATGGTTGAGGAAAGTACCTAGCATCAACCTCTGACCTCCATATACACGAACACTTGTGTGTGCACTCATACATTAGGATTGAACCTTTCTCTCCAGATGGTCCGTTCAACTCTGGAGGTAAACAAAGTGTCATATTCCAGGGTCAGTAAACACTTGCAGGATTCTCAAAGGCTGGGGAGGGGACTCTGAGAAGCCCAGCTGGAGAGAGACAGTTAGGACCATTGAGCTGCCTACAAACGCCATGTGGTTCCAAGCCTGCAGCTTTCCTGAGTGTCACTAGTGTCAGGGGGACTTTTATAGTGATGTAGCTGTTTCTGTGAGCCATTCCTGTAAGGAACCCCTCAAATATACTCCTGTTAGTGACCCGATAAAAATACATTGCTTCACCAACGGGGAATTTGGTGCAATGAGTAAGGGTTGTGTTATTTCCTGTGCCCAGGAAATGTCTCTCACTCAAATGCAAGTACTCACAAAAACTAGAAGAAGAACAAGGGAATTCTGGCAAATTTATTTTCTTATCTCATTCCCCTTCAGGAAGCTCCCTGCCTTTATTCTTAGTCACTAGATAACTCAATGAGGCACCAAGATGGGGGGGGGGGGATTTCAAAATGGAGAAATTTTACATGCTGAAGGGGAAGATAGGAATCCTTGCTTCTCCCATGAAGAATCTTAATAACTAGAGAACAGAGTTAAAAGTTGCTGGACAACACACCACAGAACAGACCTTGGTGCTGCAAGAGAAACATCTGGAAAATGAATAGTCTAGTTAGAGCTTAAGGCCAGATATCAGGTTCTGAGTAAATGATTAAAATGTAATTTTTGAGAAAATGAGTTGTGTAACTAAAGAGAAATTTTAGGAAAAATGTTGTTTCCTTAAACAGTAGAGGGAATTTTTTAGGTGATAGCCTCACTGTGTCTCAGGTTAGACACTGTGGAATTTGTAATCCTGGGACACAGCACATTCCTTGATGTCTAGATCCCAAGTCACTCATGAACTAGTACACCAAACAGAATCCTAATTACACGTGGCAAACTTGAAAACCCACAAAGAAGTGTTGCTAAAGACAATGGAAATACTCTCTGCTCCACTGTTTTCTAGCTGTGTCCTCCGAAGGTCCTTTAGAGAGGAGTCTATGATGAAAGACTGAAAAATAATGGCTATCTGACACATTTCTAAAGCTTATTTTAAATCTTACAAGGATATATGACCAAGGGAACACACTCCTAGGGCAAAGCAGAGACGATGGTCCCCAGTTACCCCTGCAAAGTCTATCTTCATTTGTAGCCACTGGAACCAAACCCTCATGCTATCAACCCAGCACTGAAGTTCAGAAGGACAACCATTTCTCAGGCTAATGCTATCTTCTACTTATATTAAATATGTTTATATTTACATCAAAATAAGCTCCTAAAACTGTTTAAAATGTGCAACTGAAGAATATTTTCTTTCAGACATCATAAAACTAGGCCTACAGTGTCGTTTTTTATTTTTATCAAAAACTCATAGAAATAGTATCCTTTGACATTGACGTTTAAGGTTCCAGTCTTAATTAACTTTATTGCTCTAAAATGTGAATTAGAATCAATCCGTTATTTGAAGACATCAACAAAGGAACCTGGGGAGCTGGGTAGCTCAGCACAAGGAACACATTGCTACATGTCATACACAGAACTCTAGTGTTGACCTGCAGCTCAAACCTACGAATCCAAAAGAAAACAAGCATTCAATAAATTGATTCTGACTGTGGGTTCTGCCCTAAGGCCTAAGATGCCAATATCCAGAGGCTGTAACACAAGCCTAATCTTAGCGTATCTTGGGTGAATATCTTGTAGGAAGAGGTTCACATATGTTTCATCATATCAATGGAATAGAAACAAGGTTTATGCTAACATGAACTTCACTTTGAAAGCTTCCTGAACAATATGTTGTTAAGATCACAGGTGTCTTAAGACCCAGGTTTGCTCATTTCCCCCACTGTAGGATCTAATTAAGCCACACACATTGCACCTTACACTTAGAATAAAACAAAAATAGATTTGTCTTTCTGTTATTTTTATTCTTCCTGTCTCGCCTGTAGTCATGCCTTCCACACTAAAGAAGGGGCCCTCCATTGCATGTCTCCGCCACCCTTTTGGCATTATCAGTGATGTGAGTTTGAATCCCGACAGCACACTGTAGAGTACACTCAATGATAGGAATCAGTAAGATGACCATGACAACACCTTTGATAGCAAACCCATCTTGAATTAAGTACTTGCCATGTCTCTTAGTCGGTACCATGCCAGGATGACATCGATTTTACAGATAATAAAGATAGTATGAAGTCTTAGAATCCCCACAGATATTTGCAGGGATTGAGAAGAAGTTTTATTATACTTTAATCTACAGCCATGCACTCAATCATAGACAACTCAGAAACAGTCAAAACATTGTAGAGGCTCAAGGAGTCCAAGAGTCATCTGAAACATAAATTTGAAAGAGGTTTAGGGATCAATGTGTAATGAAGCAAAGAACATTCACCATTAGCTGATGTTGGGACGTAGACAACCAAGGAAGTCATGACCATCCCAAGATCTCATGGAGAAACACTGAGCAGGGAAGGGGAAACAGTTACCCCATCCCTCATTCTCTGAAGTAAAGTCTACCTGAAGTACTAAGCACAGTCTTGGGATGTACTCAGAGGATTATATTTAGAAGGAACAAGCATCGTGAATGACAGATCTATCCTTTCTGGCTGCAAATATGTGTAAGAATGTCTGAAAAGAAAGTGTTTTGCTCTCAAAGCCATTGTCAGCGCAGCCTATTTCCAAAGGGGAGGCGAGGTAGAAACAAACAAGACAAATAAGAGTGTGGAGTACAGAGCTCAAGGCTCTGTCGGGAAGATCGGCTTCCTAGTCATTCCCAGGTGATTCCTATGCATTTTTTTTTTTTTTTTTTTTTTTTTTGGATTTTTCGAGACAGGGTTTCTCCGTAGCTTTTAGTTCCTGTCCTGGAACTAGCTCTTGTAGACCAGACTGGCCTCGAACTCACAGAGATCTGCCTGCCTCTGCCTCCCGAGTGCTGGGATTAAATTTTAAGTTTGCAAAGCACACCCTTAAGACACCAAATGCACCATCGACAATATAAGTATTGGCAATGCCAACCCGTTCCACTTATTCTTATCTGTAAGATAAAATTGGACCTCTCTCTCTCTCTCTCTCTCTCTCTCTCTCTCTCTCTCTCTCTCTTTCTCTGACCAAACACTATTCAATAAGAAATGACTACATACAGAAAAAGTTTGTTTCTATTTCATCAATATTATGGATATATTGTCATCTTGTGGCAGTGCTACTTCCCAAGTAGAGATGAACCATTTTAATTTTAATTTACAATCTTAAATTGGAATGCACTTTATTGTAGGCTACTCAGCTCATTCTTGTTAAAGATGTCACTGTGAAAATGACACACACGGAAAAAAGTAAACAACTGAGTGGTACATTGGATGCCCAATCGAAACAGAACAGCGGGAGCCACAGACCCTTCTGCAGTAGAGCATTTGGCATAGCGCATTTTAAGCATTAGTTGTCTGTTCATTCATAAAACGAGAGGGTCCATCAGCACTGCCTGAGTCAATCTGGAGACCAAACATCAGTGAACCTGGCTCAGGATTCTGTCCTCCAGAACTGCAATAGAAAGGCGTACGTAATCAGGCACCAACATTCCTGTCTCTGGAGCCCCGCAGCTAGGTTCCAAGTGTGCCGTTCAGTCTTTCGTGGCACAACTAATGACGATAACCACTACTGGATTGTGAAGCAGTATATGGGAAGCTATCCAAAAAGAAATATGTCACAGAAAGTAGCCAAACTTCTCACAGAGGCAATTATATCCTTACAAAAGCAAAACGTGTGTGGCCACCTGGAAGAAGACGAATTTCAGAAGAGGAAATTACTCTGCTACCTTGATTCCTATCACTGTGCTGAGCAGAGAACAGGCCTAACAAGTCAATAAGAATGGGTCAGATGGAAATTTTCCTCCTAAAACCTAAAGCATAGAATCCTTAAAACAAAACTCTGTCTCACAGAATGACCAGCATAATTAAGTGACCCAGAAGATAAACAGGTACGTCATCTTGCCCCTCCTCTCCCTTTCCAGGCTCAGCTCAGTCTTGGTTGAGAGCAAAGATGGGTTGGCTGGTCACGGGGTTGTATCCCTACTATTCTGACTTTTATAAGCCTATGTAATATTCTCACTTAAGTATCTAGATAAAATTAATAGAAGTTTCCCTAGGATATAAATTAAATCTCCTTGCACTGTAAAGTTCCAGCCCAAATCCTCAATACATAGATAGAAAGATATATAGATATATAGATATATATAGACAGATATATATATGATAGATAGATAGATAGATAGATAGATAGATAGATAGATAGATAGATAGATAGATAGATAGATCATATTCCGTGGTCTTGAATGACTCTGCAAGACACTCTAGTTTACATCACAGAATAAAATCAGTGTTTCCTCCTCTACATGACCCAAGTTTCCCTTCCCATTTTCCCCCACCCTGAGATTGTTCTGCCCTTTTTTTTTTGTCCCTAGACTCATATCGCCCTTCCATCTTTTTCTTCCTTTCCGCATTATTCCTTCTTATTGTTACTCCAATGACTTAGGTTCTTTAGCCTTATTAAGTCTCTATTCCACTCAGGTTCTGAGTGTCATTGCATCTTCTGTACTTCTCTGCATGTCTATTCTAAAGGCTTAAAGATGGCTATGGGTAAACCACAGTGTTCTCTCTCTTTTCCATGCCTGTAGCAGGATTTCAGTGCCGGATCTTGGAGCCTGGGTGTAGTTCAAGTTGGACCAAGTAAACCTTGCTTAGGAGGCCTTTACGATGATTCAGAGAGACAGCTGTGCCCTGTGACACCAACAATCCTTCAGGCTGAGAGTGTGCTCATCGAAGCCAGCTTCCTGGGGTCCCTTTCTTATATTTCTCTGACCAATTTTTATTTTTATGTTTTTATTTATCTTTCATATATTACATCCCAACCACAGTTCCCCTTCCTCTTCTCCTTCTAGTCCCTACTCCCCTACCTACCCTCTTCCCCAGATCCATTCCTCTTCTATTTATCTTCAGAAAAGAGCAGTCATTCCAAGGATATCAAATAAACATGGCATAACAAGTTACAATAAGATGAGACACATACCATCATATCAAGGCTAGACAAGCAAACGCAGTAGGAAAAAAAGGAGTCCCAAAAGCAGACAAGTCTCAAAGACAACCCCAGTCCCACTGTTAAGAGTCCCAAAAGAACACCAAGCTACACAACTATAATATATGTGCAGGAGATCTAACTTAGACCCATTCAAGATCCCTGATTGTCCCTACAGTGTCTGAGGACCCCAATGAATCCTGATAAGTAGATTCTGTGGGCTGTGTTCTTGTAATATCCTTGATCCCTCTGGCTCCCACACTCTTCCTCCTTCTCTTCTGTGGGATTCCATGAGCTCTGCCTAATGTTTGGCTGCGGGTCTGCATCTGCTCCTATAGGTACCTAGATAAAGCCTCTCTGATGATGATTATGCCAAGCTCTTGTCTGTGAGTAAAGCAGGAATCATTTCATTCACGTTTTGCTTGTTTGTTTTCAGTTATGTGTGGCTCTCTCTGCTTTATCCTATTCTTTGCATGTTTCTCAGACATTTGAGATTCCTCAGTTGAGAATTCTGTTTAGATCTGCACCCCGTTTTTAATTGGGTTATTGATATCTACTTTTTGAGTTCTTTATATATTTGGATATTATTAGTCCACTGGCAGATGTGGAGTGGGGGAAAATTTTTTTCTATCTATAGATTGCTGTTCTCTTGACTGTGTCCTTTGCCTTACAGGAGCTTTCCCGTCTTAAAAGGTCCCCCCCCCTTTTTTTTTATAAATTTTTAAATTGTTGGTCTTAGTGTGGGCACAACTGCTGCTATTTTTCCCTTTTCTAAGCATCTCGGTCCAGGCCAAGGGTAGGGTATGACTGAGGGTCACCCCTGCCCTGCAGCAGCAGCAGTAGTGACTCAAGCACAAACCAGGAATGGATGCTTGACCACAAAGTTTATTATGCTACCTATGTGTCATCCTCTTCTGTGTTTGTAACAGGACATTCATGTGTACTTATATATTACTCTCACTCCAGCCTTTCAAATGCTCTGCCTTCACAGACATTGGTTTGCTTCTAACTTCAGTGGCCTTGTGTCTCTATTCTGTGCTGTTTGACTGCACAAAACATGTTCTTTGTAGACACCTGTTTCTGCTTGTTGTAATACTGTGGATAAGCTAAGCTATGGGCTCAATTGTTCTTGGATGGTTAAGGGCATAAAGATGTGGGAAACACACAATAGAATGTCATTCTCACATAAAACAGAGAATTTTGTCATCTGCTAACAAAACGGAGAGGGCAGGAGGTCATTGCGCTGTATGGAATAAGCCAGAAAGAGAAAGAAAAGAGAGCAAAAGCGAGTATATACCATTACACTCACATGGAATGAAAGTCTATCTAAAGAAAGAAGAGTATAGACAGATGTTACCAGAGACAGGGTGGGACAGGGGTGAGATGGGGAGAGGGAACCAGAGCATAGAGAAGGAATAACACCTGCATTCAATTGTGTAGCTGAGTGAATATAACTCATGAAAATATACAATTCACGATAGCTGAAGGGAGGGGTTTGAATGTTTCTAACACAGACTGATCAGTGTTTTAGGTGATGGAATGACGCCATGCTGATGTGTATAGCCCATACTTTGCACATGTGTTGCAAGATCATTCTGTATTGCAGAAAGATGTAGAGCTGTCAACTTAAATTTTAATTTTTGTATGAGGCATTATATATTTTTACATAGGTTTCATTGGAGGACATAAACTTTATGTGTTCTGCCTATAAAACTAGGAGACTCAACGATTTTAATGCAAGCAAATCACTGACAGATATTTAGTTGATGGCATCAGACGTCTCTTGGACAGCACACCATGAGAATACTTTAATTCTCAATTTTAAAAAGGATAAGGTTGTTTGACCTTATCGGGTAGTGTTTCATGTAATGTTTTTCTTAGATTATATTTAAAGTATTCTTTATATAAGCTAGTAAAAATCAGATTCTTGGTCACTGGAACCTTAATGAAAGATTCACTGATTCCCTTCCAAAAAGTTTTTTTTTTAAAAAAAAAAAAAAAAACTATTCCTGAAAATTTTAAATAATTAAATATTGTGCTCATTAGATTTTTGTTCACTTCATACAAAGTGTGGTCATCTTGGAAGAAGGAAACTCAATTGAAAAAAAATACTTCCATTGGATTGGCCTGAGGGCATTTTCTTGATTAATGATTGATGTGGGAGGACTCAGCCCACTGTGGGTGATGTTACTTCTGGGCAGTTAGTGGATCCTGAGTTGTTAAGAAAGCAAGCTGAGAACACTATGAGAAACAAGCTAGTAAGAAGTTCCCCTTACTGTCCTCTGCTTCAGTTCCGCCCTCCAGGCTCCTGAGCTGAGTTCTCTTCCTTCAAGATGAACTGTAAAATGAAATAAACCTGCTTCTTTGGCCAGCATTCCCTCTCAGAAATAGAATGCCAGCTAAAACAGCTATCCTTAGAAATAAAGGTTGAACTTTATCAGTTCTAATTCTATAAAAGTCCAAACCACAATCTGAGAACACTGTACTTTGATGACTCCAGATCAAATGCATTTAAAACATATTTACAACAAACATCTTCTTTCATATAAACTATTACATTGAGTTAAAATACATTCATTTTAGGCAAACTAAACCTTTTTGGTAAAGAAAATATTGAGAGGGTCATAACTGTTTTATAAAAAAACTTAAAAATAATGCATGTAAAATAATTCATGTCTATATAAATAAATTCTAAAAATGCAGCTTTAGTTTTATCAATATGCAAAGCTATAGATATGTTTATTTTACCGTATTCCTAGCATTTACTGTAGTCTGATGAATTTCACAATTTTTATTTCTAAAAGGCAGAAATGTTATGCAAGTGTAAATTAAGTTGAGTGTAGAAACTACTAATAAATATGAATATATGTTTCTTGAAATGTATTCACAATATTGCAAGAGAAATCCATTATTTGATTTTTGCTGATTCCCATTTTGTTCTGAGACTATATTTTGTTTGACCTAGACCCAGGTTCTCACTGATCAGCCTAGACTGTCCTGACTCTGGTTCTTTTTCTGTTTTCCCCGTATGCTTTGTTTTCATGTGTCCCACTTGGTCTCAGAGCCCTCTTTGCCTTATTTGTTTGAGTGTGGTAAATCTTAAATAATTTAAAAAAAATATTTTTTATTCAGATGCTTTTATTACTGCAAGCTTCTCGCAGCAGTAATTCAGTGTCTAGTGTACTGCTCCGAAGTTTGATGGACTTCTCTTCTTTCCATGTTGAGGTCTGCATCTGGGTCCATCCTCAGATCTCCTTCATCTGTGGAACCTTCTAAGAAGAGCCTGACAGGAACATCCATGGGGAGCTGTCCCTCTGCATGACACAATCACAGTTGGTCCTGATCGCTGAGGGATTCTCAGGAAATACTCCTAAGAATAGTGACAGTCAGCAGTCTGGCCTGGGCTCAAGCCCTCTATTATTGAGTGAGAAGGTCTTTTATTATCCTGCAAGAGTCAATTTCTACGCAAATGCAGCATTTTCTCCCTAAGAATAGACACTCACCACAATGTCAGTTCTTTCAAAAATGACTGATCTGCGTCTACTTCATCAGAGGGGACAGCATTTCAAAGGCCTCATTTTCTCATCAAAGAAGGTGGAGGACATGGCCAACTGGGAATGAGGTCATAAGATCTATTCTGGTGTGCAAGCATTCTGCCCATCACACACTTTCAAACCAGGACTAGGCAAGCGTGCAAAAGCAGTTCACTGCAAGCCGCTTTGTAGGGACACGGTGCTATCCCACTGTGCCATACCATGGGGCAGTGGACAAATATATCCATCTTCAGGGAGGCATTTATAGCTAGAATCTTCTCCAAGGCATGAAGGTGATGTTCAAAGACATTGCAATTTCAAGGGATAATGGAAGGTTCTTTCTTAGGAAGAAACTAGAAGAAGACACTTGGCATGGCACATTAAATGTGCAATTCATCTGGATTTAAAGGACTTGAGGAATATTCTAGAGTATCTAGGGTGATTATTCAAGTGTAGTTTATATACATATATGTATATGTATGTATGTATACACACATATATGTGTGTGTACCTCTGTACATGTACCTCTGGCTGGCTTGGGACTTGCTATGTAGACCAGGATGGGCTCACAGAGATTCACTTGCATCTACCTCCGGCATCCTGGGATTAAAAGTGTTCACTACGACTCCCTGATCCCAGCTCATATATTCTTTTTCTTTTCTTTATGTTATTCTTTTTAAATTAAAATTTCTGCCTCCTCCCTGGTTCCCCTTTCTCTCTCCCTCCTCCCACACATTGCCCCCTTCCCCTACTCCCCTCCCCCTCTTCTTAAAGGAAGCAAGAAGCAAAGCTCAGGGCTTGCCTACTTTAGAAAGTAAACAGTGCTGAAAAGAATAAACTTCTTCATAACTAGTACTTAACAAATTGCAAGCAAGCCCTTTTTCCATTTTGTTGTAGAGCATATTATCTATCCACTCACTTAAAAAATATTAGTTCTAGGGTATGATTCCTCAGGGGTACAAGGACACCAGAAATGACAAATGAGAAAGTAAGTGTGGGAGAAATTATGTGTATTGGAGGAAAATTAAGCAAAAAGGAAGAGCAAGAATGTTCCCCAGAGGTGGGTGGATATCTTATAACCCCAAACAAACTTCTTTTATATGTTCCTCGCTTTAATGCAAGCCTGTTATGCTAACTGCAGTGTTTCCCACCTGCTAGATAAAGTGAGTGTCATGTCTGATGTGGAGATGCCCTCCAGACTTGGCAACATTGCCTTCTTTCCACTCTGTTTGCAGTTACTTATTCTGTGGGGTTGTGACACATGGTGGCTCTCACCCACCATTGTTTGGATCAGCAGATGAATGAGGCACCAGGGTTCTGTACCCTGGGCACATGGAACCTGTTTCCAAACCCAAGACAAAAGCTGACTTAATAAATATCCCAGAAACCAAGCCAAAACATCATTTGTAAATGTCTCCGCTCACAGAAGGCTCAGGATTATTCTCGCATAATACACACCAGGGTACTGGTCGCTGCTGTAAGCAGAGGATAATCAATGACAGGCATGCTAGTTCTCACCACACCCACCATATGCTCTGCCTCAGCCTCACCAGGCTGCCTGTTGACACTGCTGATGCATTGTGCTGGAAGAGTCAAGTCATCCTTCTCAACCTCCATGGAGATGCAGGAATAGAAAGAGTTGATACAGAGCGCCTTCCTCCCCTGGTGAAATATTAAAAAGAAAACTTTCCTTCTGTGGCCGGATGGCACTGCAGGTCAGCAGCATTCCCATCACTCTTGTTCTGTGGAGTCAGCTTTCTATGTGCACAAGAAACTCGAATTGCTCTCTCTTCAGTGAAAACAAGAGACAGAAACAATTCAAACAATCAAGAAAGTTTTAAAAAGCAGATCAGGAAATCATTACAGTCCTTTCTTCAAGAGGATGCAAAGTCGATCACATTAGTTAGAGATGTTTCTACATGAAAATTGGTTTTCTTAGTGCTTAGTGTGGATTTGTGTTCTTTGGCAATGCTTTAGACTATGCGACAGTCAAGATTGTTCTTCTTCTCATGCTAAAACGTGCACATTCAAGTGAATATGAAAAAGCCTGAAGGATATGTTAACTGCCTGTCAATCTCAATGTCTGACTGACTTCCTTTGCTAGTGTATTTTTAACCAGGAAAAGAATTCAGATTATAAGGTTTGGATATCAGAAGCATCAGTCTGGGAATCTAAAATCATTTTAAACCTAAATGAGTCCTGGAAATGTTTACAGTTTTGAAAATTTAAGTGCTTGAGTTTGTATACTACACATTCCTGTTGGAAACAGTCCAAAGAATATTCACAGCTCAGAGTGCATTCTAAGGCAGTGAAATTTGGGTCAATAGTAAAGGAAGCTGGTTCCTTACTATCCCCGTATCACCGCTGTCAATGTGCGAAGACACGCGTGTCACTCTGGAGAGTTCAGACAGACAGTGGCTCTGATCCTGCTCCTTGGTGGGTGCCCCACTGTCACCGCTGGCAGGGATTCAGTTTCTTCCACTCTGTAGATCCTCTCACCGAGAGTGAGCACCTGGTATTAATTAACACATGGGCATTGCCAAGGTCACCATCTTGATGCTAGATACCACTGGGTTCACACACTCACTCACGAGACATTGCTTACTCAGCTACCCACGTTTCATGCTGCAAATCATATTCTCATGAGCCATAGGTCACAACAGGCAGAAAATGTATTTACGGCACAGATCAGAATTGCCTTAGCGAATGCAATTTCAATACCCAGAGTGGGATTATGTATTTCCTAATATTGCAAAGAAAATGTTTCAGACAATAATACGTGTTTTGAAGGATAGCATAAGCAACCATTTTATCCTAAATTCTCTAACCATATGTGACATTTGAGTGTAGACATAATCAAAATGTGTTTTTGAAGTCAGGCTAAGTTTTATGTGAATCATGCATGACACACCCAAAAGAAAAACATATTAATGACATTGATTTGATTGCCTAACTGGTCGATGACATTTACATCATGCATGCTGTGTCATGTGTTTTGTGGAAGAATGACTCCTGTGACAGCATTTGGGGTTCTTCTTTACCTCGAAGGTGACACGGTTTCAAGTGATGACCCATCTCAATACAAAAATAATCTATTTGAAATGAACTGCCACCACTCTGAGCCATGGTTCTCCATGAACTACCCCAGTGCTTTTCTTCTGTCCTCTATAACAGAGACTTCCTAATTTGTGCAATGACTGATCATGCCTGTGGGAGTTTGATATCATGGACGCTCAGGATTGGATCCTTCTTCCGACCACAGCCAGGGAGCCAACACCTGTCTAGTTCCATCCCCTGTGCCTATGGTTCTGTGCCTATGGTTCTGCCTTGTGCCAAAAGGCCATGCATTCCTTCAAGGAAACCCAAGACTTGGAGCCAGGGAGACCCCACCTCTAGGCAGGGAGGGAAGGCAGAAGCATAGCAACAGTTAGGACATCATAAGAGTGTTTTGTCGCTATGTGTATGCATGTACTATGTTGTATGAATGTGCAGAGGCTGTGTGCGCATGCATATTCATAAACTCAATCACACTGAATATTTGCGAATTCAGGTGCATACATATTCGCCATAGCATTTCTAAGAATGGTATATGCTACTTTTTTAAAATCATGTAACCTGGATTTCTCATTTATTATGATTTCTGCTCAGCGATGTCTGTTTCCGCCACGTTTTACTTAATGCTAAATGATCTTTACACATCTCAGTGGCTGTTCTCCCTCATCCCCCAGTTTCCCATGGCTCTGCAATTCCTCACACGATTGTTTAGAATAGGCTGCTCTCACTTTGGTTTTGAATTTTTTCTGAATGACCTTCTTTTGAATCTCTTCAAAAATAGGCAAAAGCAGACACTATGAATTTCCCCACAGTCACAGATACTGTCTTCACACATGAGTGATGGTCTCATAAAATGTTAGAGACTCTCTTGGGGAATGCTGAGGCTCTGTGGCTAGCCTTGGGCATAAGGATAAATCATGAGTGGCTCTTTATAGCCTAGGTGTACAGAGTGGAAGCAAAGTGGATGAAATGCGTGAATGAGAGTCTGGAATGAGGTGAGCAGAGAAAACTAACTGGTCGTATTTTCTTCCAAATAGATAATCCTGAATGGGGACGACGGGTTGCTCTCTCTATGGAAAAGTTCTTCTTGTGAAATGGGAAGAATTTGCTCTCGGGGTTCTTCCCTGAGAAGAACAGAGTGGGGTTTTTGGGGGCTAAATGGGGGGAGAGGCCAAAAGAAACAGCAAATCGATGTAGTGAGGCTACATTTTGTGGGTGACCACAAAAATTCATGACGTTGGTTTATTTGAGATAAAGGCTCATGTGTCTTGTGTGGCCTTAAACTGACCTCAAACTCATGGTCTTCTTGCCTCTACCTTTTGAGGGTTAAGGTTACTGGAATAGGCCAGCACAGCATGGTTGGGACGTGTTAGAGGTTAGGTCATAATTGGGTCTGGGTTATTACTCATAACGCTTACTCCCCTAAAGGGCTTATGCTCCAGCTAGATTCTACTTCCTAAGTGTTCCACACCCTCCTTACACAGTACCACACACCGGGAAACAGTGTCCAGACACATGGACCTGTGAGAGACCATTGTACATATAAACCATACACCACCCTGCCCCCTCCACATCTACATTCACAACCAGGTAGATATGTTGCACATTTCATATATGGTCCCCATCCCTAGCAATCACAAATGTTTTCTCTCCAAAGCATCAGCCTGCGCATGTTTTCCAAGTATCTCAGCCTGGCTTCTTATGAAGATTCCTACATGTGTGTCCCAGTTTCTGGTGTTTGTTCCTTACAGCTCCTTTGCCACCGAGGCACGATATCACTGTTTAAAAAAAAAAAAAAAAAAAAAAAGGTGCTTTCTGGTAGGACTTTTTCTTCTTTCCCATCCCTGTCTTCTCACTCATTTCATTGTGCCCCGTATGTCCAATTCTCATCTTGAAATATAATCATGCAGCTACATTGCCATACTTCTTAGTTAGACCCTGACAGTGAATTTCATCTCTTCCTCTGTCTCTACCACGTGGAAACCACTCCTAGCCTCCGCCATGGAAAACAGCAAATTAGCAAATTTAGGCACGTGCAGGTTAAAAATGTTCCATCCAGCTGAAGAGGTGCTTGGGAAGTTGTTAACTTCAACCTAACATACAGGGGGCTGTCTTGCCCCCCATATTTAACAGTGTGAACTAGGTACAGTATATTCTACTGAAAGTGGACTCTTTGCATTAGCACAAATCAAGGTACTCCTGATTGAACTGCCCCTATGGAAACAGAAGCCATGTCTGTCACTCGGCCCTGGGATTCTGAGAGTCAGGGCCCTGCATATTTGTTTCTCAGTAAAGGAAAAAGGCTCAGGCCAGCAGCAGCAAGTGCTGTATGCAAGGGGACTCGGATGTATGCGGACAAGCTTGATTCTGCGGTGAGGTCGACAAAGCGTTCCCTAAATGAGTGTCACACAGTTGTGTTTCCTATCGCTGTTAGAATGGATGCCTGGGCCACGGGGCAGACATATCCACCACCAGTTCTCATCAATTATTCTGAGAAACACTATTTTTCAGTAAAAGCCAAAACATGCTTATTATGGGATTTACTATACAAATACTCCTGATGTCGTCAGCTTTCCCTCCCAGCAATACATCTGTCATGTCTCAAGCGAGGAATTTCTCTCTGACCCGACTGCAGGAAACAGGTGCTGATGCTGGCACTTATAGCAGAGATCCTTGTTCTGGGTTATGTGTGCACTTCTGGCTCCAGGTAGCTGAGGTTCTTGGCTCCCGTGAGAGCCCTTACTCACTTTGGTAGGTAGGAGGCTGAATATCCAAGGTCAAAAAAGGCATTTTCAAGCCATTTGCACTGTGGTTTTTCTAATGTGTGTGTGTGTGTACATATGTGTGTAGGTGTGTGTGCACACACATGTGGAATATAACCCAGAAGTAAAATATTTGCTCACCAATAAGAAATAATGACATCTTGAAATCTGAAGGCAAACAGATGGAACTAGAAAGACATTGTCCTGAGTGAGGTAACCCAGACCCGGAAAGGCAAACATGGTATGTACTCACTCATAAGTGGATACTAGATGGAAAGCAAAGGACAACCAGACTACGATTCACATCCAGAGGAGCTAGGTAACAAGGAAGACCCTAAGAGGGACACATGGCCACTCTGGGAAGGGGAATTAGATGAGTTCTCCTGGGTTAATGGAGGGTGGGGTTTGTAAAGGAGAGGGGATGCTTTTCTGATAATTCTGTTTTATTTTAGGAAGAAAAAAGCAAAATGAAATAACTTATATTTATGGATATAAGTTAATTTAATACAATCCCTCTCCCTGAATC